>NW_020948983.1:54952523-55038297 GCF_900497805.2 Vombatus ursinus | reverse complement strand
CTCACCCAAGGGAAGAAGAGGAGGCTAGGTTAGTCAAGTGGAGAGTGATTGATGGTGACTGAGATTTCCAGGCAGCAGCTGGAAGCTGGAGGAGCACGAGAATGTGTCTGGATGGCTGTTGGCTGGTCACTGGGTGGTTCCCAATGGTCAAAGACAATCATTGGCTAAGTCCCTTCTCAGATATCCAGGGTCCAAAGTATCTTTAGCTGTTGCTAGTCCAGCTCCTATAGCTCACCTTGGACAGAATCTACACAACAAATACATATAGGTATAGAAAAGGGAAACTATATGTGAACAGGAGGAAGGAACAGTAGCCACCTCATCTTTCAAGGGAAATAATCAGGACACATGAAAGTGGTCCTATAGTTCCCTGTGGAAGGTTGGGTCTGCGGTATTTAGCACCTCAGCCCGAAAGAATCAATACTACCATGATGACAATGCCTCTGTGGCAGAGGTTGTGGGAGAGAAGATGGCTTCATAGAGAAGGGGAACTGAGGTATAAGAAGGGGAGAGGACTCATGCAGGTATTAGCAAGGCTTAGATAGTTCATCTTCACCCTCCCTCCCTCCCCCAAGTCTGTCCGAACCATGAAAACATCCATTAACCACTTCCCCATCCTTTCACCCTCCTGACCTCTGTGTGTCTCTCCAACAGCCAGGGAGGAGTTGACCATGTGTGTAAGAGGAAAGGGTCATTAACTCCTGACCTTGGCTCAGTCCCTGGCCCCATCCCATCTCCTACCCCATCTCTTGGTCTCAGACTCCAATCTCAGTAAGACATTGCTGCCTCTGGCCTCTCTTGGACACCAAGCTCTTTGGAGCACTCTGTCTTTCTCTCCCTTCTGTGCTGCTTGGCAGTTTCTCTGAGAGACATGGAGTCACAGCATCCTAGAATGTCAGAGCTGGAAGGGATGTTTGGAGATCTAGCCTTCTAGTTTCATCAGTAAGGAAAGTGGGACTCAGAAGGGTTGAGTGACTTGTCCAAAGTCACACAGCTAGTCCAGGACAGAGCAAGGAGCCAGAGACACCCCAGTGTTCAGGGTTCTTTGTCCCATTCCATTCTGGCTGCCCCCTAGCTCCTTTCTCCTCAGGCCACACTTGCCTTGATTTCCTCCAGCAGGGACACAGACCTCGGGTCAGATGTTTGACAAGATCCATAGCCAGCTTTTGGCCTGGTGCAGGCTTTGATGCAAACCTGATGCTGGGCTGGGCTGGGCTGGGGTGGCTGTGGGGCTGCCAGGGTCTGGATTTAGCAGATTATGGCCAGCGTTAGAACTGGGTGGGACAGGGGAGGGGCTGGTTTCAGGTGGAGGCAAGACCTCAGCCTCTCCTAGTGGCTGTGTTTGAGCAAGATGGAGGGTTCACTCACAGCTCAAATTCAGGACACTGTTGCCCTACCTCCAACAACAATATGGCTAGAGAGAGACAGAGAGAGAGAGAATTCAAAACACCATAGTGTCTGTTCGCATGCAGCTATAAATTCTTTCCCATCTAGCCATCATCTCACAGTCCCCCACCCCCCACCAACGTTCTTGTTCTCTCCCTGGGAAGAAGAGTGTGTGTGATCTCCCCCAGGATCGATCATATTATCCTAGATTTAAAGCTTAGAACCATCAAGTCCAACTCTTCCATTTCACAGATGAGAAAACTGAGGCAGAGAAGGGTTAAGTGACTTATTCAGGGTCGCACAGCTAGAATGTGTCTGAGGCAAGATTCACACTCAGGTGTTCTTGACTTCAGGCCTAGTACCCTATCCACTATGCCATCTAGCTGCCACCTAGGAGGAAGAGTTTGAAATTTGGACACACTTCCCAGGCACTTGGTGGAAAGAGATGCCTCACAGCAATTCAATAAATATTCATCAAGCGCCTACTAAGTGCCAGGTAAGCACTAGGGTTACAAAAAGGGGTAAAAACCAGTCCCTGCCCTCATGGAGTTTATAATCTAATCTAGTAAAAAAGAGACTCCTCAGGCCACAGTGTACATGGGATTCTCCTCCGTCTGTCCCTCAGCCTGACTCTGTCTTGAGACTTGGCTCAGAATTGGAAGATGCAGAGCTCAGCACTCCAGACACTTAGAGATGGGCGCTTGTAATTGGTCACTTGCAAATTCCTTTGCTTCCAGCTGCTTCCACATGTAGAAAGCTCTCTTGGTTCATATATAGAACAGGAGTTCCCAGGCTCTGATGCAAGCCAGACTCTCAGGTCAGAATGTAGTCACAGATACTGGAAATAGGTTCAGCCCCTTTTTCCCAGAGGAGCCCCAGCTTTTCCAGGATGAGGGCAAAGTGGAAGGAAATCAGCCAACATGCCCACAATGGGTCTGATGGGGAGAGACCCCTATCAGTCAAGGCTGGATGGAGGAAGATGCTGGGTGACCTACCACTTCACAATGAGAGGGCTAGCAGAAAAGGGAATCAATCAATCAACTAAAATTTATTAAGTACCTACTATGTGTCAGGCATCATGCTAGGCATTGGGAATACAAACAAAGAAATGAAACAGCTCTTGCCCTCAGGGAACTTATATTTTAGTAGGGGGCTACAACATGTACACAGATATGTACAAAACAAACAGTGATTTTGGTGAGGCACTAACAACTGAAGAAAATCAGGAAGGGCCTCTTGAAGGAGGTGACCACTTTGCTGAAGGGAGGGGGGGGTTCCAAGAAACAGAAGTGAGAAAGGAGAGCATTCCAGGCGTGGCAGACTGGCCTGGAGTCAAGGCAAAGAATCAGGAGATGAAATGTCACATGAAGAGAAAAGCAAGTGGACTGATCTGTCTGGAATATAGAGTGTACAGAGGGGAATAATATCTTGATCAGTCTGGAAAGGCAGGCTGGAGCCAGAAGGTGAAGTGGTTTAAATGCCAGAGGAATTTGGATTTTATCCAGTGGTAATAAGAAGCCAATGAAGCTTCTTGAATAGGGGAATAGCATGGGCAGACCTGGAATATTCCAAAGGATGGAGCCACACCCTATAGCTTACTCAGGCATACCCAGCATGGCTAGTTAAGCTCTGGACCTGGATACGGTGATCATGTGTCTCCAACTTTCCAGAACAGCCAAAACTTCTTTCTTGTTCATTTTTTGATTAGATTTATATAGTTCTGAGAGGGGAAAGTTGAGGTCCCCCACTAGTATAGTTTTATTGTCTATTTCCTCCTACAACTTAGTCAGCTTCTCCTTCAAAAATTTAGATGCTATGCCATTTGGTGCATATATGAAGAACAGCCAAAATTTCAAGAAAAGCAAATGTATTTTTTAGAAAGTTTTACAAGAAGAATATCCTTTGTTAGTTTGGGTTTGGAAAATATGATCCCTGTAGATCAGGGGTCAATAAATTACAGCTCTTGGGCCAAATTTAGGTTTATTATGGTTCTCAAGGGCCCTATTGTCTATGGAGGGGTAGACAAAATATGGCTCAGGGGCAGAATTTATCCTGCTGCCTATTTTTGTATGGTCTACAAACTAAGAATGATTTTTACATTTTAAATTATGTTTTAAAATGTTTTAAAATGTAAAAACCATCCTTAGCTCCCCAGCTGTTAAAAAACAAACAAACAAAAAAACTCAGTAGCAGGCTGGATTTGGACCCAGGGCCATAGTTTGCTGACCCCTGCCATTGACCATGGTGGTAGTGAGGCTCTTAAGAACACTGATCAGAAATATTTCTCATGTGCCACCATATTCTTGAGTTCTTCTTTACAGAGCTTTAATCAGATTTCACTTCTTCTACAATCATAGAATGTTAGAGCTGAGAAGAAACTTGGAGACCATATAATCCATCCCTCTCATTTCACAGATAAGGAAAACAATGCCCAGAGAAGTGAAGGGACTTGGCCAAAGGAGTAACACGTGAATAAATGACAGGACTAGAACCTGGTCTTCTAATTCCAAATCTAGTTGTGTGGCCATATCCTCTCTCGTGTGAACATACACATATACACTGTCAGGTTGCATACATATCCATACACTCTCTCATGTGGACATACACTTTATACCCTATGAGGTGTGAAAAATCAAGTAATGGTATCCAGGAATCTCCACCATCCAGGGGTGAGGCAGGAGCACATTTCTACCCTAAAAGACCACTGGTGGAGTTGACTTGCTGACCAAACTTGTTGATATCTACTGCCTCCTTTCTTGGGGTCTTCTTTTAGAATCCGTATTTTCTTCTATGGTTTAGGCCAGTTGCTAAGATTGACTTTACTGCTCCTTGCCAAAACTGACTTTACTAACTCCTGAACTCTGTCTTGGACCCCAATGGCTTTGGAGTCAGAGGACCTGGATTCAAATCCCATCTCTGATATTTAATCACTGTGTGACCTTGGGCAAATCCCTTAACCTCTCTAAGTCCTCATCTGTTAAATAGTTTGGGGGAGGGAGATACTTTGAATAGATGGTTCAAAATCTATGATCTTATAATCCTGTCAATTTCATCTTGCACAAGAGAGCCCTGCCTCTTCTCTAGGAAGAAAGCCTCCGCTTATTCTGCCCCTTTTCTATCTCTGCCATCATTAAAAGTTTTCAAAACCTGGATCTGACAATATATACCTTATTGTACAAGATACAATACATTTCTATATAAGTAGGTAGTACACTTTATTCTATACTTAGGATCCATCACCTCTCTGCCTCATGCTCCACTATCATCAGTCTCTCAGATCTTATGATTGGCCACTCCATTAATCAGCGTTCTGAAGTCTTTGCATATTGTTTCCCTTTACATTTTTATTGCCACCATGCAAATTGTTCCCCCCAGTTCTGTTTGTATCAGTTCATAAAAATCTTCCCAAGTTTTTCTGAATTTTTCATCTTTGTCATTTCTTATGGCTCAATAATATTCCATTACATTCACATGCCACCATTCTTTTGAGCCACATAGGCCACTGCTTACTCCACCTCCTGTTAAGTCTGGCTGCACATGTGTGTACGTGCACACACACATGCACATGCAAGCTCACGGACAGGAGCACTGGGCAGATTTACTGGAGGGCTCTGAAGAAGCTGGGGCAGGTGCCTAATTGTGGCATGTGATGAGAGTTGGGACTGAACTCTTGAGGGGCACAGAGGGGGTTAAAGCAGGCTTCCAAATGGCACGGGGTAGAGTAGGCTGTGTGTGCTGAGGGGAGCATTTCAGGCATAAATAAGAAGGCAAAACTTCTCTATGACTTCTACCTCATACCTTCCTACCCCAGGGCTCAAGTTGTGGCCACCTACTCTCCCAATAGACTCTCTGAAGGCAGGGGATAAGCTCAGGGGTCCCTGGGCTTGGTCAGGTCTGTGAAGGAGAGTTCAGAGTATGCTGAGCTCAGCTTTAAACAAATTACTTCTCCATTTTTGGGAGTGAGGGCAAGAGGGTGACAACCACAGCTTGACAGGAAAAAAAATGCTCTGACCCACTTTGAAAATGGCAAAAAATATCAATCCCCTTCCTCTGAACTGTTCATGTTCCACAGAGCCCTAGTCAGCTCCCAGGGTGCTATTCTTTCTTGCTCCCAAATTCTAGTATTCCAGAAACTCTTTATCCCCTGTTTGCAAAGTGTTTTCCTGAGGGAGGGTCTGGATGTCAAATCATTGCCTCTGTGGGCCGCTGTGGGGAGAGGAGTGGGTGCTGAGGTTTCCTCAGGCTCAGATCTGGTTTTGGCTGCCGCTTCCCGTGGCTTTGTGCCACGAGCTGAGCCACCAGCTGTGCTATATAAGCCGGGCGGTCCGGCTGGCCTGTGTGGAGAAGACAGTACCCTAGCAGAGAAGTTGAGCTGAGGACTCTGGTAAGCAATGGCTTTCCCCATCCCCATCCCCATCCCCATTCCCATCCTCATCCTCATCCTCTGAGCACTGAACCTGCTCCCTACCCTCACTCTCAACCACCTTTCCTTTTCAAGAAACTCAGGACTGTGTATGTTCTCCCCCGTCCTCAACAAAACTTCAACAAGCTCCTTTCCAGCTTGTTTGGAATTTGTGCACAGTGAGACCAGAGCCCCTGTTTCTTGTAGGAAAGTGTAATGTCCTACCTTTATCCATCCTTTTATCTCCTTGTTTCTTTCTCCCTTTTCCTCCATTCTGCAAACCAAACAGTCTCTTTTCCTCCTGGTCCTGCTCAGAGCCCTGGTACCTTTGGAAGAATCTCACGTTCTCTTTGTGATGCTCCCTGGAGCTGCTTTGTCCACTGGCTTTGGTTACATGTGGAGGCAGGAAAGACTTTAAGTCAGGGGATGTGGTTAGGAAAGCTCTCAGAGCTGCCAGAAGGGAAATGTTTTTTCCACAAGGTACCTGAGGCTGCCCTGGTCTCTACAGAGAGTACGCTCATATTTAAGTCTGACAGATCTTTGGGCCTCTTTGTTTCTCTCTGATCTCTACCTTGTCTTAAGGCAAAACACCCAATTGTGCTGTGACTTTAGGCAAAAATACCACTTCATCTTTGTGGATCCTAGTTACCTGATTTGTAAGCTGTAAAGGTGACTTTAGAGGCTTATTAGATTTCTAAGGCCCCTACCACGTCTAAATTTCTATGAAATAGATTTCTAGAACCAAGGGTGTGGTTTGATTCTTCCTCATGGGTGGCTGTCACCCCACCCTTCCCATCCTGCCCTCTCTTCCCCATTCAGAATATGTACCCCACCCTCCACCCCCCACCCCCCACCCCCCAGCTGTTTCTCCACCCTTTGAATATAGCTGGGTTTCGGATGTTGAAACTGAGGATTTTTGAATCTCCCTCTGCTCCAGTTTTCCAGGAACCAGCTAGATTCAAGTCTGGCCAAATCCCTGGGGGAGAAATAAAAACATCCTGATGGTTGATGGTCCACATCTCCCTTTACAACAAGTTCGATTTACAGTTTGTTGAAGTAGTCTTTGAAAAAAAAAAAAACCAAACTCAAGAGTTCCCCTAATGGGACATGAGGCATTCCCACATGGCTTGGCTAGGCCTCGGACATTTGGGAAGCAAGTCTGCTTTCACGCTTAGTCCTCTCAGCTCCTTATTATCTCACTCTCATTTCTTGCCTCCCAGCTTGGCCTCCAGCTCGGGGCTTCCCAAACAAAACGAAGAAAATTTGTTCCAGCTGCAATCCATGTACATCTGGAAATAAATTTGCTGAGGGGTCTGTTTCTGATTCATTTGCCTTCCGTGCTGATTGTCCTCCCCCTCCCAGCTCTCCCTGTCTATCCCCCCTGACTGGTTGGGGGCAAAGGTTGAAAGGACAAGACCTTGAGTGGAAACTGTGTTGTGTCTACAGATTCCAAAGCCTCCTCATTTTGTGGGAGGGTGAGCACCAGGGCAGGGGTTGGGGTTGAGAAGCATATTCTGAAGATCTTGAGGCACTGGGGACTAAAGGTGTGTGCGGTGAAGGGGAATGGAGGATCTGAGCAGAGAGAATGGAGATGATAAATAGTACACTGGAGTCTTGCACGAACCGGGCAAGGGAGGAGAGTGGGGCTGATAAATAATTCAAGACAGAGTCTCCCTTTGGAGAGAAGCCCTGGTTCTTTGGCTGGATGTTATTGGCACTAGTAGTGAGAATACGCCTAATTGATCCTCATGCTTCCAGATGCTGGCGTGTGGAGGGCTGTGAGCTGAGAAGCAATGGGGCACTTGCTCCAAGGGAGAAATTAGGGTGTGTGTGTGTATGGTGGTAGGAGGGATATCTGCCTGGTTTAACCTGGGGGAGAGGGGTAAAACAGTGGTCTCAGTGTGGCCTAGACCCAATGAGGCAGGTATCTCGCTCCAACTGCAATGCTTCTGCCCTCCCAACATGAGAAGCTTTTCTCTTTTAAACCATAAATGATCAGAGAACTAAAGAATCTAATAAAAAGAACCTCCTTTACAGGTCACTGAATCTGGAGAAACTTGTGGGAAAGTTATCTTTAGAGGAAGGACTGGCCAGTCCAGAGCCACCCTTTCTCAACTCGCCACCCTCCCTGTCCAGGGGCCAGAGGAAGCTATGGCAGTGGTGAAGGCGTGGGTGGTCTCCCTCCTGATCCTGGAGGTTACCTTCGAACTGGGTAAAGGCTAAGTATCCACTATTTCCCGAGTATCCCACAATAAACAAAAATCTGTCTTCTCTCCCTCCCCCACCCCTATCACTGAAGGAAAAAGAAAATAAAGTGAAAACCCTAATAACTAATATGCAGTCAGAAAACAAAATCTGCATTGGTCATGTTCAAAAAATACATGTTGAATTCTGTGTCCTGAGTTCCTCACCCTTCTGTCAGGAGGTAGATAGCACATCTCATCATAAGACCTCTGGAGTCCAGCTTGGTTATCATATAAGTCTCCCACCTACTGTATCAAAGGCTAGACTTAACTATGCCTGACCCAGATCCCAACTGTAGGCCCACCGTAATCTCCACTTTTAGCCCTTCTCCCTAGCTAAGGAGTGGCAAGGCCTCATAACGTTTGGGTGTTGGCCCACTTGCCATTTTCATTTAAATCCTTTCATTTTAATTTGGGTTCTGATGTCTGGTTTCAAGTTGGCAATATGTGCCCATCTTTAGACTGGGAGAAGCCTGATTAACTACCTGGGTCCCAGGACGGACTCATGCCCAGCCTCTGACTTAAAGCTTTAAGATCCAGGCCACCAACTAGAACGTTCCCTTCAGCTCCGCTCTGCTCCCAAGACAGGGAAAGGATCCCCTCTAGCTGGGCTCCTCGACTACCTTGGTGCTGCTAGGGACTCCAGAATCTCCTTTTCCAAACTGTAGTGTTCAGGGGGGTGATAGGAGTAAGTGGTTTTAAATGCCCCCTTCCATACTGCCATTCCCCGGCAGCTTTCAGCACACAGGTGCTTGAACAAATGTTGTCTCAGCACCCCTTCTCCAACCCCCTCAGTTTCTTCCTTGATATTTTCCATTCTGACAGCTGGCAGCTTGAAAAGATGATTAAACATTCGGCAATCTGGGAGAAAATCAAATTAGTTTGATTAAAAAGAACTCCTGTGCCTCAATTAAGCAACAGAAAAAAAAATTCTAATTTGGGTTCAGAACACGAGAGTTAATTGGTTTTCAAAGCTGCTATTGCTATGCTGCTGAGGCTGCCTTACTGTCTTTCCTGCTCTCACCCAATTCTGAACTGGGAAGATGGTCTGGGGTGGTGAATTTACAAGAAAGAGGACCTGGCTTTAAATCCAAGTTCTGTGATGTATTACCTGTGTGACCTTGGGCAAGTCACTTGCCCTTTGCCTCAGCTTCTTCTTCTGTGAAATAAGGTGGTTAGACTAGATGGTCTCTAAAAGTCCATTTCAACTCTAAAATCCACTGCAGCTCTAAATCCTACAATTTTCTATGATTATAAATATATACTTGGATCAGAGAAGGTAAAGATAAGATCTGGCAGTGGTGGGGGGGGAAGGCCTTCAACAGCTAATGCTCCCTTTGGAACTTAAGATGAGCCACTGAAAGGAGGTCCCACTAAAAAATAGACCCCTAGGTATGGGGAGGGGGGAATATTTTTAATCATCAGTGGTTTGGGCTTTGTATGAAGCCAAGCTTTCAAGAAAAGACTTAAGCTGAAGGGTCAGAGCCAGTGCAGGTCAAATGTGTGTGTGTGGGGGGGGGCGGTAATAATGCTATTCATAGACATATTCCCCAATCTCTTTCTCTTATTATTAGTGACTTTGATTCCTGACCCTTAAGGCCCTTTTCTGTAAAATGGGGATAGTAATAATCCTTTTCTCACAAACTTATTGTGAGGATCAAATGGGATAATGTATATAAAGTACTTTGCAAAATTTAAAACACTATATAAATATCCATTATCATCAGAGTCATTATCTAACCATTCCCCAGGGAGGCTACAGAGAAATAAGGACTTTGAATGACCAGGTTAAGTCTGGTGTGAGCATTGATGTCATTGCGGGTCACATGCTGGTAGTGTAGGACTCATCACTATTTGTTAGTTAAAGAATCAGGCTTTCAGAGCTGGGAGAGGACTTAAAGACCATCTAATCTGCCTCTACTCCACTCATTTTACATATGGGGAAAGTGGGCCTAGAATGGTGAAATGACTTGCCCAGGGTCACAGCCAAGCCTAAAATCTAAGTGCCCTGACTCAGGCCAGCATTATGATCTTACTGTCTCCCTAGGTCACTGTGTATTGTCAAGGGGCCTTATGGCAGTGTGGAAAGATGGGAAGGAATAATAGATATGCTGGGGTAGGGCCAGGGACCTTTTCCTGAGCTGGTAAATTCCCATCTCTATACCCTGGGCTCCTGGGCACTTGTGCTGATGCTAAAGGAAAGCCTGGCCACATCCCTAGAGGCCCACATAAGGTGTCTCAGGTGCCCCATGTATAGATGGGGTTTGAGGGTCCCTGAAATCCTGCCATTAGTTTTATTCAACGAGATATAGTAGAAAGAGCATCGGATGCAGACAGGCCAGGAGATCTGAGTTCTAATCCCGGTTCTGCTACTGAGTTGCTACATAACTATAGGCAGGACTCTTATAGTGTCTTCATTTACAAAAAGAAAGGATGGAAAGGTCCCTGTTAGGCCTCAAGAATGTCAAGATCAAACTTATTTTAAAAATGTAAATCCCTCTAGGAGGTAGACTATATGAAGCCACTGTCGGTCACTAATGCTTTAGTATGAAGGAGTTTCTTTAATTACTTCCCCCCATACAAGAAGGTAGCATGCAGATATTGGATGTTTAATGGTGGTCAGGGTGATAAGAGAGGGAGAGGGTAGAGAAAGGAAAGGATGGTGCTACCAAAGACTTTTAACTTTATAGACTTCACAGTTTTGTTCAGGGTGACATGTTGGGTTCCCCAGAACAAATGACCAGGGTGTCTGGGAAGGAGGAACCGCCTAGTCTCTTTTGGTTATCCAGGTGCCTGGCACATTGGTCAGGCTCTCCTCTTACAGATGTTGCGTCTTAGCCCTCCTAACCCCCAATCTAGTGTCCGCTGTAGGTCCTGGGATGAGGCAGATGATGCTTTCCCAGTCTGTTCGGAGAGTGCAGCCAGGGAAGAGGAACCTCAACAATCTGGCCAAGCCTGCTGACCCCGAAAACAGTGAGTCACTGACCTCTCTGGGCCCTCAGCCCCTGGGTAGTGGGAGTCTGGAAGAAGGGGATGAAAGTGGGAAGGGCAGGGGAGAAGACTGGTTCAGTAGCTACTAAGAACCCTGACCACATCCTTTAAGTAGAAAAGTAGAGATGACTAGAAAATCAGAAAAGCCAGAACATACCTGCCCTGGAGTGAATTTAGTGCAGTGGAAATAATAAAGGCAGCATGCATTATTATTGTATTTTTGCACTTTTTAAAGCACTTTCTTTACAAAAAAGTATTTATGAGGTATTTCTGTACTAGATCTTATGGGGTGACAAAAAGTGGTACAAGACACATTCCCTGCCCTCATGAAGCTTACAGTCTAGTAGGAGAAATAAGACATACACAAAGTAGAACAAGGAAGTGCCATAAATGAACTACAAAGTGCTATGGAGTTCAGAGAAAGGAGGGATTACTACTAGATGGAAGGACTCATGGAAGGCTTCAGGAAAGAGGTAGCCTGTGAGTCGGGCTTTTTAGGAATTGGGCAGAGCTAAGCAGGAGAGGCAGGAGGCAAAGGTACCCTAGGTAGAAGGCACAGCATAAGCAAAGGCACGGGGGTGGGACACTTCAGTGGTATTTAGGGAGTATGGAGTAGGAGGTAGGGCTAAAAAAGTAAGTTTGGGATGGATTATGAAGTGGCTTGGATGCCAGGTTCAGGAGTTTGTATTTTGTTCAGGTATTAGGGAACTATTAAAAGTTTTTGTGCAGAGGGCTGACTCGATAAGAATCATGGTTTAGAAAGATTAATCTGGCAACAAAAGCAGCCAATCCTACTATTTCTTCTTGGCAAGATTGGGTGATCTCTCCAAATCAGGAGAGGTAGATTCTTGGACACTAGGCCACCAAGCAGTTTCTATGGGCTCAGGGCCGTATTGTTTCATCTTCTTTCTTCTCCTGCCCACCCACTCTCTATCCCCACCCCTAACAGGACAGGCTGCTCCCAGAGGTTCTATGACCCCCAGTCGTAAACCCACCCTGTCTCTTGGTTACTCAGGTCCTGGGGAGTGGACAACATGGTTCAACATTGACCACCCCGGTGGACAGGGTGACTATGAGCGGCTGGATGCCATCCGCTTTTACTATGGGGATCGAGTGTGCTCAAGGCCTCTGCAGCTTGAGGCCCGGACCACTGACTGGATACCTATGACTAGAACTGGCCAGAGGGTTCACAGCAGCCCTCATGAGGGCTTCTGGTGCATAAACAAGGAGCAGCTGCCAGGCAAAAACTGTTCCAACTACACCGTCAGATTCTTCTGCCCCCCAGGTGAGTAAGGGATAGAAGATTATTGCCTTGAGTCAATGGTAGCAATAACATGAGGGTCTGGATGGTACAAGGGCACAGCAATACTCCGTACTCCTCCCTGACCCTCTCATAATAATCAATGACAGCATTATCAGTTGAAAACAACCTTGGATCTGGAGTCAGAGGACTGGGCCTTGAATGCTAACTCCACTTGCTTCCTGTGTGATCTTGGACTAGTCACTGTTCTGCATTAGGCTTCGGTTTCCTCTTTTGTCAAATTAAAGTGTTGGACTGGAATCAGGAGTGGGGAACCTTTGGTCTCAAGGCCACATGTGGCCCTCTAGGTCCTCAAGTGCAGCCCTTTGACTGAATCTAAACTTCACAGAACAAATTCCCTTAATAAAAGGATTTGTTCTGTAAAACTTGGTCTCAGTCAAAAGGCTGCACCCAAGGACCTAGAAGGCCACATGTGGCAGGTTTCCCACCATTGGAGGTGATCTCTAGAGTTCTTTCAAGCTTTAAAGATAAGATCCTATGAGCCTCCCAACTCTAAATCCTATGATCCAAAAGCCTTGCCCTGGAGTGCAAATTTGCCTTCCTCATGCTTTGAATGTATACCACGTGATGCTGGAGAATGCTGGGGGGTTGGAGAAGCCAACTTGTGAGTAACTGAGAGTGGCTGGCTGCAAGTCAGTGGGTCTCTAGAGTTCTTCAAAGCCTTTGCCCTGCTTGAACTAGCAAACTGTACATTTTCAAGGCAGGTACTCACACCTCAGAAATCTGTAAATGTTGCCAATTACGGCCTGGTTTATTGTCTAGAAAGGGATGGAGAAAATGCAGATTAAATTTAAAAGTGTGTCCTGTGGTGTTTTTTTCTGGAAAGACGGTTCTGCTCTGTGTTCTCTCATTTACCCATAATGGAGCACCAGAATTAAGACTCATTCTCACAGTTTTACAGATGGGGGAACCCGGGAAAGGTCTAGCACCTAGGCGTCTAGTACCTTAACCTCTAGTTCATATGATTAACTTAATTTTTGTTCCACTTCTTCCCAGCTTAGCCCCTGGTCAGAAGACCACTGGGGCCCTTTTCCCCAAGGATCACAATATTTTGCAGTCATTGAGAGAGGAAAGGAGTTTGCCCCTCAGGTCACTTAGAGTGAGGATAACAAAACTGGTGGATGGAGCCTACACATTCCCCGCCTCCATGCTCCGTGCTGCTCGTCTTGTAGGCCTTCCCCCTCTCTGGGCATTTTATGCCAATTCTTGTTTCAGAAAGCCAGACTGCCCATGCTACACAGCCTAATGTCGGATTGGTGAGAATAGATTATTATAGTCTTCATGTGGTCTTCTGGTGAAGGCCAGTGACCTTCACTCACCAAGACTTTGGTGGAATGGGGGAATGAATGGAGTCTCAATTCCAAACCCCACTGTAATTGATGATTATTTCTGTGTCTCAGCTCTCTGGGTTAGGAGGTCCAGGGCCTGCCAACCTCTGTGAAGACACTTAGGTTATTTCTATACAGGCAAGAGAGACCAAGTTGGTTTCTGTTTTTTGTTTTGTTTTGTTTTTGTAAAGTGTTGCCTGCTATAGCAGTATACTATATAAGAGTATAGTATATATAACAGTATAGTAGTATACTACTGGATTTATTTTTTCAATTAATAAGAATCAATTTTCCCTCCCTCCTACTTCTTCTCCCATCATCGGGGAAAATAACAACAAAAGCCTTTTAACAAATATGCCTAGTCAAGCAGAAGTAATGCCTACATTGCCTGTGTCCCAAAAAATGTATGTTTCATTATGCAACCTTAGTCCGTCATCATTCTGTACAGGGGTGGGTGGCAGATTTCATCACTAACCCCTGGAATTACTGTTAATCATTTAGTTGTTCAGAGTTCTCAAGCCTTTCCAAGTTGTTTGTCTTTATGATGCTGTCAACGTATGAACTGAACTCCTGGTCCTGCTCAGTTCATACAAGTCGATCCACAATTCTCTCAGACTTTCCCTTTCATTATTTCTCATGGCCCTGATAATATCCCTTTACATTCACATATAATAATTTGCTTAGCCATTCCCCAATTGATGGGCACTTCTTTAGTTCTTACTTCTTTGTCCCTGCAAAAAAGTTGCCTTAAGTATTTTTGTAAATGAGTCCTTTCCCTCTTTATTTGATCTCTTTGGGGCATAGGCCTACTAGTGGTATTGCTGGGTCAGTGAGCATGCAGTTTAGTAGCTTTTAGGGGCATAGTTTCAAATTGCTTTCCAGAATGGTTGGACCAATTCCCAGCTCCACCAACAATGCATTAGTGTGCCTAGTTTCCTAATGTACTATTTTTAAAAGTGACGTTGTGTTCAGCAAATAATTCCTTACTCTTTGCAAGTGTAGAAATAGTACTTAAGAAGAGATTTGTGGATTCACAGAACCTCAGAGGTACACCTAGTCCAGCTTGTATCTGAGCAAAAATTTCTTCGACCACATCATGCACTCTATGCAAGTCAATGTAAACTTCCCACTGCCTCCCAACTTTAAGCAAGACCCTTGGGTCTTTTGTCTTGCTGCTAGTAGCTCTTGTGGACAATTCTCCTGGAGAACTGTATTTCTTGGGGAAGAGTTGCATGGTGAAAACTGGCTGTCTGCCAATTGGGGACCTTTGGCAGATGTCCTTTGAAAGGCTGTGGACGACTTTGGGCAGATAACCTTTGGAAATGAGGGAAATGGGACATGGGGAGTCTGAATAGAGCCCCCTACTGATTCTACCCGGGCCATCTTACAGGATCTTTACGCCGAGAGACTGACAGGATCTGGAGTCCTTGGTCTCAGTGGAGTGACTGCTCAGCCTCCTGTGGTCACACTGGTGTCCAAACCCGCACTCGGAGTTGTATGTTAGAGACAACCTGGCTCTGCAACGAAGCCACAGAGGAGGGCCGGCACTGTGTGAGCCCTGCTTGTGCAGGTACCAGCAGCTTATCTATTCCTTCCCCTGTACATCCCAGCACTCTATCCGAGGTGGAAATGCTTCTCCTGAGCTCTGTCATACCTTAGGTATGAAAATCTACACAAGGTTGAAAAACAAGGTATTGTTATAAGCTCCCCTAACACCTCTTATCTTCCTTTGCCTCCTTCCCCTCTCCTCCCTCAAAAGAGACAAAGAGATGAGAAGCTAATGGATGAGAATGGGTGGGATGTCCAGAGGGAGGGATGGCCAACAGATAGGCTTAGAAGGATGAGGGTTAAGAAGGGAAATCCTCAAGCTTCTCTCCAGAGAAAGGGAAGGCAACATGAGATCGGGCCCTTCAAGACTCAGCTCAGATCTCAGCCTCTGTAAGGGCTTTCCTTGTCACCCCCTCCCCTTCCCCTTTGCTAGTGCCTTCCCTCTGAGATTTCCTTTCTTATATATCTTGTATGTACATAATTGTTTGAATGCTGTCCTCACCATTAGAATGTAAGCTTCTTGAGGGCAGAATTTGTATTTTTTGCTTTTCTTTGTGTCCCTACCACTTAGCACAGTGCCCGAAACACAGTAAGAGTTTAATAAATTCCTGTAGACTGACTGACACAAATATCCCAATCTGAGGTTGTCTGCAGCTAGGTAGTTTAGTGGATAAATCACTGCACTTAATGTCAAGGGGATTTGAGTTCAAATCCTGCCTCAGACAATGATTAGCTGCATGATCCCTGGAGAAATCACTCAACCCCCAGCCTCAGTTTCCTCAAGTGTAAAATGGAGATATTAATGACACTTACCTCACAGTACTGCTGTAAGGCTCAAATCAGGTAACAAGTGTAAAGAGCTTTGCATACCTTAATGCACTATATAAATGTTAGTTACTGTGAATGGATGAATAATACCTTTATTAAGCACTTACTAAGTACAAAACTGTGTTAAGCACAGAAGATACACTTAGAAAAGGAAGATAATTAATTTTCAAAAAATAAATAAAATTTTTAAAAAAGGAAGGCAGTCCCTGCTCTCAAGAAGCTCACATTTTAATTAATGGGGGAGACAACACATAGGGAAGGTTTCAGCTCTAAGTCAGATGGAAAGGTCCCATGATCCTTAGGGTACAGTGGCAACGCAGATGGTCATGCCTCTCCTTTAATGTCATTTCCACCAAGGAAATAACATCAGTTTCTGATGTTGAACCATTTGACAATGTCAAGGACTTTGGTGACAAGGATTTTCTTTCCTGGGTCTTCAGCAGCTGTGGCTGTAGCACTGTAGGAGCAGCTAGTTACCAGCCTGCATCTCCACTGGGGTTGCCTCCCAGGATGACGCCTATGGGCACTGCACTAAAAGTATTGCCTTTCCCAAGGCTCTCAGAATGCTTTCCATAGGGGTCTGAGGGCAGATGGTGATCAAGGTGGTAACTGTGGTTTGACCTGCCCAGCCCATGCTGCCTCCTGTCTTTCCTTCGGGGTGCCTTGCTTGACCTACAGGTTGCAATTGTTTGGCAGCTGATAAGGATGGCTGGACCCTTCTCCTCAGGGGTTGTTTCCCTGGGTGATGGCTATGTGGGCCATTGCTATTACCTGAACCTGCCCATCAGTCCTTTTTATTCTGAATACCCACTATGTACAAAGACTTGTACTAAGGAAGGTGGAGATAGTGGCCTTCAAGTATTTGTAGACTTATTGTGTGAAAGTGTGAAAGACTTGTTCTGCTTTGAATGAAGAGGAAGGAGCAAGGAACAACAGGCAGAAGCTATAGAGAGGTAAATTTAGGCATGATGCAAAGAGAAACTTCCTAACAATTAGAGAACTGTTCAAAAGCAGAATAAATTATCTCAGGACACTATATATTCTCTGTCACAGGAAATCTTCAAGGAGAATCTGCATGGTCACTTCTCAGGGGTATTGTAGAGCTGATTCCTGCTCAGGGATGGGTTAGGCCAGATAGCTTCTGAAGTCTTCTTCAATCCCAAATTTCTGTGCGTGTAAGTGTGTAGGCTCAGGGGCCCTTAGAATCCTAGAATCTCAGAACAGAGCGTGTCTAACTGCCACTTGAAACAAGAATTCTCTATATAGTATTCTAAGGGTCATTCAGCCTTTTCCTGAACACATCCAGTGACAAGGACTGTTTACTGCCTCCCAAGGCAGTTTCTGATTTAACAGAGGAGACGTGGTCCCTCTTCAAAGGAAATTTAAGTCAGATTGATGAGAAAAAAGAATTACTCTGCAGTGATGATGATGATGATGATGACAGCTTTGAGGAAGGTTTAAAATTCAAGATTTTAAAACTGCTTTCTGCATAACCCTATGAAGCCAGTAATATAAGCAATATTATCCCCATTTTACAGATGAGAAAACTGAGGCTCAAGAGATTAAATGGCCAGGATTCAAACTCAGGTTTTTTTTTTTTTTTTAACTTCAAGTTCAATGTTAAGTGCAAATGCAGGCAGCACAAAACCAGTCCATAAGAGCTGGGCAGATGACAAGTAAAAGAAAGATCTCACTGGGGTGAGATACAATCAGGGCAGCTCTCTCAGACAGGCAGCTTGGGGTAGGAAAAAGAATACAAGGGTCAGAAAACCTGAGTTCTAGACCTCGTTTTGCCACTATTTTTGCCACTACTTTCTGGGCCTCAGCTTCCTCCTCTCTAAAATAAGTGATTTGTATCAGATGATTGCTAAGGTCCTCACAAGTTCCAACACAGGATGAAAGGAGGGGAAGAGCACTGACTGGTGGAAAGAAATGGAGATGTTCAGTTGCCTCAATTCCATTTCCCTTCTTCACTTACCTCTTCCCACCCCACCTCACTTCTTCCCCTCTAGGTGGAAGGAAAAGTCAATCAATCAGTATTGAGTGCCTACTATGTACCAAGCACTGTGCTAAGCACTGGAGATACAATTAATAAAAAGAAAGAGTCCCTGCCCTCAAGAAGATGACAATCTAATGGGGGAGACAACACGCAAATATATACCAAAAAAGCTATATACAGGAAATAGTTATTAGCAGGAAGGCACTGGAATTAAAGGAGGTTGGAGAAAGCTTCCTGTAGAAGGTGAGATTTTAGTTGGGACTTAAAGGAAACCAGGGAGGTCAGTCGTCATAGTGGAGGAGGGACAGCATTCCAGGGAGGGGCAGGACAGCCAGAGAGAGTACCCCAACCCAAGACAGAGAGTCTTGTTCATGGGACAGCAAGAGGTGTCACTGGATCTAAGAGTAGGGTGTAAGAAGACTGAAAAGGTGGGAGGGGACTAGGTTATGAAGGGCTTTGAATGCCAGACAGAGGATTTTGTTTATTTGCTCCCGGAGGCAATAGGAAATCATCTTAGTTTATTGAGTGGGGTGGGGTGCAGTGACATGATCAGCCTGAGTTTTAGGAAATCACTTTAGTGGCTGAAAAAGAGAGTGGGGAGAGACTTGAGGCAGGCAGACCCACCAACAGGCTACTGCAGTAATCCTGGCATGACATGACAAGGGCCATCAGTCCATCTGTCCATGGTCACTGGTTTTTTTTTTCTTTTTCTAGCTTGTGACATGTCATGCACCATGGGCCAGGTGAATGCTGACTGCGATGCCTGCATGTGTGAGGATTTCGTACTGCACGGGGCCATTTCTCTCCCCGGAGGTGGCCCCGCCTCAAGAGCCACTGTCCATTTGGTGACCAAGACAATGAAGCCCCTGACCCAGACTGATAGAAATGGAAGGTTCCGAATCCCTGGCTTGTGTCCTGATGGCAAAACTATTCTGAAAATCACCAAAACCAAGTTCGCACCCATTGTCCTGACAATGCCCAAGACCAACAAGAGGACGGCCACTGTTAGTGCTGAGTTTGCACGAGCAGGTACCTCTCTGACCCCTCTTGGGTTGGGAGTGAGTCTAAAACAAGAATTCTTAGCCTAGGACCCACGAAATTGTTTTTTAAAGCAATATATTTTTGATAGCTATATTTCAATATAATTGGTTTTCTATGTATTTTTATGCTTTTAAAAACCTGATTCTGAGGTTGAGAGGTCTTTATAAGCCTCATCAGACTGTACCAAAAAGTGTTTATCTCTGGACCAGAGGGTAGTCAGTCTTCTCGGAAGGGATTTAGGTTCCTCTTAACCCCAAAGAAATGAGGTAATGAGGTCACAGGGGCTGTCCTAGGATAGACCAGCCTGGGAAGTTGGGATAGGCCAAAAGCATATGTAGAGATCCCAGAGAGTTCCCAAGAAACTCCTGTCCTCACAGGATTCTCCTTCCTCCTCATTTTCCTTCTCCAAGGGCCAGAGGAGAAAGAAACAACCCCATCCCTGCCCAAGATAGTTACCCCGGCCCACTGGGAATCCTACTAGCTTCTCTACCACCTGTAGTGTAAGAGTTCTTAACCTGGGGTCCATGAACTTGGTTTAAAACAATTTGATAACTGTGTTTCAATAGAATTGGTTTTCTTTGTAATTGTGTATTTTATTTTATGCATTTAAAAACATTCTAGGCCTCACCTGGCTGCCAAAGGGGCCCAGGACACACAAAATCCATTAATAAGAGCCTCTGCTTTTGTACCAAGTAGGAGGATGCGGCACCTAGGATGGGAGAAGGGTGTGACAAATATGGATTCTGTCCCAGGCTAGGGGATTAATGGCTTAAAGAGGAGCTGGGGGTGGAGCTACAGGACACAGTCCTTTGGCCTAGAAGCTCCAGGTAACCCAGGCATAGCCTAGGAGAGCTTCACTAATTATTCTGTAACTTTGACTAAATATTTGGTTGAGTGTGAGTCAAGGCAAAAACACACTTATTTTACAACTGTAAAGGTTAATTTCTCCTCTCAGAGCTACCTTACATTGTGAAGAATCCAGAGACTAAGGCAAGGAAAACTGGACAGAGTGTGTCTTTCTGCTGTAAAGCCACAGGGAAGCCCAGCCCAGAGAAGTATTTCTGGTAAGAAGTATCACTCAGCTCCATAGCCTCCCCTTCCAGTTGATCTTTATTCACTTCCCCAGGGAAGCCAGCACCGTCCTTGATGTGGTTCAAGAATGGTCTTAAAATTGGCTGTAGGGAGGGGGGTTGGGGGGGATGGGTGTGTGTGTGTGTGTGTGTGTGTGTGTGTGTGTGTGTGTGTGTTATTTTTTTGCCCTTCTTCCAGGGCTGTTTATTGAATAGCTGCCCCCTCTTTGGTCCTTCCAGTATTTCCAGGGGCCTGGTGGCTGCCACATGGTCAAGCTATCTGCTCTAAGAAAGGTGAATGGGTTGGAATAGGAGGACCAGATTAGTTCAGTATCTCCACCCTCTGTAGGTACCACAACAATACCCTGCTGGACCCTTCATTATATAAGTACGAGAGCAACCTGATAATGAAAAATCTGCAGAAGGTGCAGGCTGGGGAATATTTCTGCAAGGCCCAAAGTGATGCAGGAGCTGTGAAGTCACAAATTGCTCGGCTGTCTGTTATAGGTAAGGCCAAGAATGGTTCTGAACTCCCTGAGCGCACTCATGGCAGTGGATCTCCATTTATACTTTATTTTTTTTCCCAATTACATGTAAAAAAATTTTTTTAACATTTGTTTTTAAAAATTTTGAGTTCCAAATTCTCTCTCTCTCTCTTTCTCTTTCCCTCTCTCTCTCCCCATCTCTTTCTTCCTCCCTCCCTCCTTTCCCCTTGAGAAGGTAAGCAATTTGATATAGATTATATATGGGAAGTCATTCACATGCATTTTACATCAAGCTTTGATGTCTAAGATGATGCTCTGGTTTTCTTCACACTGAAATGTCAAGCTGAGAGGACAAATATGCTTCATTATGCTCATAGGAGGGGAGGCCTGTTAGTGGGTGGGGGGAAAGGAGCCAGACAAGATTCAATGAGGGCTAATGTCAGCTAATACACCTAGAGGGAAATAGTCCATGCTATGTCTTAAAAAGACAGGCTCTACACAATCAGTCTTGACCCTGCAGGGGTCAACTCATTCACTAAATCATGGGCTACAAGAAGTAGGCAAAGCTTATTAACTCTCAAAAGAAGTAATTTTAAGACAATAAAAGGAGGTTCAAGAAGGGTATCAGGGAAGATAGGTCATAATGACATTACTATTATTAGGAGCAGTCTTGTAATTTCATTGGTATAGTGAGTTCCCAGTGAGGAATTTTTTCTGTCAGTGCTGATGGATACCTTTCCCTGTAACTTCTAGTCTCAGACAGTTCCCTAAGGCATTGAGAGGGTCAGTAATTTGCCCTGTGTCTTTGAGCCAACATGTGCCAAAGATGGGACATGAATCCAGGTTTTCTTGACACTGAAGTTAGACCACTATCTATTATACCACTCTGCTTCTCAATGAATTAGGGAATAAAAAAAAAAAAAGGAATAGCAGAATCACATATTCGTAAAGCACTCAGTTTGCAAAACAATTTTCTATATACTTGATCCTCACAACAAAGACATTAAGTAGCCTGTGCAATTCATATTACTTGAATTTTTATGGTTGAGGAAACTGAGACTGAGAGGTTAAGTGACTTGTCTAAGTTATACAGCTAATGAGAAGCAGAGCTGAACCTTGAGCCCAGGTCTAATGACGCTGAGTGTCCAGTACTCCTTCAACTACAGAGAAGTTGGGGGCATATCCCTGGCTCCTTGAAGTCAGCAAAATGGAGGGCAACCCTGTTCTCTCACAATGCATTATTCAGTGCCACTATAAGGAACAGAATATAGAGACTGGATGGAACACTGGTTATAAGCCAGTGTAGCAGTTTGTATAGTAACAGAAAGAGCAGATGTTCCCAATAGCGGCACATTCTGAGATAAAGGATGACAGTATAGATGAATAATATAATATAATATTATATGTAATACAATATAAGTTAAAAAAGCACTATAGGGACAGCTAGGTGGTGCAGGGAATAGAGCACCGGCCCTGGAGTCAGGAGGACCTGAGTTCAAATCTGGCCTCAGACACATAATACTCCCTAGCTGTGTGACTCTGGGCAAGTCACTTAACCCTATACACACACACACACACACACACACACATAATGTAACATAATATAAATATATAGAGATACATATATACATACATACACAGAGAGAAATACAATGAATATAATAAATTCCAAGAATGTTCTGTAGGGATTGTTCCTGACATAGAACTCAGTGCCCATTCTCACGGAATAAATGCTGTGATAGATATTAAAATCAGAAAATAGTAAATCATGAGTTTGCTGCTAACTTGGGTTTTCTTTTTGGGAATGCATTTGCTTCCAGCAGGCCGACTTTCAGTGGTTTGAGGGAAGGCATTTATTTATCAAATAAGCCTGAGGTCCCTGAATGAGTCAATACTGTCTCAAAATCATAGGGTCCATTCTCCTAGTTTGGGTGTTGGGAGAAGGGCAGAGAGGAAACAGTAGTCACTCACACCATCTAAGACACTACTGAGTCCTCCCTGACATGGGGAATGTAGAAAAGTAGAATAAGCTGCCCAAAGCAGAAAACCTCCTTGTTGTTACATCAGCAGGTAGGGGATTCCAGGGTTTCTGGTCATTATCAGTCCCATAACACTTTGGAAAGTGACAAACAGTATAGTTTATCAGCCCCCCCCCCCCAACAATCCTGTCATATGTCCTTTTGTTTTTGGGTGGGGGGGATGGGGCAAGCTTTAAATATGGTTACTCACTCAAGCTCTCCATTGTCAAGTTCATAAAAACAAAATAGTCATCAAGCAGATAATTGATATCATTCTCCTTTGTCTCAGTTGCCAAGATTCTCTAATGATGCCTGTCTAATATAGGTAAATTAAGGCTGTCTATAGTGCTTTTTTTATTTTTCTAGTGAGGCAATTGCGGTTAAGTGACTTGCCTAGAGTCACACAGCTAGTGAGTATTATGTGTCTGAGGCCAGATTTGAACTCAGGTCCTCCTGACTCCAGGGCTGGTGCTCTATCTACTGCACCACCTAGCTGCCCCTATAGAGCTTTTTTAACTTAAGTCCTAGTCCCTCTGACTGGGAATCAAAGGGAAACTCCTGAGACACTATCGAGCCACCTTATCCTTAAACCTGCAGAATACAGTTCTATCTGCAGAGGAGGAGGAGGTCCTGGCCCCCCCAGCTAGTGTTTAGTCTAGGTACTGTCTCTGTCCCGGGTGCTGGGATATGGGAAATGGAAATTTCCACCCCAGCACTACATATATGAATATGCAATAACCTTTTATGGTATTTACATTATTTACCTTAACAGCGCCAAATGAGCCTCCTTGCAACCCGACACCTGAGAGTTACTTCATCCAGCTGCCTCACGATTGCTTCCAGAACGCCACCAACTCCTTCTACTATGATGTGGGGAGGTGCCCAATCAAGACGTGTGCTGGGCAGCATGACAATGGGCTCAGATGCAAAGATGCTACAGAAAGCTGCTGTGGAACGTCCAAGATGGAAGAGAGGGAGATTGAGTGCAGCGGATACACACTCCCTACAAAGGTGGCCACAAAGTGCAGCTGCCAGAAGTGTACAGAGACAAGGAGTATTATCAGGGGCCGCGTCAGTGCAGCAGATAATGGGGAGCCCATGAGGTTTGGTCACATTTATATGGGGAACCACAGAGTTAGCATGACTGGCTACAAGGGGACCTTTACCCTCCATGTGCCCCAGGACACTGAGAGGCTGGTACTCACCTTTGTGGACCGGCTACAGAAGTTTGTGAACACCACCAAAGTGCTTCCATTCAATAAGAAGGGCAGTGCAGTATTCCATGAGATTAAGATGCTCAGGAAGAAAGCACCAGTTACCTTGGAGTCTACAGAGACCAACATCATCCCCCTGGGGGAGGTGGATGGAGAAGATCCCATGGCAGAGCTAGAAATCCCTTCCAACAGTTTTTACAGGCAGAATGGGGATCTCTACAGGGGCAAAGTCAAGGCCAGTGTGACTTTCCTGGACCCACGGAACATTTCCACAGCCACAGCCACCCAAAGCGATCTGAATTTCATCAACGATGAAGGAGACACATTCCCACTCCGGACATATGGCATGTTTTCTGTAGACTTCACAGATGAAGCTGCCACTGAATCACTCAATGCAGGCAAAGTGAAGGTACATCTTGACTCTGCTCAGGTCAAGATGCCCGAGCACATACCTACAATGAAACTATGGTCACTGAACCCTGACACAGGGCTGTGGGAAGAGGAAGGAGATTTCAAGTTTGAGAACAAGAGGAGAAACAAAAGGGAGGCGAGAACCTTCCTGGTGGGAAACATGGAGATCCGTGAGAGAAGACTCTTCAATCTTGATGTTCCTGAGAGCAGGAGGTGCTACATCAAGGTGAGGGCTTACCGGAGCGAAAGGTTCCTTCCCAGTGAGCAGATCCAAGGGGTTGTGGTCTCTGTAATTAATCTGGAGCCAAAAACTGGCTTCTCATCCAATCCCAGAGCCTGGGGCCGCTTTGACAGTGTCATCACAGGTCCCAATGGTGCCTGTTTGCCTGCATTCTGTGATGATCAGTCCCCAGATGCCTATTCTGCCTATGTTTTGGCAAGCCTGAGTGGAGAAGAGCTGGAAGCTGTGGAGTCTTCACCCCAATTCAACCCCAATGCCATTGGAGTCCCCCAGCCCTATCTCAACAAGCTCAAGTACAGAAGGACAGACCACGACGATCCCAAAGTCAAGAAAACAGCCTTCCAGATCAACATGGCCAAACCAAGACCAAATACACCTGAGGAGAGCAATGGTCCTATCTATGCCTTTGAGAACCTCCGGGAGTGTGAAGAGGCCCCATACAGTGCACCCCATTTCCGGTTCTATAGGGTAGAGGGAGACAGGTATGACTACAACACTGTCCCCTTCAATGAAGACGACCCTATGAGTTGGACAGAGGACTACCTGACATGGTGGCCCAAGCCCATGGAGTTCCGGGCATGCTATATCAAAGTTAAGATTGTGGGACCTCTGGAGGTAAATGTGAGGTCACAAAACATGGGTGGCACACATAGGCAGACAGTGGGGAAACTCTATGGCATCCGGGATGTGAGGAGCACCCGAGACAGGGACCAACCCAATGTCTCATCCGCCTGTCTAGAATTCAAATGTAGTGGGATGCTTTATGACCAGGACCGGGTAGATCGCACACTGGTCAAGATTATACCCCAGGGCAGCTGTCACCGGGCCAGTGTGAACAGCATGCTACATGAGTACCTGGTTAACCACCTCCCCTTAGCAGTTAACAATGATACCAGTGAGTACACCATGCTGGCACCATTAGACCCACTCGGGCACAACTATGGCATCTACACCGTCACAGACCAGGACCCTCGGACAGCTAAGGAGATAGCCCTCGGCAGGTGTTTTGATGGCACATCTGATGGTTCCTCCAGAGTCATGAAGAGCAATGTGGGGGTTGCTCTCACATTTAACTGTGCAGAGAGGCAGGTAGGGCGGCAGAGTGCCTTTCAGTACCTTCAAAGCCCCCCAGCTCGGGCCACTGCAGGCTCTCTCAGAGGAAGAGTGGTTGGGGGGAGGCAGGAGAGGGAGAGTCAGTCTGGACAGCGCCGAGAAAGAGGGGCAGTCTCTCTGAGGTTTCCTGGACGGGCTCAACAGGAACCACCACTCAACAACTAGACTCTATGGTGTTTCTTTTATCACGGAATATCTTGTGGAAATGGAGTACAAACTGCTACCGAGTTAATTGAAGTGCATACGTCCTGGTACAACTTGCTGTGTGTTCCAGAGGTTGTTGCTGTCTTTGCCCCATGCTAGCTGCAATTTATTCAGAAAGGCTATTTCAAGAAAAGTCCCTTTGTAGGCCCCTCTAAACACACACACACACACACACACACACAGACGAACTAACTCCCTGGTAAAATTCTGGGGCTGGGAAGAAAGAACTTGGAGCCTCCTTCATCAAGTGTGATTGACGTGATCATGGCAGATTAAAGGACAGACATAAGATATATGTGACTGTGCCCTTGATCAGTGGGACTGGAGTGAATCAAGCAAAGCTCATACAATTGGTAACAAGGTAGAAGAATAAACCACAAGATTTTGTACTTGAAGTGTAAATAACTTATTTATTTCTTTGCTAGATTTAGAGTGATTTGTATGTATGTGAGGCTGAGCTATTGAGTGGTGAGCTATAATCACAGGTCCTTTACTGCAGTTGTGGAAGATGACTATCTCGATTCCATGAATGCATTTCTGTTAGGAGGGATAACTTCACTCACTCCTCTGATTTTATTCAAGCTTAAATGCCAGTGTAGCTGAGGGCAGATTTAAATAAAGAGGTATTTTTCACTTTGATTTGGCTCCCTCTCTTCTGTGTTTGGCCATAAAAGCATTCACAGGAAGGGCCACATAAGCCACGTAAGAGAGACCTGATTGATTTCATTCCAGAGAATGTAAAGTTCAGAGTAGGTTGAGAGGCTCAGTGCTCTTACAGAGTTTATTTGGAAGCATATCCTCTGCTGTGTAACAAGGCATAAAGTACAACCTCTAGTGTTGTTCTTATGGATCACATTTTCCATTAGCAAGGGTAAGCTGAGAGCCGTGGGTCACTGAGCACATTCTAGGTCCTTCAAGTAATGTGATGAACAGAAATCAAATGCTTTCCCCCAGTATTAGGGAGCTTATACAATGGCTTGGCCTGGGGATCTGCTGATCAATGCCAAGTGGACCTTTGGCTTCCTCAGACCTGGTTCTCTCTCCAGCTGGACTGGTTGACCTCACTGAGTAGTGTTTTTTTTTGTTTTTTTGTTTTTTTCCAGGCTGTTCTAAAGATGGACAACTTCTGTAGACACCCAATCACTGTTATGTATAACCTATGTCCCTTCCAGCAAAACATTCAGTCCAAGTGGTTTTTCTTTCGGAAAGGGCTTAGTTTAAAATAGCACATCAGAGGTTAGCGCATGTTGCCAGAGGGATACTGCACCCTGAAGCTCATTCTCTACCTACAGTCCAGGGCAAGCTACAGTGTTCCCTGACCTTCTCTTATGACTGCCAAGAGAAAGAGCCAAGGTGGGAGTGGGAGGCATTTTTTGATTAGGAGAACTATTCCATGAGAAATGGAGCAAAAAAACATCTACTCTCTTCCTGACACCATATGATAACTCCTTTTGGCCACTGCCATCCTGATCTGGGTTTGAGCCCCTGGCTCATGCTCAGCTGGGCTCCCTAAGGCTTCTTGGCCAATTACAAATTTCTCAAGTCACTTAACCATATCCCTGAAGTCACAGAGAATCAGTTGATGCTGAAGTCAGTCATGGCTGTGATTGCTCCTTGACCCATTTCTAGAGGCTGCTTCTGTCCACCAGTTCCCAGAAGGACCATTTTGCAGCCCAGCCTCTTAGGCCCGCCCAGTCAGTTGGGCTGAAGAACCAATGCTGGCTTCTTTGCAGCCATCTGGAAACAGCACACACTGAAAACAAAAGGAGGCAGCCACATTCTTTTTACTAGCTTCCTGAGCCAGAATTCACTGCTGTTAGGTCCAGAATGCCCTGGGTGTTTCCCTTTGGAAGGAATACTTAACATCAAGGGTACTGACAACTTGAGAAGACTGCCCTCCCTACCAATTCCTTCTCCCTACCAGTTCCCACTTCTTACTGACCTGGCTCCCTTTAATGAATTAACACTCTGTCAGAAGTGCTGGAAGCTGGCAAATCCTTCTGAAGCCAGCTCACAATGACTCCTCATTCCCAAGCTGTATGCCTTTTCAATGAACCAAAACCCTAAAGGATGAAGACTGAGATTCTCAAGTTCTCTGACAACACTCATTTTACCAAACCTCTGATTATTAATTAAATTTCCACATTCATTGTACACACTCAGAGGGTACCATGAGGGTAAAAGGTTTTTTTTTTAGCTTATTTCAGAAAAGGCTCTAAGATACTAAGAGAACATGAAGGTATGTTGAATTGTCACCATCATCATTATCAACATGGTGGTGGATGGCATACTGAATTTGGACCTGGGTTCAAATTTCAGCTATGCTGCTTACTATCTATGCAGGCAAGTAACGTCTCTGGGCCTGTTTTTCTCATCTGTAAATTAAGAGAATGGGACTAGATAACATCTAAGGTCCCTTCCTGCTCTAAATCTATGATCTATGATCCTATGAACAACAAGCATTTACTAATGACTTAGTATTTGCAAAGCACTGTGCAAGGTTCTGGAGATACAAAGAAAAAACATAAATAATCCCTGCTCTCAAAATAACTATCGAGGTTATAGGAATTATCAAATGAGTGTTCCAGGAAGTAAGTGTTTTGGTTCAATTCAACAAGCAATTATTAAGTGTGTGATGTGTACAGGGTAATGTGCTAGGGGACAGAGATAAAAAATGTTCTCAAGGAACTTATATTCTATTGGGAAGATACAGCATGTACACACTGACAAGTCAATACAACTGTAGGAGCTTAGGAGGGGAAAAGACCCCTGCAGGGTGGTCAGCAGAGTCTTTATGATAGAGTGGGATCTGAGCTAAGCCTTGAATAATGGGGAGAGAAATAAGGGAAAGCATTTCAGGCAGAAGGAATAAACAGCTTAAGCAAAGATGGGAATGGGAGAGGTTTGTTGAGAGTTGTTAAATGTTTTGACCAAGAATTTGGCCATTTGAATTGAGTAACCCCTCATTTATCTTAAAGTACTGGGAATGACCTACTTCTTATAAGTAAATTTTACAAATAACTGGAGCTTATTCCTTTATGTGCTGGAAAAAAAAAAAAACTAAACCAAAACTTAATCATGTTGGATAGAAAGCTTTCCAAAACATATCCCATACATTCCTGTCTTATTAAATAGGATATTCAATATAGTTTAACTTTTTCTTGATGGTTCAGGATCATCATTGTGGATATTGATTATTAGCTGTACAATAACACAGCAATACTTTCAGAGACCATTGAGTGGGTAGGGCAATTTGACCATACACTAAATGACCTTTGATTGCTTGACTCTCTCGATTCTGCCTCTCTGTCAGGCTCTCACTTCTTAATGGTGAATTAATACACTTTTCCCACAGTCCTTTTCCCACCCTTCATCTTTCAATTCAATGGTATGGGTTGGGAACCAGGTAACCAACCTTTTTAGACTATATCTAAAGCAACGTACAATGTTAAGTACATTTATCTGGTAAGAAGCTCTGGCTGTGGGATGGAGGACCTAAGCTGAAATTCCATTCTGGGTAGGGAGTCAAGATGGCAGATTAGAGGCAGCCACCCAGTTGAACTCTCTCAACACCATCCTCCAAACAACTTTAGAATAACTCCTCAAATCAAATTTTGGAGTGGCGAAGACAACAAAAAGTCAGAGTGAGACATTTTTCCAGCCTGAGACAACTTGGGAGGTTGGCAAGAGAAGTCTGTAAGACGGGGTAAGAATCAGCCCCCACCATGGCTGAAGCACCAGCAGTGGGCTTAGGAGGCGGCTGCCACGGTGCAGGAGCAGAAGCTTTGGGAACTCTCAGCCCAGAGACAGTAAGGGAGTCAGCCAACTGGATAGAAAGAGATAACAAGGGACCCTTTGCTAGCACTGGGTGGGGTTGGTGCTGACTGGCAACTCTATTACCCATAAGCAGTTTTGGTTCTCAGTTACTGGGTGAAGAGGAGTATTTGTGATTGGTCACAAGGGAACAGGAGCAGGGGCCCTGGTTACAGTTCCAAGACAGAAAGGAGCATCAGCACTTGGAGTTGCAGGAGAGCAAGAGCACTAGTCACAGTTCCAGAATCAAGAAGGCACTAACACCTGTGGCTGCATGGGAGCAGGGTGAAGACCAGAGCACAGACCAGGACAGCAGTGACTACACCTCTCCCCAGGTCACACCATCTTGGAAACATCGAAAACTTGCAGACCCCTAGAACTAGCTCTGAAAACAGCAGCACAAAAAAGCCTGAAGCTTGGGATAGTACTTCCTCACCCCCAGGTAAGCAGAGCCCAACTTTAACATAATGTTCAAATTCAAGAAATAGGCTGGAAAAATTACCAAACAACAAAAAAAGAACTTGACCATAAAAAGCTACTATGGTGGCAAGGAAGGCCAAGACATAAACTCAGAAGAAAACAATGATGTGAAAACAGCTAAAAGTAAAGCCCCAAAGAAAATATTAATTGGACCCAAGACCAACAAGAATTCCTGGAAGAGTTAAAGAAAGAGATAAAAGTAGGAGAGGAAAAATTGGGAAAAGAAATGAGAGTGATGCAAGAAAGTTATGAAAAAGAGAATTAACAGTTTGGTAAAAGAGGAACAAAAAATACTGAAGAAAAGAACACTTAAAAAAAAAAAGAATTGGCCTAATGGCAAAAGAGGGACAAACATTCACTGAAGAAAAGAATTCCCTAAAAAGCAGAATGGGCCAAATGGAAAAAAAGGTTAAAAAAAAACAACTCACTGGGCATGCAGAAGCTAATGACTCCATGAGATATCAAGAAACAATAAAACAAAGTTAAAAGAATGAAAAATAGAAGAATATAAAAGAAAATGAGATACTTCTCGTTGGAAAAATGACTGACCTGCAAAACAGATCAAGGAGAGGTAGTTTAAGAATTATTAGGCTAGGGGGCAGCTAGGTGGCATAGTGGATAGAACTCTGGCCTTGGAGTCAGGAGGACCCGAGTTCAAATCTAGCCTCAGACACATAACACTCACTAGCTGTGTGACCCTGGGCAAGTCACTTAATTGCCAATTGCCTCACACACACACACACACACACACACACACACACACAAAAGAATTATTAGGCTACCTGAAAACCAAGATTAAAAAAAAAAGAGTCTAGACACACACACACACACACAAATATATATATATATATATATATATAAAATTTTTTATTTTATTTTATTTTTTTGGTGAGGCAATTGGGGTTAAGTGACTTGCCCATTGTCTCGGAGCTAGTAAGTGCTATGTGTCTGAGGTTAGATTTGAACACAGGTCCTCCTGACTTTAGGACTGGTGTTCTATCCACTCTACCACCTAGTTGTCCTAGACATCATATTTCAAGAAAATATCAAGGAATACTGCCCTGATATCTTAGATTCAGTGAATAAAATAGAAATTAAATGAATTCACCAATCACTTCCTGAAAGAGATCCCAAAATGAAAATTCCCAGGAATATTATAGTCAAACTCCAGAGTTCCCAGGTCAAGGAGAAAATAATGCAGGTAGCCAAAAAGAAACAATTCAAATATCATGGAGCCAATCAGGATCACACAAGATTTAGTAGCTTCCATGTTAAAAGATTGGAGGGCTTGGAGTGATATTCAGGAAGCTATGATTCTAACCAAGAATCACGTACCCAGGAAAACTGAGCATAATACTTCAGGGGAAAAAGTAAATATTTAATGAAATGGAGGACTCTTTCAAGCGTTCCTGATGAAAAGACCAGAACTGAACAGAAAATCTGACATTCAAACAGAAGACTCAAGAGAAACATAAAAAGATAAACATGAAAGAACAATCATAAGGGACTCAATAAAGTTAAACTGTTTACATTCCTATATGGGAGGATGACACATGTAACTCCTAAGAACTTTATCATTATTAGGAAAGTTAGAAGAAGTCTACATAGACAGAGGGCATGGATGTGAGTTGCTTATGTTGGGATGATTTCTTTAAAAAAACGAAGGGATGAGAAAGAGGGATGCATGGAGAGAATGGGAAAGGGAGAGCTAATATGAAGAAAATTTTCTCACATGAAAGAGGCATACAAGTAAGAGCTTTTATTAGTAAGGAGAAAATGGGGGGGTGGTAGTGAGTAATGCTTAAACTTCACTCTCATCAGAATTGATTCAATGAGGGATGAATATATACATATACATATACAGACATACATACATATATATATATATTTATATATATATATATATTTACACACACATTCAGTTGGGTATAGAAATCTATCTTACCCCATAGGGAAATAGGAAGGGAAGGGGATAAAAGATTAGTGGAAGGAGAGGGGAATGATAAAAAGGAGGGCCGATTGAGGAAGGCAGTGGTCAGAAGCAAAACAGACTTTTGAGGAGAACAGAATACAAGGAGAAAGAGAGAGATAAGGATAAACAGAAGAAAATGGAATGGAGGGAAATACACAGATAGTAATCATAACTGAATGTAAATGGGACAAGCTCACCTATAAAAGGGAAGTAGATAGTAGAATGGATTAGAATTCAGAATCCAACAACATTTTGTTTACAAGAGACATACTTGAAACAGAAAAACACACAAAGAGTTAAAATAAAGGGCTGGAGAAGAATCTATTATGCTTCAAGTGAAGTGAAAAAAAGGCAGGGGTAGCAATTATGATGTCACACAAAGTAAAGGCAAAAATGATCTAAATTAAAAGAGATAAGCAGAAAAACTACACTTAGTTAAGAGGTACCATAGACAGTGAAGTAATACCAAAAAAAATTTTACAGTAAGTTTCTCTGATAAAGGCCTCATTTCTCAAATATATAGAGAACTGAGTCAAATTTATAAAAATAATAACCATTCCCCAGTTGATAAATGATCAAAGGATATGAACAGGCAGTTTTCAGAAGAAATCAAAGCTATCTCTAGTCATATGAAAAAATGCTCTAAATCACTACTGATTAGCAAAAGGCAAATTAAAACAATTCTGAGGTACCACCTCACACCCATCAGAAATGACAAATGCTGGAGAGGATGAGGGAAAATAGGTATATTAATGAATTGTTGATAGAGTTGTGAATTGATTCAATCATTCTGAACAATTTGGACTATGTCCAAAGGGTTATTAAAACTGCATATCCTTTGACCCAGAAATACTACTAAGTCTATACCCCAAAGACATCAAAGAAGAGGGTAAAGGACCTATATGTACAAAGATACTTACGGAGCTCTTTTTGTGGGGGCAAAGAATTGGACATTGAAGGGATGCTCATCAATTGGGGAATGCCTGAACAAATAGCGGCACATGATTTTGATGAACTACTATTGTGCTATAAGAAATGACGAGCAGGATGGCTTCAGAAAAAAAAAAAAAACCAAACACACCATGGCGACATCTGTATAAACTGATGTAAAGTGAAGTAGGAAGAACCAGAGAATTGTTGGGCACAGTAACAGCAATATTGGAATGATGATCAACTGTGAAAGACATGGCTATTCTGATCAATACAATGACCCAAGACAATTCCAAAGGAGTCATGATGAAAAAGTGCTATCAACCTCCAGAAGGAGAACTGATGAACTCAGTGTAAAACGAAGTACAACTTCTTGCCTTCTTTATTTTTCTTGCTTTTTTTGTGATATGGCTAATATGGAAATATGCTATGTATGATTTCACATGTATAATTGATATCATTTTGCTTGCCTTCTCAGGGGGTGGAAGGGAGGGAGGGAGGGAGAAAATTTGAAACTCAACATTTTAAAAGAGAAGAAAGTTAAATAAATAATAAATTGGAAAGAAGAGGAAAAAAAGGAAATTCTACTCTAATGTTCTATTAAATAATGCATAATAATAATAAAAACAAATGATTTATTAATTTAATATCAGTCAAATTGATCAAGTTTAACATAATTATAACCCCCTCCTTACTCCTGTCCAATGGGGGCATGAGAAGAAGAAGAAAAAATGGCTATTTGTATCCTGGCCCATAGAGATTTCAGGTTTTTGCTGCTGAGGGAGGATAATATATAGCACAAGGCCCTGGGATAGAAATGACATGGGATATGACCAGTGCTTGAACTTTAAAAGAGAATAGGTAAGTAAAGACAAAGAAAGAGAGAAACATGGGGTAAAGTGCTAGGTGAATGTTTTCCCCTAACTACTAACCAAGAATGGTATGGGGAGCTGGTTAAATCCTAAACAGCACCCCCACCCCCCAATAACTAATACTTCATTCTTACTGAAGCAATGGAAGCTGGAGATTGGAGTCTAAGCAACCGAGCTGTGTATTTTCTTAAACTCACAGGTTTGGGGTGTGCCTGCAGACTGATTTTAAGGGGCCTAGCTTTGGAAGGAGCCATAATTATGCAACTCACATGGATTCCAATATATTTGATTTTATTCCTTTCTCTTCATTGATCAAAGTAAGGGATAATATACAATTAAACCACATATGTGGTTTATTCTATCATGCCATGCATATGTGATTGGAATCCACTTAAATCCATTACAGAAGGAAAGAGGTCAGTCTCCTTGTGGGTGAGGGCGGAGCCAAAAGACAAATTGGATAAATTCACTGTAACCACAACCCTAGACAAAAGAGAGGACTATTTATTGGTCCTCACAAAATGGGTGGAACTAGGGAAATAGAGTGTGTCAGCTCTGTGAGAACCAAAGAGAGTTTGGCTTTTCCCTCTACTGGTCTGGGGTTGAATGGAGCACAAAACTGCTGGGGTGAATCTGGAATTGCTAATCCCTGGCCTTCATCAAAAAATGGGTCAGGAAACTAGGCAGCAGTGCCCTCCTGTGATCAAATAAATGTAAAAGTGCTTACAAAAGGAGCCCTCTTTCACCTCTACCTCTTCCCTGTTCATGAGGAAGCTCTCCACTTCAAATTAAAAGGTTCCCTGCTCTACAGAGATACGATAAAAGTAGAAAGGGGCATGAGAAAGAAGTTTCAGGATAATAAATTTGAACTATTAAAAAAAATCACATAAGAAAACACTCAAAACATATTCGTGAAGACATAATTTGCAACACTATATATAAACTCTAGGTGGGACGCTAAAGTTTAGTTTTCAACAAGTTGACTGGCTTCAATACGGTGATCATATTTCCAGTCCTGTGTTTCATAAGAGAGAGTATATTTTTAATAAGAGTTTTTTTTGAACTTTGTCAGACCACAAGTCTCAAATTTTTTTGTTTGGAAAACATAGTCACTTATCCAGTGATATTTTTTCTTTTTCCTTGGGACAAGGGTAATGTGGAACAATGGTCAGATCACACATGGTGTATTAGCGCCATCTGTTGATCCATTCCCTGAACATCAGGAAGTGGGAACCGAGAGCCCCGTCCAGTCCTAACTCAGAATGCTAGAATTTGGAACTGAAAGTGACCTGAAGGATTCATCTAATCCAACCCCCTCATTTTAAAGAGGAGGAAATGGAAACTCATAACAAGCACTGAGGTACCCAGGGACACACAGGTAGTGAGTAGCATGGCCAGAACCGAGGGCTTCTGGCTTTGAATCCAATGCTCTTTCCACTATACTGTCAACTTCAACTCTGCCACTAACATCAAAATAAGATGACCAATGACGTTTGGCAGGATGTAAAGAGAACCACAGTCCACAGACAGAGTTCCTGTACATTCTTCTGTTACAGAACTGAGACCATTAGCAAGCAGTCTCTCTCCAACTCTGACCTCTCTGCTGAACTCTAGACCCCATCTGGCTGTTTCACTGGTCCCACGAATTAAACGTTATTAAAGATAAAAAGGCTTTGCTTATTATCCCTTATTGACTTCACCATATCTGTCCATCATTCTCCCAGTCTGTCATGTAAGTAGCCAGGAGCACTAGACCCTGAGTCAGGAAGACATGAGTTCAGATCCCGCCACAGATACTTACTAGCTGCATGACTGTGGGCAGTTTCCTTTACCTCTGTCTGCTTCAGTTTCCTCATCTGTAAAATGAGAAAAATAACAAGGTTGTAGTGAGAATCAAATGAGATAAAAATATAAAGCACTCTACAGACCTTAAAGTGCTATGTGAATGCTAGCTATTATCATTCCGTGACCTGGGCTTTTCTTCATATTTCCTATCTATTCACTAAGTCCTGGGTGTCCACCTCGGTCACATCTCTTGTATCAGTCCCCTTCTCTCTCTTCTCACTGACTCTGAGGGAGCAGAGGGTCTAATTTCTTTCTTTTTTTAAAAATTTATTTTGATTTATCAATAATCACTTCCATAAGCTTTTGAGTTTTAAATTTTTCTCCCCCTCCCTCCCCACCTCCCTTCCCAAGAGAGGTGCAATCTGATATAGGCCATACATATACATTCCTATTAAACATATTTTCACATTAGTGATATTGTAAGTAAGAATTAGAACCAATAGGAGGAACCACCAGAGAGAGGAAACAAAACACAACAGAAGAAAAAAAATAGCAAATAGTATGCTTCGATTCAAACTCCATAGTTCTTTCTTTGGATGTGGATAGCACTTTCCATCATGAGGCCTTTGGAGATGTCTTAGATCCTTGTATTGCTGAGAAGGGTTAAGTCTATCAATATTAGTCATCACACAAGGTTGCTGTTACTGTGTGCAATGTTCTTCTGGTTCTGCTCACTTCACTCAGCATCAGACCATACAAGTCTTTCCAGGTTTTTCTGAAGTCAGCCTGTTCATCATTTTTTATAGCACAATAGTATTCTATTACATTCATATACCACAATTTGTTCAGCCATTCCCCCAATTGATGGGCATCCTCTCAATTTCCAATCCTTTGCTACCACAAAAAGAGCTGCTATAAATATTTTTGTACATGTAGGTCCTTTTCCCATTTGTATGATCTCTTTGAGATACAGTCCTAGAAGTGCTACTGCTAGGTGAAAGGGTATGCACATTTTGATAGCCCTTTGGACATAGTTCCAAATTTCTCTCCAAAATGGTTGGATCATTTCACAACTCCACCAACAATGCCTTAGTGTTCCAATTTTCCCACATTTTCTCCAACATTAATCATTTTCCTGTTTTGTCATGTTGGCCAATCTGATAAGTGTGATGTGGTACCTCAGAGTTGTTTTGATTTGCATTTCTCTAATCAATAGTGATTTACAGCATTTTTTCATATGACTGTAGATGGCTTTAATTTCTTCATCTGAGAACTGCCTGTTCATATCCTTTGACCATTTATCAATTGGGGAATGACTTATATTCTTATAAATTTGACTTAATTCTCTATATATTTTAGAAATGAGGCCCTTATCAGAGAGCCTGGTTGTAAAAATTCTTTCCCAATTTTCTTTCCTTCTAATCTTGGTTGCATGGGCTTTGTTTGTACAAAAATTTTTCAATTTAATGTAATCAAAGTTATCCATTTTGCTTTTCGTAATGTTCTCTATCTCCTGTTTGGTCATGGATTCTTCTGTTCTCCTGAAATCTGATAGGTAAACTATTCCTTGCTCTCCCACAGTTTGCTTATAGTGTCAGCCTTTATATCTAAATCACGAATCCATTTTGACTTTATTTTGGTATATGGTGTGAGATTTTCATCTATGCCTAGTTTCTGCCATACTCTTTTCCAGTTTTCCCAGAAGTTTTTGCCAAAAAGTGAGTTCTTATCCCAGAAGCTGGGATAATAGATTACTATAGTCATTGACTACTGTGTCTTGCATACTTAACCTATTCCACTGATCCACCACTCTATTTCTTAGCCAGTACCAAGCAGTTTTGATGATTGCTGCTTTATAATACAATTTAAGATCTGGAATGGCTAGACTACCTTTCCCTGCATTTCTTTTCATTAGTTCCCTTGATATTCTGGACCTTTTTTTATTCCAAATGAATCTTGCTATTATTTTTTCTAACTGTATAAAATAATTTTTTGGTAGTTTGATTGGTATGGCACTGAGTAAGTAAATTAGCTTAGGTAGAATTGTCATTTTTATTATATTAGCTCGGCCTACCCATGAGCAACTAATGTTTTTCCAATTATTTAGATCTGACTTTATTTGTGTGAAAAGTGTTTTGTAATTGTGTTCATATAGTTCCTGGGTTTGCTTCGGGAGGTAGACTCCTAAATATTTTATAATGTCTACAGTAACTTTAAATGGAATTTCTCTTTTTATCTCTTACTGTTGGGCTTTGTTGGTAATATATAGAAATGCTGATGGTTTATGTGGTTTATTTTATAGCCTGTAACTTTGCTAAAGTTGTTTATTATTTCAAGTAGTTTTTTACTTGATTCTCTAGAATTCTCTAAGTATATCATCGTATCATCTGCAAAGAGTGATAGCTTTGTTTCTTCTTTGCCTATTCTAATACCTTCAATTTCTTTTTCTTCTCTTATTGCTAAAGCTAATGTTTCCAGTACGATATTGAACGACAACAGTGACAATGGACATCCATGTTTCACCTCCGATCTTATTGGAAATGCTTCTAGCTTGTCCCCATTACATATGATGCTTGCTGAAGGTTTTAGGTAGATGCTCTTTATTATTTTAAGGAAGACTCTATTTATTCCTATGCTCTCTAGTGTTTTTAATAGGAATGGGTGTTGCATTTTGTCAAAAGTTTTTTCTGCATCTATTCAGATGATCATGTGGTTTCTGTTAGTTTTGGTGTTGATATGATTAATTATACTGATAGTTTTCCTAATATTGAACCAGCCCTGCATTCCTGGTATAAATCCTAGCTGGTCATAGTGTATTATTTTTTGTGATAAGTTACTGTAATTTAGTTGCTAATATTTTATTTAAAATTTTTGCATCTATATTCATTAGGGAAATTAGTCTATAATTTTCTTTCTCTGTTTTGACTCTTTCCAGTTTAGGTATCAGCACCATATTTGTATCATAAAAAGAATTTGGTAAGACTCTTTCTTCACCTATTTTCCCAAATAGTCTATATAGTATTGGAATTAATTGTTCTTTAAATGTTCGATAGAAATTGCTTGTAAATCCATCTGGCCCTGGAGATTTTTCCTAAGGAGTTCATCAATGGCTTGTTCAATTTCTTTTTCTGAGATAGGGTTACTTAAGTATTTTATTTCCTCTTCTGTTGATCTGGGCAATTTATATTTTTGTAAATATTTATCCATTTTACTAAGATTGTCAAATTTATTGGCATACAGTTGGGCAAAATAGTTTCTAATTATTGTTTTAATTTCCTCTTATTTGGTGGTGGATTCACCCTTTTCATTTTTGATACTGGTAACTTGGTTTTTTTCTTTCTTTTTTTAAATTAAATTAACCAAAAGTATATCTATTTTATTGTTTGTTTGTTTTTTCATAAAACTGGCTCTTAGTTTTATGTATTAGTTTAATAGTTTTCTTAATTTCTCCTTTGTTTTCAGTATTTCTAATTTGGTGTTTAATTGAGGATTTTTAATTTATTCTTTTTCTAGTTTTTTTAATTGTATGCCCAATTCTTTCATCTCCTCTTTTTCTATTTTATTCAGGTAAGTATTTAGAGATATAAAACTTCCCCTACGAACTGCTTTTGCTGCATCCCATAAGTTTTGTTATGTTGTCTCACTATTGTCATTCTCTTGAATGAAGTTACTGATTGAAGATCAAATTTTCTGTTGAGCTCTGGTCTTTTTATCAGGAAGGTTTGGAAGTTCCCTATTTCATTGAATATACATCTCCTCCCCTGAAAGGTCATGCTCATTTTCTCTGGGTAGCTGATCCTTGGTTGTAATCCAAGTTCCTTTGCCTTATGGACTACCATATTCCATGCCCTATGGTCTTTTAATGTAGAAACTGCAAGGTCCTGTGTAATCCTGACTGTGGTTCCATGATATTTAAATTGTTTTTTTCTGGCTGTTTGCAGTATTTTCTCTTTGACCCAGTAATTTTGGAATTTGGCTACTATATTCCTTGGAGTTTTCAATTTGTGATCTCTTTCAGGAGGTGATTGGTGGATTCTTTATATGGCTATTTTACCCTCCAGTTCTAGGACCTATACAAAGGAAAGGTAGCTTTCCTTTATGATTTCCTAAAAGATAACTGTCCAGTCTCTTTTTTTATTGTGATTTTCAGGTAGACCAATAATTCTTAAATTGTCTCTCCTGGATCGATTATCCAGGTCAGTTGTTTTACCAATGAGGTATTTTACGTTTTCATCTATTTTTTCATTCTTTTGTTTCTGTTTGACTGATTCCTGTTCTCTCATAGAGTCATTAGCTTCCATTTGCCCAATTCTATTTTTAACAAATTGTTTTCTTCTACTAGATTTTGTACGTTCATCCCCACTTGACCAATTGTATTTTTTAGGGACTTGTTTTGTCAGTGTGCTTTTTTTCCAGTTGGCCAAATGTATTTTTAAAGGACTTGTTTTCTACAGTTAATTTTTATCCTTCCACTTCTGGGAGATAAGACGGTGGAGTAAGAAGTAAGTCACTCTTACCCTCCCTTATTAATCTCTGAAAGTCTGGAAAATATCACCCCAGGAAAAACCCTGAAACAGCTGAACCAGAAGAAAGACAGGGTGCAGCAATCCAGTAGCCCAGGTAGCTTGAGGGATTAACGGGAAAGGCCCCTCTTGCCCTGGGGGAAGGGTAACAGTACAGAACGGAGGCGTCCAGTCCTGGCAAGCTAGCAGAAAGCCCCACCTTAGCACACCAGGAGGAGATCCTGAAACCCAAGTGGTGAAGCAGGCAAACACCAACACCAGGACCTCTGAGTGCCTCAGTGAAGGTGGGGGAACTGGTGGAAACTAACTTGGAAAACCAACAGGTGCCTCGGCATTCTGAGACTCCCAGTGCCTCAGCAAAACTGTGGGAAGCAGCGCTCCAAGGGGCCCCAGGCAGATAAACATCCTGCAACATCCATCTCAAAGGAGCTGAAGAAAGCAAAAGGAAGGAAAGGCCTGGGTGAGCAGGAAATCTCCAGAAGCCACACTACCCAATCCTACCCCTAGAGTTCCAGTGTTGCTGATTCCAGCCCAACACCAGGTAAGTTGCCAGAACCCTACAGCCTCCAACTGACAGCACTGGAGGCCCCAGCACACAAAGCCAATGACCAGGCCCTAGGCTCCCAACACAAGAAGCTTGGGTCAGTGCCCCCTGCTCCCCAGCAGGAGAACTCAATCTCTTTAAAGGCCAGGAAATAAGCAAACACCATGAGCAAACGGGAACATTGACGGTCAAGGCAGAAATTTTGAAGAGGACAACACTGTCAACAAACCCACATCTGGAACCTCAAAAGGGAATATGAACTGTTCTAAAGCCTAAAAAGCCTTCTTAGAAGAGCTCAAGAAGAATTTTAAAAGTCAAATGAGAGAGGTAGAATTACAAATGGGAAAAGAAATGAGAGGTACGCAAGAGAGAATCAATAGCTTGGAAACAGAGGGTCTAATTTCTATCCACCTGAAGTACTGCAAATATAGCCATTCTCTCCCCATTCTATTCTAGGGTTGAGACCACCATCAGAGTAGTCTTTCTTACGCAGAGATCTAGTCACGTCACTCCACAACTCAAAAATCTTCAGTAGCTTACTATTAACTACAACTTGATGTTGTTTTTCATTCATTTCAGTAATGTCTGACTCTTTGTGACCCCATTTGACGTTTTCTTGGCAAAGATACTAGAACGATTTGCCATTTCTTTCTCTAGCCCATTTGACAGATGAAGAAACTGAGGTAACCTGGGTTAAGTGATTTGCCTAGGGTCACACAGCTAGTAAGTGTCTGAGACTGTATTTGAACTCAGGTCTTCCTGATTCCAGGCCACGACACCACATAGCTGTACCTGATTACAAAGTAAAACTCAAACTTCATTGCCTCGCATTCAAGGCCCTCTATAATGTCAAGTTAGCTTTATCTTACATATTACTTCTTCCTCATATGGAGAAATAAACTCTATTATTTACTCTCTGTCCTCTCAGCATATCCTACATTTTCCCACCTCCATGCCTTTGTTCATGCTGTTCCCTGTGTCTGGAATAACCCTTTTCACCTACTGACTTCCTACCAATCCTTTAAAGTCTACCTTAAATTCTATCTCCAGTAGGGAATCTTCTCTCATTTACTTAGTCAGCTAAATCAATTCAGCAAACATTTACTAAGCAGCTGCTATGTGCCAGATACTGTGCTGGGTGCTGGGAATACCAAAACCAAAATGAAACAATCCCTGTGCTCCAGCACCTAACACAATGCCTGGCCTGTAAAAGGTACTTAAGAGATAGATGTTTGCTTGCTTGCTCAAGGAGTCTACATTCTAGCAGTCAACCACTAAATCAATCAGTAAACGTTTATTAAGTGCCTACTATGTGCCAGGCACTGTGTTAAACACCCGAAGATATAAATACAAAAAAGATAGCCAGGCCCTCGAGTAGCTTATAGTCTAATGTGGGAAGGACAACACACAAAGGGAAGCTAAAACGCTGGAGGAGGGGGGAAGTGACAGGGAGGGTACCTGATGAGGGCAGGAAAGTCAGAGAAGCCCTAAAGATGTTCTGAGCTGAGCTCCCTCCTCAAATGGAGGTTTTGGACTTCATTGCCCCACCCTCCAATAAGAGGGCCTGAGGGTAGGGAAGAGGTGAAGTACCAAGCCTGGCAGGGTTCTACTGGAGGCATCCATACACAAAAAAGTAAATGCAGGGTAATTTGGGGAGGGAAAGAGCACTTACTGGAAGGTTTCATGGAGAAGATGAAACCCAAATTGAGCCTTAAAGGAAGATAAAAGATTCCAAAAGGCAGAGATGAGGAGGGAATAATGATAATAGCTAGCATCATATAGTGCTTTAAGATTTGCAAAGCATAGGGGTAGCTAGGTGGTGCGGTGGATAGAGCACTGGCCCAGAAGTCAGGAAGACCTGAGTTCAAATCCAGCCTCAGATCAAACACTTGACACTTACTAGCTGTGTGACCCTGGTTAAGTCACTTAACCCCAATTGCCTAAAAATAAAAAAAAAAAATTTTTAAAGATTTACAAAGCATTATACAAATATTATCTCCTTTGAACCTCACAACAATCCTATAAGGTAGATATTTAAGTTATTATCTCCATTATACAAATGAGGAAACTGAGGCAATCAGCTGTTAAGCTGGTAAGATTATGTGACTGGAATTGAACTTAGATTTTCCTGACTCCAGGCTCAGCCCTCCATTCACTGTGTCATCTAGCTGCCCTAGCTTTTGGATCTTGACTCTGTCAATTCGGTTTTTAACTATTCCTTCTGGCTTTTTGCCACTTGAAAATTATATAAGCATCCATCTGTGCCTTTATCCAAGTCATTGATAAAAATACTAAATTACCCGGGATCAAGCACAGATCCCTGAGGTTCTCCTGCTGTCACATTGGCATTAGTCCACTAATAACTACTCTACCAGTCTGGCCAACCAACAAGTTTTAAATCCATCTGATTATGTAATTGTTTATATCTCTCTATCTTGTCCTCAAAAATAGCATGAGATATTTTATCAAAAGGTTTGCTAAAATCCCAATAAACTATATCCACAGTGTTCCCCTAGTTCAGTAATTATCTCAAAGAAGGAAAGGAGGTTAGTCTGGCATGAATTGTTGTGATAAAACTGTTCTAGCTCTCTGTAATCACTGTTTCTCTTTTCAGAGGTTTGCCAGTCATTGATTTAATGATCAGTTCTAGAATATCCTAGGAATTGAAGTCAAATTAAAAATAAAATGAATTGTAAAAATGAAAAAAAAAGAATTGAAGTCAAGCTCACTGACCTGATTTCTGTTTTCTTTCCTTTTTGAAAAATCAGGACAATATTTGCCTTTCTCCATTCTTCTTGTACTTCTCCTTTTCCTCAACAATCACTGAGAGCAGCTCAACACTCCCAACAGTCAGTTCTTTCAGGATCTGATGATGTTGTTTATCTGGCCCAGGAGACTTGGATTCATCAAGGGTAGCTAGGAATCCTTTGACTTTCAGTGTACAGATCATCTTCCTTGGCAGAGAAAACAGAAAAAAAGGTATTGAGTGGTTCTGCTTCCTCTCTGTGGTCAGTTATTATCATTTCCTCCACCCTAAGCAAAGCTTCCATACCATCTTCTTTTCCTACTTTCTCCCAATACAGCTAAAACAAACAATGAATCCCCCTTTTTGCTGTCCTTAGCTTCCCTTACCAGTCTCAGTTCATTCTGTGCTTTAGCATTCCTGATATGAATTTTACAGGATCATTTTCACGCTCTTTTGTCATCTTCTATTACCTGACCGTTCTTCCATCTTTTAAAAATATAAGTTGTTTGGTGAATTCCCTCTCCATCCATGTTGATCTCTTCAGACATATTCCATTTTTTTCCTCATTGGAATTGTTTCCCATGTGTCAGAATTTCATTCTTGAGCATCTCCTATCTCACCTGGGCTGACTTCCTCTGAAACATTTTACCACACCGGATCCTACCTTGGAATCTTAGGAAAGACAAGAGACAAACTAGAATGTTTCCAGAAGAAGTTGACCAGGATACTGAGTACTGGGAAACTTCCAAATCAGACTTGATTCTTTCCTGTCCTTCACCCCCTATATCCAAGCATTTGCCAAATTCTATTTTTCTAAACCTCTAAAACATCTTTCATACCCAACTTCTGGTATCTAGTTACACTTTCTACTTCAGGACCTGGAGTATTATAATAAACTTCCAGGTGGTGTCTCTACCCTAGGTCTCTCTTATCTTCAATATATCTTACATATCATTACCAAAATTACCTTTGCAGAGGTATGATTGCATTACTTTCCAGCTCAAAAATTTTGAATCACATCCTGCTGCCTAAAGCATAAAATTCAAACTCCATAGTTTAGCATTTAAGGTATTCTAAAATCTAGTTCCAACCTGCCTTTCTAGTATTATCTGGAAAGCAGCTGGGTTTCACAGTGGATATAGTGCCAGACCCAGGGTCAAGAAGACTTATCTTTGTGAATTCAAATCTGATTGCAGACACTTACTAGCTATGTGACCCTGGGCAAGTCACTTAACCCTGTTTACCTCAGTTTCCTCATCTGTAAAATGAGCTGGAGAAGGAAATGTCAAACCATTCCAGTATCTTTGCCAAGAAAACCCCAAATGGGGTCATGAAGAGTCAGACAGGACTGAGCAATAACAACAATTTCATCTTCTACTACTCCTAGAATTCACTGAATCTCACAGTTGGGAGTGAGCTACACCTGAACAGTAATTCCCTCTCCAAATGAAATCCAGTCTTTTCCCTAGTGATAGGGAACCCTATACTATTCAAGGCAATTCAATTCACTCTTAAAGAGCTCAAAAAACTTTTTTCAGAAAATGTCTCCTATCAAAACAAAATTTACCTCTCCCACTTTCAACCACAGCTTTGCCCCAGGGACCAAACAGAACTAGAATCCCTCTTTTACATGACAGTCTTCAGCTACTTGAAGACAAATATTATGTCTGTAATAAGTCTTTCTTTATCCAGGCTAAATATACCCAGCTCCTTGAACTTATTATCATACAAGATAATCTCCAGGTCCACTGCCATACTGGTTATTCTATGCAGGGAACATTCTGGCTTATCAATATCGTTTTTGAAATGTGACACCCTGAAGAGAACATTGTATCTCAAATGTGGTCTGACCCCAGGGCTCAAGACTATTACCTCCTCATTCCGGGCTCTAAGCCTCTCTTAATAAAGCCCGAGGTCATGTTACCTTCTTGCCCCATGTCTTTTTCACATGAACTTCTACCTAGCCATACTTATCCCTTATTATACCTTATAAAGTTGATTTTTTGAACCCATATAAAATTTTTATATTTGTCCTTAAGTTTCATCTTATTAGATTTGGCTTAGAAAAGAATCTCAAGCCTTTTGTTACCAAAAACAGTGATAGAATATTAATTACTGATAACTCAAATGCCTACTTTCTCATCTCCACAAAATTTTTATGAGTATAATACATACACATATCTAGAGTATCCATGATGAAGTTACAAGCAGGGAACAAGCAGGATTTTGCAAACAATAGCTGGCAATATCTTTATATTCACACAATTGACTGTGAAGACAGGATCCCACTGTGTTCTACTATAAAAAAGCATTTGATTTGGAAGAGCAAATGTTGCTTTAAAGATTTTTTTCCCAACACTGTGTCTCTCATGAATTTGTCAAAGTTGTATAAGATCCCCTGAGAGCTGTAACAACAGACATAAATTTGAGTAGTTACCATTTGATTATCATAAATCAAGGTATGAAAGGGAGATATACACTTGCTAAAGGTGTCCAGTGCAGAGTTCAAATGGAGGAATTCCTCATAGCCATGAACTCTCCAAATGCTCTTGTTTGCAAATGATAATAAGCGTTGTAACAGTGCAGTCTCCCTAAATGAGAACCATAATCAGTTAAAGGAGTTTGACCGAACTATCCACACTAGAAGGAAATGTATAAATAATGCTTATTGTCCCAACTGTGATATTCACTTAGATGGACTACCTGTAGAGTTGATCAATCAAGACATATAACTTGGATAGATACTATGTATGGACAATGCTTTAGGTCCAGAATTGAACAGAAGAAAACTGGGTTGAATTGCCTTTGGGAAATTACACAGTGCTTTAAATTGCCCTAAGCTTCTCTATAAATCAAAGGTCCACTTTTTTTTTTAACACCAATAACGTACTAGCAATTCTCTAGGACTCCAAGTTACAGGATATCGTACTCTTGAAAGAGTTAAGTTACAGGTCACTCAAAGGGAATGAAGAGGTACATGGTAGAAGGCAGGGTGATGACATCACCAAAAGATGGTGATCAAAGCCTTGAAATAGGTTCCTATTTCTGTGGATTGAAACACATTACTAGTCAAAAATTGTGCAAGAGAAGCAATGTAAAGGATATCATCAAAGTAACGGATAGCCGGAAAAGAAGGTGGGCTAATCATGTGGCAAGGGTAAGAGGTAATGAGTTGATAGCCTTTGTGTTCCATGGATATCTGTTCAATATCAAAAGAACAAGAGGAATTCCCCCTAGCACATTCAGTGTCCTTATAGGGGATTTAAAGGACATGGACAAAAGACACGCAGGATGAGAAGGCATGGATGGGTGAAAATCTATATTACTGGGGCGTAGCTAGGTAGCAAAGTGGATAGAGCACTGGCCCTGGGGTCAGGAGGACCTGAGTTCAAATCCACCCTCAGACACTTAACACTTAACTAGCTGTGTGACCCTGGGCAAGTCACTTAACCCCATTGCCTGGCCAAAAAAAATAAAGTAAATAAATAAATAGATAAGTGCTGTTTGGGGCAGTGAGGTGGCACAATGGATAGAGCTCTGGCCTTGAAGTTAGGAGGACCTGAGTTCAAATTCAGCCTCAGACACTTGACATTTACTAGCCATGCGACCCTGGGCAAGTCACTTAACTCTGACTGCCTCACCAAAAAACAAACAAAAATCTATATCACTGAAATAAGTATCCACATTAATGAGGTTCCAGATCTATCAAAGAATTGGAGATTTGGCTCAAAGTTCTAAACTACTGAGGTCTCCTCAGAACTTGACTGTCATTGGGAGTATTAGTTATTCCTCTTAACTTTGTGGCACCTGTAAATTCCATTTCTGCCTTCATCCAAGTTATTTATAGAAGTGTTAAACACCACCGAACCAAGTACAGATCTTTGGGGTACTCCACTCATGACCTTTCTAACTAACATAGGACCATTAATGATTACTTTTTGGGTCCATCCATCTAGCCAATGCTTAATCCACTGTTTTCTACCCCTCATCTCCCTATTTTTTTTTCACAAGAATAGTACAAACAACATCATTCTGATGCTTTGATAAAAATCTAGGTAAATTATAGTTACATATCCCCAAGCTACTAGTTTAATTATCCTGTCAGAAAAGGAAATGGGATTAGTTTGACAGGATTTGTTTGTGATGAAGTTATGCTGGCTAATTGTGATTTTTAAATGTTCACTAACCTTCTCATTAATAATTTTTTTTGTTTAGTCATTCAGTCATGTCTGACTCTTCGTGATCCCATGGACCATAGTCTGCCAAGCCCTTCTACTCTCCTGAAGTCTGTCCAAGCTTATATTTGTTGCTCCCATGACACTCTCTGTCCATCCCATTCTCTGCTATCCCTGGAGACACATTAATAATACATTTTGGCATTTTGCCAAGAATTGAAGGCAAACTCACTGGTCTATAGTTTATGGAGTCTATCTACCCTCTTCCTCTTTTTTTTTTTTTTTAAATGGAGCCCATTCTCCAATATCTCTCAAAGATCATTGGAAGTGACTTGGTAATTATTTTTGTTATCTCTTTCACTAGCTTGTGATATAGTTTTTCTGTGCCAGGTGACATGAACCTATTAAGGGCACTTAAGAACTTTTATTACTGCTCTATTTATGTGGAGGTTTCAACTCCTTATTAGCTATTTTTGTTGGTTTCTTTTTAGTCTAATGCCCATTATTCTCTTTGACAGAGAAAACAGAAGAAAATAAAATTCAGTAGTTCTGCTTTCTCTCCAGCTTTCATTATCTTCCCTTCCCTCTTTCCCTCAATATAGCTTAAAAAAACCAAACCCCTTTTCATCATCTTTATACTTCTTACCATCATTGTACTACTTTTATATTCACCTTCATTTTCACTGCTCATACTTCCATCTTTTGTACATCCTTTAAAAATCAAAGTTGGCTGATGAGTTTCTAGGGCATCTACATTGGTTTCCTTAAACAACTCCTCCTTTCATTCCTCATTGGAATTCTATTTTTGTTTCTTTTCCTTACTGAGAACTTCTCCTCTGGGCAGACTGCTCCTGGAGAACTTTAGTCTATGAGACTCCAGCTATCCTTTCTTTGAACTCTTTGAATCCTTCAAAAACTGCTCTCTAAAAATCTTGGGCACCTATTAGACTAAACCTGGCTTTTCTGTCTTTCATCACAAATTTTCTCTTTCCCTCAAATTGTCTCTTTCCCTCCCAAGTAATCATCTGTAGTCATCAGTTGCTCCACGTTAGTTCATCCATTTTTCTGAAAGATAAAATTAACATTAAGGCAAGCCAAGACATTTTTAGCTTCTTTGTTTTTGGAAGAGGATTTAAGAAGATATCCAGATAATTGAGACTTTCTATCACTACTATATCATGCTTCTCTTTTCTTCCAAGCTTGAAATGTGTTTCCTAAGCTCCTCCTTTATTTCCCCTATAACCAGCAGTCCCTTTTGTGGACATTATACTCCAGCAAAACTGGTCTACTTGCTATTTCCTATTCTCATCCTGTCTTCTCCTGCCTTCACATGCTCTCTCCGACATCTGGTTAAGACTCTCCATCTTACCTCCTTAACTACTCTTCACCCTTCTCCTTCAGGACCTTCCTCAGGTACCAATTCTTCCATGGTGTCTTCCCTGATCTCCCTGGCTAAAAGTGGCCTCTCCATCCTTGAATGTTTCATGCCACTCTGTTTGACTTCTCCTATGCACTTAATCATTTTAAAACTTGTTTTATTTTTATTTGTGGGTATATCTCATCTTTCCTTTTAGGTTGTAAACCCCATGGAGTCAGAGATCTTGGTATCCCCATTGTCAACCACAGTGCCTTGTACATATCAGATATTCAATAAATGGTCACTGAATTGAATTAAAACCACAGTAGTTTGGGGAGGCAGTGCTGCCATATCACAGTTTTCATTACTGGGTCTGTAACACATTAAATCCCCCAAGTCTTCTCCTCATGGACTACTGTCTATCCATGTTTCCCTGGCTTCCTCCAAGACCCTGCTAAAATCTTGCCTTCTTCAGGAGACCTTTCCAAGTTTCCTCTTACCCTCAACCTCCTCAGTCCTTTTTGTCTGAGATAACTGTCCATTTTACCACACACATACACATACATATATATGTGCATACAGATAATAGTATGCAAATAGTTATCTGTATGTTGTTTCCCCACTTCCATTAGAATGTGAGCTTCTTGAAGGCAAAGACTGCATTTTTGCCTTTGTTTTAGCTACTGTGCTTAGCACAATGCCTGATCCACAGGAAGTGCTTAATAAATACTTTCTGAATGACTGCTTGATCAAAATATGCATGTCTTTCCTATACTGTGCTTGTACAGGTGATTTTTTAAAAATTTTAAATTCATGGATTTACATTTATCCCTTTTAAATTTAATTTTCTTTAATTTTCACTATTTTAATCTGTTATGTTTTTGGGTCCTGATTTTGCCATCTAGGATATTAGGTTCCTCTCCACAAATCCTGACAATTATGTTATCTACTTCTTTAAAATAATAAAATTAAAAAAAATCTAGCCTTTATGTAGCAGTCTAAGGTTCATTTTACATACATTATTTTTTTCATCAATAACCATCCATGTCATTGGTAAAAATGTTCAAAGGAATCTTTCTTGTTCTTATCATTCTGTACCACTATGTTCTGAGTAAGTTACCACTAAAGCAATGGACACATCTTAAGGGGAAAAAAAAATTAGTTGTTAGTTAATCTAAAAATATTTCACTTGTGTATATTTTGTTTCCCAACTCAGTCTTTAGCTCCTTAAGGATGAAGAATAAATCTTGTATTTCCCATGGATCCTCTCTCAGGGCTTAGTCCAGTGCTTCGTACACGTTAGATCAATGATGCCAACCAATTAATTAACTGATAAACTCTAAAGTTTCTACTTTTCACAAGCAAGAGATTTAGTTTTACAATAGTGGAAGGTGCAAGGAAAATATTGAAATAAATACAAAGAAAAGAGTTCTACAGAAAATGAAGTCATTCAAAGAGAAAACTTGCTTTTAGATATGCAGCACATAAAGGTAAATAACTGAAGACAAAGTGTCATCTCCCCAGGTAAAAGGATTTGAGCTGGAAAATTACATTTGACTTTCTTTTTCAAGCATCATTTTTAATTTATCATTGTTCAATATAACAGTGTAAAAGTTTACTACAAGCACAGTAAACATTTCATAACAGGTGTGCTCTCTAACTGTTGTTCATGAAGTTAATTTTGGTAAAATGTATCTCAACGGCCCACTTTTAGCCTGAGCTTCCACATCTACTGCCATTCTTGCTAGGCTCTGAAAGCTCCTTTCCTTACCTGGAATATGAATGAATGAAAAATATTTATTAAGTGCTTACTAGGTGACAAACACTATGCTGAACATATAAACACAGAAGAAAAGACAGTACCTGCCTTCAGGGTGCAAGAATCAGCAGAATCAGCTTTGGTCTGGAAATACTACTTAGCGGCCGGGTAAATAGGGCCTTGGGAAGTAGATTGACACTGTCCTTCCAAGAACAATGGCAGGAGTAGATCTGATCACCTTTCCAGAACTGAAGGGGGAAGGAGGGGAGAGGTAAGAATGCATTAATTAGGAGGGGAGGGGTAATCTCTACTGGCTGGTAGGTAGTTATTGGGGCTGGTCTGATGCAGGAAAGTAGGAAATCAAATGAAGTTTGGTGGTTGGGTCTTGCCTGTGTAAGATGTGGGTGCCCATAGAGGTTATGCATGTCCACAAGGTTTGTCTAAATGTGGTTTGTAGGCACTGTGATCTCTGGAATCTGGCCCACCCTCTCCAAAGGAGATCAAAATCTCTGCCTTGAGGGGAGAAGGGCTGTGGCTAGGTGTTTGCTCCTTCTCTCTCAATCTCTAACTCATCAGCTTTTTAGATTCAGTTATCTCTATGTTGATGATTATCTAAATCTACTAGTGCTAATCTCTTTGCTGACCTCCAGTCTTAAATTGCCTATTAGAAATCTCAGACTGGATTTCCTGTAGACATTTTCTACCCCTTTCTAAACTCCTCTATTACTATGGAGGGCACCACCATCCTATCAGTCCCTCTGACTCACAATCAAGGAGTCATCCTGCGTTCCTCACCTTCTCTCACCTGTCACAGCCAATCTACTGCCAAAGCCTGTCAATTTCATCTTTGCAGCATCTTTTGAATACTCCTGTCCTCTGATGCTGACACCTCCCTGATGCAGGCCCTCATCTTCTCAGCCTTGAACTGCTCCAAAAACCTGCCGATAGGTCTGCCTGCCTCAAATCTCTACCCACTCCAGTCCATCATCCCACATTCAGCTAACAAAGTGATTTTCTTAAAGTGCTGGTCTGACCACATCAAGACTCACTTCCATAAACTTTTGTGGATCCTTATCACCTCACCTCTAGTAAGAAGTACAAAATCTTTTGTTTGGTGTTTTTTAAAAATTGTAACATCAAATTCAATTTAATTTAATTTTCAGTTCCAAATTCTCTCCTTCCACCCATTTAGAAGGCAAGAAAAATAAAACCCATTATAAATATGCATAGACATTCAAAATAGATTTCTGCGTTACTCCTTCCACCACATACCACCCCCCAAAAGAAAAAAAAGAGAGAGAAAGAAACAGAAGAAAATATGATTCAATTCTTTCTGGAGATGGAGAACATGCTTCATTATGGATCCTTTGGAATTGTGGTTGGTCAATGTGTTGATCAGAGTTATTAAGTCTTTCAGAGTTGATTACCTTTACAATATTTCTGTTACTGTATAAATTGTTTTGAGTTCTGCTCACTTCACTTTACATCAGTTCATACAAGTCTTCCCAGGTTTTTTCTGAAACCATGCCCTTCATCATTTCTTACAGCACAATAGTATTCCATCACATTTATATACTTGTTCAGCCATTCTCCAACTGATGGGCATCCCTCAGTTTCCAATTATTTGCTACCACAAAAAAAGAGCTACTATAAATATTTTTTGTACATATGTGCCCTTTTCCTCTTTCTTTGATCTTTTTTTTTTCTTCTAACTTTTTTGGTTAGGCAACGGGGTTAAGTGACTTGCCCAGGGTCACACAGCTAGTAAGTGTCAAGTGTTTGGTCTGAGACTGGATTTGAACTCAGGTCCTCCTGAATCCAGGGCTGGTGCTCTATCCACTGCACCACCTAGCTGCCCCTCTTTGATCTTTTTGAAGTACAGATTTAGTATTAGTATTGCTGGGTCTACTCTGAAGTTCAAAGTCCTTCATAACCTATCCCCTCCCCACTTTTCTAGTCTTACACCTTCAGTCCCATGAAACTGGCCTTTCTACTGTTTCCTCAATCAAGACACTCCATCTCTAGGCTCTCATGGATACCCTCCATTGATGAGGATGGAATTTAGACCCCAAAAAGGAAAAACCCTGGACTTTTCCACATGGCCAAATCTCTGGCATTTGCCTGAGGCTATAATCCCATCAACTGGCCTTTCTTTGTGGCTACATCCAATCTCCCAATTCTCTGTTAAACTTAACCTAGCCTAGCCCTCTGTTGTTTTACCTCCCTATGTTCCCTGGCCACTTCCCACCCTTAATCCTAGCTAGGCTCCATTCTCCCTCGGCCACAATGGTCCAGGTCCCTGGAATTCTATTACCTCACAGTCCCTACAAACTACTTGGCCACTCCTGGATCTCTCCCACAGTCTTTCTGTATATAAAGTCCATCTTGTCTCCATTAAGGTGCTCTGATTCTTATAATCTAGCCTCCGCTCAGGTTTTTACAATCTAGCCAATACCTCACAGACTCTCAGATTCCTTAAGAGTCTGCCCAATACGGTGGCTATGTTCTCAATTTTAACCAATTACTTTGGCCCTACTTGCCCCTTGACCTGTCAGGTCTAGAGGTTTAGGGATGCTGTGACCCCAAGATCATGACATGTGGGTCCTGCCCAAAAGAATTCGACCTAAGTTTTTTTCCAGCCAAAGACAAGGTTTATTAAAGATCCGCCATATTAGCCAGACTGTTAAGGAATCTTAGAGTCTGTGAGGTATCGGCTAGATTATAAAAATCTGAGCAGTGGCTAGATTATGAGAATCAGAGCACCTTAATGGAGACAAGATGGACCTTATATAAAGAAAGACTGTGGGAGGGATCCAGGAGGGGCCAAGTTGTTTGTGGGGACTGTGAGGTAACAGAATGCCAGGGACCCGGACCATTGTGGCCAAGGGAGAATTAAGCTTAGCTAGGATTAAGGGTGAGAAGTGGCCAGGGGACATAGGGAGGTAAAACAACGGAGGGCTAGGCTAGGTTAAATTTAACAGAGAATTGGGAGATTGGATGTAGCCACAAGGAAAGGCCAGTTGATGGGATTATAGCCTCAGGCAAATGCCAGAGATTTGGCCATGTGGGAAAGTCCAGGGTTTTTCCTTTTTGGAATCTAGATCCCATCCTCATCACCATGCCCAGAAAGTTCTCCCCTGTCTCCACATCTTGGCTTCCTTCAAGTCCCAGCTAAAACCTCACATTCTATTTGTTTGTACATAGTTGTTTACATGTTGTTTCCCCATCAGATTATGAGCTCCTCAAGGGCAGGGAGTGTCTTTTGCCTTTCTTTGTATCCCCAGCACCTAGAATAGTATATACTTTTTTACCAGCTGACTCCAAGAGGGGTCTAAGACTAGAATTATGTCAGCTCCCCTTAAAAACTGCTGGTCCCAGGGTTCAACGAGTTCAGAAAAAAGGGTGCTTCCCCAGTTGCTGGAGTTCCTCCAGTTCCTCCAGTTGGAGGGGAGTAGCCTCAAAATTACTCTATCAGGCTTGGCCCCTTCCTACCAAATGCTGGTTACACAAAAGACCATCATACACAGTGAATAATGAATGAATAAACCCATTTATTCAAGCAAACAGAAATATAAGTTATAGAGATTAGAATATATTAGGTAATATGCAAGAGTGAATGAGCTCTCTTTGCTGAAAGTGAGATGACATCTCAGCTCAAACAAAGAGACAGAGGCTCCAATCTCACTCATGGGACGAGTCCTCAAAATCTTTTGGTAAGTAAGCTGGCAGTCAGAGACATGTTGAGAATCAAGCTTCCCTTACATGTTTGCAGCTTCCAAAGTTTCTTTTTCTCCTCCCCAAGAGTGTGTGTCTCACCATGAGCATCTTTCCCCAAGCTCTGGTACCAATTTCATTCCGTGGACAGAGTACTCAGCGTCATATCTGCTCTGGATTCTCTCTGTTATCCAGGTGTGTCTTGTACACAGTAACATACAAAACCACCCCAGGCTTTGGTGAAAATCAGGTTATACTTGAAATAGTGACAATATAATTCCAGTGACTAATACAGTATCTTGCGCAAGATTTCTTACTAAGTTGTTGTAAGGTAAACAGAAGTCAACAGAATCTGTCACAGTGAGTTCAAATCTCAACTCTTCTACTTAGCAGTTATGTGACCCCCAGTCACTTAACCTTTCTGAGATGCAGTTTCCTCATCTATAAAATGAAGGGTCTCCTTCATTTAAATTCCACCTACTGCAGGAGTCCTTTCCTGGATCCGAAACCTGCTAATGCCTTTCCCTTTGAAATCTTCCATTTAGATATACTTGTTTATATATTGTCTCCCTCGTTTGAATATGAGCTCCTAAAAGGCAGGTAGTGTTTTATCATTTCCTGTATCCCCAGTGCTTATATAGTACCTGGCACTCAATAAATAACTGTTGATTGAATGACTGACTTTATTATCTGTAAGGTCTCTTTCAGCTCTAAAATTATGATTCTATGATGACATCTGAAAGAACAAGAACACTACCAAGTGCTGTTTGCCCTTTGTAGGTCACTGACAACAAGATCACATGCATCTATTTTTCTCACTTCCCTTTTTGCCCTGCAGGAGGAAAGAGCAGGTGATAGCTGTAATATTTAGTTTATATTCCATTTGGGGACCTTTTTTTTTTTCCTGATGTCCCATATGTCTCTAAGGTTCAGTATACATTCTACCTTCCTCACTGCTTCACATCCTCTAACGCCCAGAAATCCTGCTTTCATTCACCACACTGCCAGCAGTGCAAGGAGGTAAGAGCATTAAATCACTCTATCAGCTTCTCTGGAGTGCATTTTGTCAGGTCTTCTTGACTACAAAGCTGCTCCTCTATCCACTAGGCCATACTACTTCTTGCCAAAGGTAAATGAGGAGCTAATTACTACTTAGCTAAAATGTACCTGCCAGTGGATATAGCTTTTGGATAGTGAGTTATCAAAACAAGATGTTTACGTGAAGACTTCACTGGCTTGATTCCAAAGTGGCATGAACCTTGTTCATAGCTCTGAGGAAAAAAATTGCATGATTCCTCATGTTTATCACCTTTGAGGGAAAACTCTCAATTCACCTAGGAAAAGTATTGAAAAATCTTCAAAAGTCAAAATGGGGCATATTTCTTGAGATGGATGACTAATGGAATTCTTGATAAGACACTTGCAGAATTTCACTATGATTTGTCATCTTCCCAATTATATTATATATAACTTTGTGATTAGCATGGTTTATATTCAGGGATTGTTTAGGCAAACATAAGTTTGGTAGTTTTGTAAAGTCAATATCCCAAGTTTTGGAAAATAAATGCCATAGAATGGGCAGTTGGTAGGGGGCAGGTGGACAAAGAGAGATTGTTTAATCAAACAAATATTTATTGTGTACCTGTTCTTCCTAGACATGCTACCCAACCAGTATAATTTGCTGACTTGTCAGAGCTTGTGCTCCAATGGCATATAGCTTTAAAGAATTTAGTTTCACCTCCACACCCCAATGAGACTTCAGAGCAGGATATTCCCAGATAATATGAAGACAGAACTTAATATAACCTTTCATTATTTTTAATCAGCTCTGCTGTTAAAAACTAAGAAAAGTACCAAGTTCCCTTAAGTCTTGCTGGGCTGTGGTACAATTTCATGTTCTGATGAGTTTTGATCCTCCTATCATAATTTTAGAGCTGGATCTTATAGGTTATATAGTCTAATCCACATAGATGAGCGAGACCCCAAAAGTTAAGTGGCTTGCTTCTAGGATCATACAAGGAGTAAGGGGCTGAGGTAGGATTCAAACTGAGGTTGTCTTATTTCAAATACAAAGCACAACCACATTGATCTCATCCATAAAGGAATCCTATGACCCCAATTCTTTTTTTTTTTAAAGTGGCAAGAGCATTTTAACCTTTAGGCTGTCATTTTGCTAATGAGATCAAATAAATTTGAAGAAAAGCATGTATGCACATTCTCTCTCTCTCTCTCTCTCTCTCACACATACACACACACAGATATACAGACATACACTTGTGAATATATCACTTTTTATCATTTAATTTTAATTTTATTTTTTCTCAATTACATGTAAACAAAAAATTTTAACATTCATTTTTTAAATTTTGAGTTACAGATTCTCTCCTTTCTTACTTCTGTTCTTCCTTCATTGAGAAGACAAGCAATGTGATATAGATTATACATGTACAGTCACGTAAAACATTTCCATGTTAGCCATGTTGCAAAAGAAAATGCAGATCAAGAAACAAAACAAGAGCAATAAAGAAAGTAAAAAAAAAGTATGCTTCAATCTGCATTCAGACTCCATTAGTTATTTCTCTGGAGGTAGATAGCATTTTTCATCATGATCCTTTGGAACTGTCTTGGATTATTGCATAGATCAGAATAGATAAGTCATTCACAGGTGATCATCATACATATTGCTGTTACTGTGTACAATGTTCCCCTGGTTCTGCTCACTTCATTTTGCATCAGTTCATATTGTCTTCCTCAGGTTTTTCTGAAACTTGACTGCTCATCATTTCTTATAGCATAATAGTATTCCATAATAATTATATGCCACAACTTGTTCAGTCATTCCCCAATTGATGGGCATCCCCTCAAATTCCAATTCTTTGCCACCACAGAGTTGCTATAAGTATTTTTGTACATTTAGTCTTTTTCCTTTGTCACTGATCTCTTTGGGATACAGATCTAGTAGCAGTACTCCTGGCTCAAAGGGTATGTACAGTTTAATTGCCCTTTGGGCATAGTTCCAAATTGTTCTTCAGAATGGTTGGATCAGTTCACAACTCTACTAACAATTCATTAGTGTCCCAATTTTTCCACGTCCCCTGCAACATTTATCATTTTCCTTTTCTGTCATATTAACCAATCTGATAGGTGTGAGATGGTACCTCAAAGTTGTTTTAATTTGCATTCTTCTAATCAATAATGTTTTAGAACATTTTAAAAATGTGACTATAGATAGCTTTGATTTCTTCTGAAAACTGACTGTTCATATCCTTTGACCATTTATCAACTGGGGAATGACTCATATTCTTATAAAATTGACTCATTTCTCTACATATTTTAGAAATGAGGCCTTTATCAGAGAAACTTGCTGTAAAATTTTTTCTTGGTTTCCTGTTTTCCTTCTAATGTTGGCTGCCTTGGTTTTGTTGGTGCAAAACCTTTCTAAATTTGATGTAATCAAAATTATCCATTTTATACCCGGTAATGCTCTCTATCTCTTGTTTGGTCACAAATTCTTCCCTTATCCATAAATATGACAGGTAACATATTCCATGCTCCAATAATTTATCATATCACCCTTTTATGTCTAAATCATGTACCCATTTTGACCTTATCTCAGTTTAAGGTATGAGATGTTGGTGTGACCTCAATTCCTCATGAACAGTTCTTGGATCCCTGTCCTGGAGACCTAAAATTATTCCTCCAAATCACCTCAGAATAGCCTTTGCGTCTTTCCAGGGGACTTCAGTCTGGTGGAAAGGATACCTGTCATAGCCACTGAGCCTTGAGGTGGCTGGCATATTGTGGCTTTCAGTTTATGCCAGGCCGCTTTTATTTTTAGTTTTATATCTTTACCATTTATTAATAAATCTGATGAATTCGCAACTAAATTTAAATGAAAAAATGCCAATATTACCCTGTGCCGGTCGCGCCGTGCACTCTCCTCCTATAAGGAGCAGGCTGCCAAGGTCATACTTACCAGTCTTCGGAGCCCACCCGCATAAACACAGAGACGAGCCGATCAGGAGGTGCAAACACTCGAACTTTATTCAGAGGCCATCACAGCAAGGCCAAGCAGGAAAGCAAGAGCAAGAGAGCAGGAGCAAAAGAGCGAGCTCCGACCCCTACCGCCCCTATATACCTTCCTAGCCCCTCCTCCTCAGCCCGCCTACCAGTGAATGATTGTAGGATCAGATACCGGAAGGGGATGTCTGGGGTTAGCGCTGCACCTAGGGAGAGGACTAGACAAAGGGAGCTCGTTCTCTGCCGTCCCACTCCCACGTGGCACAGCCCCCTGCCTCAGGAGCACATGCTCTGGCTACTTCCCCGTATCCTGTTCCTACCCCAGTTCACCACAACTCCACATGGCACAGCCCCCTGCCTCGGGAGCGTGAGCTCCGGTTACTTCCTAATATCTTGTCCCTGCGCCATCTTGCCACAACCCCCACGTGGCATGTAGCCAACATCAGACAATCCCTCACATTACCCAGTTAGAATAGTTTATTAAATCCCACTTTTCTCTTTGAAGACTATTCTAATAGTGTTAATCCATTAAAGAAGTAGATGAAAAGAATTTAATGTTTCATAAAGTACACAGAATAGGGCTAAACTAGCATTTCCATGAATCCATTGGATTCAATTACATAGAAGCATTCATTTTTTTCAGAAAGTCAACATTGGGCAACAGTTACAAACAATATAACAACATTCTTCTGTAATTAAATTATTTTAGAGAAATGAATAGTTTAGTAGTGGCAGCCACCTCAAGGCTCACTGGCTGTCGACAGGTAACTTTTTCCTCAGACTGAACTCCACTGGATAGATACAAAGGCCATTCTGAAGTGATTTGGAGGAATAATTATTTGTTAGGTCTCCAGGATTCAAGAACTAGAGTCATAGGATTCCTTTATGGGCTGAATCATCATGGTTGAGCTTTGTATCTGGAATAAGACGACTTGGTTTGAGTCCTACTCAGCTACTTATTCAAGTCACTGAACTTTTGGGGCCTCACTCATCTATATAAGTTGGATTATATAACCTGTAATGTCCAGCTCTAAAATTTTGATGGTCCAAAATTCATCACAACATGAAATTGTACCACAGCCTAGCAAGTTACCGCTTGAAATAAACTGCAAGCTGTCACCATTAGCTGTAATGTCTTAAAATGAACAAAAACCCTTAATTGTCCTCAACTAGACAATCAAGTCTCAGGAAAGTCAAACTGAATGTCAAAAAAAAAATTCTAGAAATCATTGAAAAGCATATATACATTTTTCTTCTGAACTCTAAAATGTGTTCCCATAAAAAGGACTAAAATTCAACATCCATTTATTAACATAATTATCCCTCCTGGACCACTTTAATGGATTCCCAGGGGATATTCTGGCTGCCTTTAGTTTTCCTACCTTGCTCCTACTGGAAATAATTTCTATACAATCTCTACAGCAAACTTTCAATCCAGCCAATCAGTAGCAAGTGCCGCACTACAATTCCCGGCAGGCTGTCTGGGATCTATGTCTCCCATCTTCCAATCCGAGGATGGGGAGGGCGCCCACCCCCGTGAATGGCCTGGCGGGACTTGTAGTCCCCAAATGGAGTTTTGGGTACCCGAGGTCGCGTGCGCAAGTCTCTGCCCCCTTCTCCTTTCCTACTCTGCCTCACGTTAATCTCACGTACCCCCACTCCCTCCCCCGGCGCGTGCCCACGCCCCATCCCCTCCCCCCGGCATCCCAGGGCGCAGGCGCGCGCACGCTCCCGGGCCCGGTGGGCGGGAGGGGGGGGGGGGGGGGGAAGGGAAGAGTGGGGGGGGGGGGGTGTGGTTAGATATCTACCCGGCGGAGCCGGCGGCTGAGGGGTACGAAGAGCGGTGCGGCCTAGTGACAAGGCGAACAGGCTCTGCACTGAACCCGGGGCAGGCGAAGGTGGCCAGAGCCGAGTCGGAGCGGACTGCCGGGAAGAGAAAGCGGCTGAGGTCAGGAAGCGGCAGCGGGAGGGCAGCCAGCGGGACAGCCCCGGCCTAGGCCCGGCGGAGATGTCCGGCTGCTGCGCTTGTACCTACGCGGCCGCGCGACTCATCACCTCCTCGCTCGGCTCCGCGCAGAGAGGTAACAAAGTAGTCCCTCTTCCTCCTTTCCCCAGCCGTGCGACGGGAGACGATTCGCTGGCTCCGGCACTAGTTTGCCCGCCTCACAGCGGGACCTTCCCAAGTCAGGGGGCGAGGCCTTCTTCCTTCTCGGGCCGTGGGGAGTTGTGTCGTTTTGCTTGTCCTCTCCCCTGCTAGGAGGGTCCGCCCGCACGCTCCCTCTCCTGACAAATGAGTGGGGGGAACTCAGATAGCCCCCCTCATGTAAAGTGAGCCCCCTCGTTTCCCATCATACCCCCCGACCCCCAGACCCTTGGGGCTGAGGCTGCTTGGGTGCGACTGAAAGAACCACGGATCTCAGTGTCACGGGTGGGGGGAAATCGGGAGACAGCAGCAAACAGCGGCCCAAGCCCCAGCTCCCCCTCCCCAGCTTCCCCACCCTGAAGGTCCCTGCTAGTGGTTTGTTAGCAAACTTGACGGGGGGGGGCTGTGCTTGCGTGTGTGCGTGACGGCCTGGCTTCGTTTCTCGGGGGGGGGGGGGTCATTAGTTATTATCCCGCGGCTTTTGCCCTGCCTGGGCTTGCTCCCGAGCGGTCACTTTGCAGCCTCGGGCATAGGGCGCTTTGAGGGCCTCCCAGGGCTTGTCCCCGTCGTTGTATTGTCTTGCTCACACACACACACACACACACACAAACAAGCCTCACAATACTTAATGGATCCCGTGATCCCTTTAGGAAACGGATCCAAAAGCAGCTCTGCCAACTTAAAGAATGAGATCCGCAAGACCGGGAAAAACTCTCCTTTGGAATTTTCTTTCTTTTTTGGGGTGGGATGGGAAAAGGGGGAGAATACTATCCTTTCTCTGAATGTTAGCAAGCTTTCATAACTAGACAGCCGTGTGTGTGTTTTTCTATACCTCCCCCCCACCCCAGTAGCATGGAATTGGTTGGTCAGCAAGTGGTTTTTTGCCCCATATCTTTGCCTATGTGAAAGAGATGGGACAGCAACCAAAAAGCTTTTCCCAAATAAGCTTGTGTACATATCCCCAAAGCGCCATACACGTAAAGAAGGCCTCCACTTAAATAATCATTACTTGCTGCCTAGCAAGGCAAATTTGTAATCATAGGACCATGATTGATCTTTGTTAACCTTTTTTTTTTTTAAATTCTGAAAAAGTAAAACGTTCCTCTTGCATAGTTTTCTGTGGGATAGTTTTAGTAGATTTTAGTTACAGTTGCTCAGTAGTACACAGTATGGCTTAGGCCTGTGTTTTGCTGTGTCTAAATTTGGTTACAGATAATTGATCTCAACAGGTAAAACTCCCTATTCCAGGAATCAGTTTCGTAACTACAAGTAATTGAGAGAGCCTGGTATTTAGATTGCTTGACACGTTTCAGGAAATACTCTCTGAAAATAGTATAAGTAATATAATTTTAAAAGAGGGTGGTAATAGAGGAGAATGGAGTTTTTGTTCATGGATCTTTAAAAAAAAATTCTAAAAAAAATGAATAGAATATTAGGATTGTCAGCCATAATTAAAGGCATCTTTAGGAATTGCTCTGTTACTACTGATTTTAACTAGCATTTATGTAATAACTAGATGCTTTACATATATCTCTTTTGATCTTCACAACTCTAGGTAGGAAGTGTAGGGAGTATTATCCCCATTTTACAACTGAAGAAACTGAGACTAACAGGTTAAGTGACTCACCAAAGTCACGCACAGCTATTAAGTGTCTGAAGCAGGAATTCTACTCTGGTGTTACTGACTATAATACAAGCCCAGCACTCTGTACCCTGGGCCATTGGTATATATTACCACTAGTTTTGTGAAATATAGAATCTTAAAGCTGTAAGGGTAGTAATAAACCTTTTTAAAATGTTATAAATACAGTGTCCACATCATGTGGTGTTGTCGTTCAGCCATCCAATTCTTTTGTAACCCCATTTGGAGTTTTTTTGGCAAAGATACTGGAGCAGTTTGCCATTTCCCTTTCCAGTTCATTTTACAGATGAGAAACTGAGGCAAGCAAGGTTGTGACCACTTACTTGGTCCAGGGTCACACAGCTAGTAAATGTCTGAGGCTGAATTTGAACTCGTGAAGATTCCTGATTCCAAGCCCGGTGCTCTATCCACTGCACCACCTAGCTGCCCCTCCATTATTTATAGACTTTTTAATTTCTTGATAAAATGTCCATATTCATATCTACTAAAATAATTTTTATAGGCTTGATGCTAACTTCATTTTTCTAAAATACTAATACAAGGTTCTTTAAAGTCGGGTTTGTATCTTCAGTAACTAATAGGATTGACCTTCTTGTGAACTGCAGTTATTACTTTAACAAATACTCATTTTATTATTTTTGGGGAAAGCAAAATGAATATAAAGTAGTGGACTTAGTGAAGTACCACACTTCATTTCAGATATCTTATTGATCATTTCAGGCCTTTCCAATTTCTAAAGGAAATTTGAAAAATGGATTATTTGGTAAACAGCAATGGCTATGACAGCACAATGATTCGCGTATGTCTCCTACCAGAAAAGGGTAGGCTATGCCTACCCACATATCGTGTAGGCACGCCTGGCATAACGTTGCTGAGACCAACGTGGTTATGTTCCTTGAACCATAATGTTTCATAATCTTGCTATAATGTTACTTGGTTGATCACTGATTTATAATATTGTTTCTATATAGACCAAGTGTGCCCTTATGATGTTTTTTTGCCTTATGTCATGTTTTTGCAGAACCAATTAGGTCAGGTATGACTATTGTTTTTCTTTTTCCTTAAGAATTTTATTTCTAGCTGAAATAATATACACAATTTTAATGTTGTATATTTTAAAAATTAGTTTCAGCTTCTACAAGTAAATTTACTTTCTAAAATATAATTATCCAAAACCAAAATTCCCTCTTCCCAATCCTGAATGCCAGTAATCTAGACATTCTTTTTTGTTTTTCTATTATTTCTTTTACATAGGGAATCTCCTCTACCAATGTAAGGTGGAGTTAAGTGACCTGCTCAGGGTCACACAGCCAGTACAGTTGTCAGGCAAGATTTAAAATGAACCCACGTCTTTCAGACTCTAGGGTAGGCTTTTTATTTTTTAGTTCATTTTTTTAAAAGTATTTAATTTTTTCCCAATTACACATAAAGACAATTTTTAATATTCACATAGTCATGTAAAATGTATTTCCATGTGTAGAAACAGATGAAAAAAAAAAAACCAGGGCACCTAGGTGGTGCAGTGGAGCACCAGCTCTGAAATCAGGAGGAACAGAGGTCAAATCTGGCCTCAAACACTTGACACTTACTGTGTGACCCTGGGCAAGTCACTTAACCCCATTCCCTAGCCAAAAAAAAAAAAAAAACCATGCAAAAAATGAAGTGAGAAAAGAGTATACTTCAATCTGTATTCAGACTCCATCAGTTATTTCTCTGAAGGTAGATAGCATTTTCCATCATGAGTCTTTTGGAATTGTTTTGAGTCATTGTATTGGTGAGAATAGCTAAGTCATTCACAGTTGATTATCATACAGTGTTGTTGTTACTATGTACAGTGTTCTCCTGGTTCTGCTCATTTCACTTTACATCAGTTCATATTAAGTCTTCCCCACGTTTTTCTGAAATCAGCCTGCTCATCATTTCTTTTTTTTTTTAAATTGATTTATTTTTAGTTTTCAACATTCACTTCCATAAGCTTTTGAGTTTTAAATTTTCTCCCTCTCCCTCCCCAAGACGACATGCAATCTGATGTAGACTCTACATATACATTCCTATTAAACATATTTTCACATTAGTCATGTTGTAAAGAAGAATTAGAACCAATAGGAGTAACCATGAAAGATTGCTCATCATTTCTTATAGCACAATATTATTCCATCACAATCATATGCCAAAACTTGTTCAGTCATCCCCCAATTGATGGACATCCTCTCAATTTCTAATCCTTTGCCACCACAAAAAGAACTGGTATAAATATTTTTGTACAAATAGGGTCTTCCCCTCCCCCCCTTTAAAAATATCTTTGGGATACAGACCTAGTGATAATATTGCTGACTCAAAGGGTATGCACAGTTTGATTGCCCTTTGGATATAGTTCCAAATTGCTCTCCAAAGCGGTTGGATCAGTTCACAACTCCACCAACAATGCATTAGTGTCCCAATTTTCCCACATCCTCTGCAACATTCATCGTTTTCCTTTTCTGTCATATTAGCCGATTTGATAGGTGTAAGGCGGTACCTCAGTTGTTTTAATTTGCATTTCTTTAATATTGTAATGTTTTGAAGCATTTTAAAAATATGACTATAGATAACTTTGATTGCTTCATCTGAAAACTCTAAGAGCAGGCTTTTTATGATGATTGCCAAATTCAGATTTCCTGAAACTCTTCTGTTCCCCTTTCTTCCCTAATCAAAGGGAGTAGCTTCTTAGGGATTAAGGTGAAGATTTAATAGTTGTTCTGATGCTTTTGCTCACACAAATTTCACAGGGGTTATAAATTAACAAAATGGATAAAATGCTAAATCATCTCCATTTCTGCTGTAGCAAGCCTGTTTTTCTCTTCTTGCCAGTGGCCTCTTGAAACCTTTGGGCTAGTTAATGATAACCCAACAAATATTCTGAAACTTGTATTACATCATCAGGAGTTTGTTCGCCAGATGTTTAATTTTGTGGCCGTGTCAGCTGGAGAAGAAACAAGAATGTGGTCTGCATTAGTTGAGAGAACCCGCACCACAGAAATCACAGACTTTTCAGAGTATTAAAATAGTGGAAAGAGATCTTAAAAGTTGAGAGCTTTATTATTCATAATTAATCCTATGAATAGGAATGAATCTTATGGATATAGGATCCTATGAAAACCGACCAAACTGCTTTGGTGTAGAAACAAGAGTTATACATTCATTTACAAAATTGGGAAAATATTATTTATCCTTATTGATTTTGTTTGCAAACAACATTTATATGGAAACCAAGTGTTTAATCAAGCAACGTATTTGGTAACTTTAAGACTAATATGTGTACACTTAAATGTGTTGATCATAAAAGATCTTTTTTCAGTTTTGGTTTTTGAAGGGGAAAATGTAACATTTAGAAGTTTCTTGCTCAGTATTTTAACTCTGGAATTGTTAATTAAAGATTGAATTCTGTTATACACTGAATAATCTTTTATTATTCTAAAAGAATGTATCCATAGTTGAAAATTATATAATTCAATTTAACACAAGAGAACAAGTGTTAAAAATTGGGTAAATTATTCTTCTGTTCCTTGCCATTCTCACAATGTGAAAATACTTTATTGGAATAATTTTAAAATGGCTACTCCAGTAAAAACAAAAGTTATGAAAAGAGTAATCTTGTGAAATACAACATGTAACACAAAATGCTTCCTTATTTTGGTCTGGTTTGCCAAGCTGTAATTGTTTACATTTTCAATATAAATTGATTTCTTAATTTCTCATAAAACTTGTGGAGCTTATGAATGTGAAATTGTATAGATTGTTTGATTTCATCAACAGAGGCTCTATCTAATGAAACAAATGATTTAATTTCCTCTGGCTTGATTGATTTAGGAGTTATTTATTTAGAACTACTCATTTAGGTATAGCAGTTTGGATGTCAGTTGGTTAAGTTTGACCCTAGATGTAAATATTCCTGCTTGTTAAAACAGTACGATAACATACTACTGATGTGAAGAGACTAAGAAGAATTAGATTCTGAAATTAAAAAAAAATCATGTTAATGTGTTTAATAGGCAATATTTTTTTTGGTTGGTTAATAAAGTTGAATTGGTCTCATAGTAAATTCTTTATCCCAAAGGTCAGACTTTTCAAATCTTTGCAAAACCAGGGTATTTCTACTTATCAGGATCATTAACATTTTTTTTTAAGGCAATTGAGGTTAAGTGACTTGTCCAGGGTCACACAGCTAGTGTCAAGTGTTTGGTCTGAGGTCACATTTGAACTCAGGTCCTCCTGACTTCAGGGCCGGTGCTCTATCCACTGCGCCACCTGGCTCCACTATTATTTTTCTTAAATCTCTGCAGTGAGATTCTCTTGAAGGGTTATGCTATACCATTTTTTTCTAATAACAGATAACTAATATTACTTTATCTTTCTGAAATTGCCATAAAAAGTACTTGAAAAAGGGGTGGTGGTGTGTGTGAGAATTGTTTTACTGTGAAAAGAAAATTACTTATGTTCTAAGTTAATAAGATCTCAAAGATATGTTTAATTATCATTTTGCCTTTGGAGTAGTTGAAAATGTTTATTTAAAAATAGTCCAAATAAAACATTCAGGAAACTTAAATCACAAAACCCTATTTACAATTAGTGATCTATAAATTAATTTTATAAAAAGCTTTCTGAATTATGTTAGTTCTTTTTAGCTTGCATATTTATTTGACTTATTTTGCTAGGTCCATTATGTACTGGACGAGGGGGTGGGGATGTTAATGTTTAGCTTAAAGTTTATCCAGATTGTCTACCTTAAGTTTTTGTTCAATGTTAATAGAAATATTTATAGAGTATTTGTTTTGCAGGCAAAGATAGGAATATAATTACATTAAAACAGTGGTTCTCAAAACTTTCTTGCCTGACGACCCCTTAACACTCTCAGATTTTTGAGGATCTGCCTCTAAAAAAGTTTTGCTTTTTTTTTTTTTTAAATCTATTTGGGTTATATCTATTGATATTAGAATTTAAAATTGGGGTAGCTAGGTGGTGCAGCTGTTAAGAGAACTAGGCCTAGAGTCAAGGAGACCTGATTCAAATCCAACCTTAGACACTTTGTAGTTATGTGACCCTGGGCAAGCCACTTAACCTCTGTGTGTCTCAGTTTCCTCAACTGTAAAATAGGGATAGTAATAGCACCTACCTCCCAGAGTTGTGAGGATCAAATGAGATAACAATTGTAAAGTTCTTGGCAGTGCCAGGCACAGAGTAATACTGTATAAATGTTAGCTATTATTAAAAATCTTAGTGTTATTATGAAAATAATTTTGACCACAGGGACCCCAGGGATTTTTAGACCATACTTTGAGAACCACTGCGTTAGAAAAATGAAGTTAAATAGAAAAGGAATCTCTTTTTAGTTGTAACTGGCTATGTTAGGCATAGGACGAATAGCTGAATTTTTTTTTCCTTTTCCCATTTGTTCATCATGCAGTGAATTTAAGAGTTATAACTTGGGAGGATCTGGGTCCCAATCTTGTGTGTGCCACTTGTTATGACTGACCTTGGACAAGTCATTGACCATTTCTGACTCTTTATTTTCCCTATCTCTCTGTGTATATAAGCCACCGTACTTGGTGATTCATCTGTGTACTATTCATCTGTATGCTGTTATTGAGTGCTATTTTTAGGACATATGGATCAGGTTGCTTAGAGTGGTATGAATCTTTTAAAGTTTTTAGGAAAGTCATTTGTAGGTTTACACACTGGTGAATGAATATATTTCCCACTCAACTCTTCTCAGGAATAATTGAAGAATATTATTTCCTCAAGTGCTTTAGTGGATACATTGGGTTTTTTTGGGGGGGGGACCCAGAATAGGAAAATTAGGTTGAATAATAAAGTGGTTTTTTGGCATTTTTAGAAAAATATGGACAAGAGTTGCATATGATGAAAAGTTATGGAAGAGTGGTGACCTATATGATATCATGGATCCATAAAAATAGACTGCCTCTAGCCCTTAACGGTTTGCAAAATGTTTCTTTTTCCTGGTGTTCTCATTTCAGAGTAACAAACAGCTTTGAAAAATAAGTTACTTTGTTTAAAAATACTTATCAGTTCATTCAAGCAGTTTCAGACCACCAATCTTTAAAAAAAAAAAAATTGGTGGTTTAAATTCAGCCCTTTATTTTTAGATTAGTTTTTGGGTATAGATATATCCTGAATACATTTTGTTTATATGTTAAAAATCCATGTGTTGTAGTAAATAAAATTCAAACATTCAGTTTGGTATTTTGGAGGGAAAAAAATCATTTGCAAGTTTTAGATCTTGCTTTGTCAAAGATGTTATCCTCTGGATTTTAGTTCTGTTTAAACATGAACTTTTAGTTATGCCCTGACTCTGTAATTGGAAAGCTGAAAATTTTATTCAATTAACTAACTTTTGTGAATATGAGTAATAACGGAAACTATTCTAGTAGGCTGAGGCTTTATACTTTTTTTTTTAAACAGGTTGTAGATTGACTTTTCTGGATTGTGAGGAGTTGTGTCTGTTGTCATAAAGACTGCAGGAAAAGGATGTGTTCCAAAGATGGTCATCTTTTTCAGAAATGTCATTTTTGGAGGTAGAAATAATGTAGGAGGGATTTGACTACATTTCAGGATTGTGGTTTTATAGGGTACTCTGTTTCTTTATCCTTTAAAAGATGAGATAGGTCCTAGGTCCTTGACCTTCATTATTTACATAGGAATACCTCACCTCTTTTGGAATGCATGCTTATTCAGTAATAGGTTGGCCACATGCAGTTATGCTCAGAAGGCTAGCCTGTCCTCCATTTACTTCCAAATGATGAGGCCATACCAGTTCTGGGATTTATCAACCAGGGTGAGTCCTAGCCCATTTTTTCACAGTAGGTCTGTACCTGAATGATGTCTTTTATCTCCTCCTCAGCCTCCAATGTCACTGACCCAGCACTGAATTGACTACAGCATCCTTGCAACTTCCTCTGAACCCAGGCTGACTTTGTTAAAAGAAAGACAACTTTATTATCCTCAGGTGATTTGTAAACTCTACATACCATGTGCCACTTCTGTTTTGTAGGCTAACCAGCTGTGGTTTTTTTTTTTCCAGGTATTTCTTGTGGACGAAGTCACTTCCCAGTTTTAGGAAGGCTGGGGACCTTTGAAACACAGATTCTTCGAAGAACTCCTTTTAGGACTTTTTCAGAAACACCAGCATACTTTGCTTCAAAAGATGGGACTAGCAAAGATGGTTCTGGAGATGGAAATAAGGTAGTCATTATACCTTTAATAATGTATTTAAAACATCTCTTTCAAAAAAGAACTTAAAATTCTGGTTCCTTGGTAGGTTTTGCTTTTGGTTTCCGAAGCTGAATATAATTTGTTGGTGAGAAAATGGTTATCAGATGCTTGGTATAATGTTATGTGAATATGCATTGTTTCATCTGTACACCATAAAATCCTTTATGTGCATGAATTTTAATATACATTAATTAAAACAGAATGATACAGAATGATAAAGAAATTGAGATCTAGGTGAAATCTGCTATTCAGCCAGTCAGTGGTATTATTTGGAATATTCTAGTTGTTAACATGATGTGATATCTTTGCTTAAAGCCATCTCCTAGCCTACTGCAAATACATTTAGACTTAAGTTTATCCTCTCATCTTTTGTAGTTATTGAGTATTGCCTAATTTGATGTTTACATGATATTGAGTTACTTTTTAGCTAGCAAATAGGATTGATAGCATCAAAATATGCCCCTTCCTTTTGGCGCATATTTTGCCTATGACCGTGCTTTGTTTTTATTAAATCACTGTTGCTTCTCAGTACTGCCCCCATCCTTTCTTGTAACAAAGATAAACTGGTAAGCAGAACAAACTAATAAATCTGTAATGTATGCTAATACATAGCATTCCTCCTACCTGGTCTATTCCATCCTTTGCTGAAAGAGAGAGAGAGAAAGTTCATCATCAGTTTTCTGCAATCTAGAATGGTCGTTATGGTCCTCAGAATCCTGCTATCTTTAATATTGTTGTCCTTCATATTTTTGTGATTATTATGTATGTACAGGTCTTTCCAAGTTTCTTCAAATTCCTTATTTGTTTCTTATGGTTCAGTAATATTACCTGACTTTCATATATCACAATTAGTTCCAGTTTTTCTAAATGGTGAATATCTACTTTCTTTCCTGTTTTTGTTATCACAGTCTTATTATAGTACTTTAGAAATTTATTGGTGTCCTTTGCCTTTTTTTACATCACCAAAATTTCCCCCAGTATCCATCCCTACTCCATCTCCTCCCAAAGAATCACCCCATATAGTAGTATTTTTTAAAGACAAAAAAAAGAGAAAAATCAGCGAAATTGATCAATAAGTACAAAGGCTGAAAATATGTGCAGCTTAACATAGTTGTGGCCTTTCCATCTCTGCAGAGGGGCGGGGGCATCTTCTTGTGTCTCTTATTTGGAGCTATGGAATTTTGTAATTGTAATTCTTTGTAATTTTGCAACATACAGTTTTGCTTTTTTTGTGATTTTTTTTTTTACATTGTTGTAGTCATCATGTATAATTTTTTTGGCTCTTCACTTTCTCTCAGTTCATAGCTCTTTTCATTGTTTTCTGTGTTATTCAGTTGTCATTTCTTATAGTACAATAATATTGCATTTCATTTATGTACCACAACTTGTTTAACTGTACTCGAGTTCACGGGCATCTACTTTGTTTGCAATTCTTTGCTATCACAAAAAGTGCTGCAATAAATATTTTGATGTATGTACTTTTTTCTTGTCAATGGTCTCCTCAGAATGTAAACCTAATTGTGGAATCTCTGGGTCAAAGAACATGGACATTTTAGGCATTTTATTTACAAAATTCCAAATTACTTTCTAAAATAGTTGTACTCATTCATAGCTCCACCAACAGTATACTAGCATGTGTTTAATTTCCCACAACTAATTGTACTTTTCACAGATTGCATTTTCCTCACGTGTTGCGTTGTGGTAAAGTACTTTATTCTGTGATGCCATGTGGGGAGTCCCACTTTGTATTCCAGAAGGAATTGGGATTATCTAAGATTGAAGAGCAAGAAGCACAAAGACTCCAGTCTACCATACCACTTTTGGTTCAACTATACGAACCTGTAGTTGCCTACCAATGCTAACTGTCCCTTTCCCTGTTTTCTTTATCTTTTCCTCCTCTCTCCAACATAAGGGGGAGGGGCAAGAAAAACAAAACCCTTGTAACATATGCATAGGCAAAAGAAATTCCCACATTGTCTTGTCAAAAAAAAAAGTCTCATTTTGCACGGGAGTCTATCACCTGTCTGTCAGGGTGGATAGTATACTCACTCTGCATTAATTAATACAAATTTTCCCAGGTTTCTCTGAAACCATCCCATTAATAATTTTATATGGTTCAATAATATTCTATTAATATATTCATATGCCATAATGTAGTTAGACTATTCCCTTGTAGCTTCCAGTTTGCCATCATAAGAAGTGCCTTTATAAATATTTTTGTACATATGTGTCTTAACTGGAAACAAAGCTGCTCAATAATTGGGGAATGTGTAAGTAAATCGTGGTACATTACTGTAATGGAATATTACTGTGTTGCAAGAAACAATGAATACGAAAAAACCATGAAAAGATGTGAATTGACACAGAATAGTGAATGAAGTTAAGAACCAGGAAAACAATAGATATTATCACTCCAACATAAACAGGAAGAAGAAAATGAAACAAAACAGTGTTATTATAATGACCAAGAGAAGTGTTAAGAGGTTGTACTACTTCTTTTCTTTTATTAGAGGAGTGAAGGACTCTGGATTTGGAATGTTGCCCATGCTATTAGACACAGCTGACATGTTGATTGGTTTTGAACCTTTGTTACAAGGAAAGACTTATTGGTTGGGGAGGGGGAGGAATATATTTAGAAATGAATGTGATTGTAAAAAATAAATTAAAATGAAATAAAATTGACAGTCCTAATTAATAAATCAGATTGTAAAACTTCATAAGTCAGTTATGCTAATACATTCAAAAACTAGAAGTTGGAATTAAAATATTAGTGGATTTTACAATATTATTAGTATAAATGTTGTATATTGTTAAACTGTATGTAAAATAATTGCATGAAACTAACAATTTCCTCTTTTTCTCCCACAAACTTTAGAAACCAGTGAGTGAGGGAGGCAGTAAAAAATCAGGCTCTGGGAGTTCTGGGAAAGGAGGAAACCAGCTGAGATGTCCAAAATGTGGTGATCTATGCACACATGTGGAGACTTTTGTGTGTAAGTATTAACATGTTGTTGCCTTTTAGTGTTCTTTCCTCTTTCTTATTACCATTACTGTAAGTTAATTGCAGTGATTTTGAAACTAGAATTGTTTTCTTCCATATTATATGTATTTCCTGCATGATATTTAAAACAAGCAGTGCTGCAAATACTTTATATTTGTCAAAGTAGTATAGAGCAGAGGTGTCAAATTTCTTCTACCTACACCATGTTAAAATGTAATTGGCAAATGTTTAACAAAATAAAATACAGTAAATAGATAAATAATATAGTATATATCATATATAAATAAATAATACAGTAAATAAGTAAATAAAATGGAAAATACAATACAACTTAGATAATTTGTGACTTTCTTAGTCAATATGTGGTGAATGGGGATCTGATTCTATTTGAATTTAACACCACTGGTATGAAAAATAGTTTTAGACCCTTGATTACTAACTTTATTTTTATCTTTAGTATTTTTTATGTGTGGCATAAGATTTGCCTTTAAGTCAAGAATACATTTAAGTAGGTTTTAATTCATTAAGTAAGCATTGAATGCTTCCTATGTACAAGGAAGGCACTGATACATTCTAGGGGTGGAGTGGATACAAAAAATGAGGAACTAATTGGAGCTTCCAAGGAATTTTAAATCTAGTAGGTGAGATATAAAGCATGTATGAAATATAAAGTAGTCTGTAATAAGTGACATAAAGGTAATATAGAGAGTAGGAAAATGAAGACTTACTGCTAATGAATAAAAAAAAAAAATCCATATTGTACCATGCCTTTATAAATAGTATTCGTTTTCCAAATCCAGAGGTGCTATTACTCATGTTATTTCCTGAGCCAAATCTCACATCTGCCAGCAGTACTTAAGCTAATGGCAGTGATTCAAAAAATGATTCAGATGGCACCGCCCTACTCACCTTCTTCTCCTTTTACTTGTTCCAGGTGAAAGAAAGTTGAAGGGAAGGTTGTCAAGCTTTTGAATCTGTGATTATTAATTGGAAAAATAATTATAATGACCCTAATCTACCATACCCATTTTGAAATATATCTAGTTCCAATATTCATATTTTATAATTAGTTCAGATTGTCATTTTGAAACATTTAAAAGCATAAAATTCTCATAGAAAAAATATTATATGTGTTATTTTTTTACAATCTCAAAAAGACCCAGGTAATAAAAAACCTCAGTCCAAAAATTGATGTTCACCTTTTCCTAAACCCGTGAAGGAAAATTCTGAGGAAGTTAGACTCAGAATTCATCTGTGCCCCTGCATAATTTACTTAAACTTCTTGTGTTTTGGTCTCTTCACCCAGAAAATGAGGTGGGAGAAGTTTAGATCTATAAGGACTCCTCTAGAACTAATATTATGTGATTTTCCTTCTTGAGATCAGTGTAAGAAGTTTGTGCTTTTGAGATCAGTGTAAGAAGTTACGATTTTTTTTTAGTGAGGCAGTTAGGGTTAAGTGACTTGCCCAGAGTCACACAGCTCGTGTTACGTATCTGAGGTCGGATTTGAACTCAGGTCCTCTTAACTCCAGGGCTGGTGCTCTATCCACTGCCCCACCTAGCTGCCCCTCCTTTTATGATTTTTAAAAGTATATTGTTATTCCCTGAAGAGATAGGGGAAAGAATCAGTATGAATGGATTAAAACTAGGATTATTAGATTCAAAATTATTGTCTTTAATAGCATTATTACATAGTTTGTGGTTGTTTAAACACGAATGTCTTTGTATTTGTAAACTCGGTATTTTTAAAGTTATTTGCAAAGAAATCTGTACAAATGAATGGACACTGAATGTTAAATTAGATGTTCAAAAGACTATATTCCTAGATTCTTCCTTGAATTTTTTAAAATTGGATTTTAGACATTTCACTTTGAGTAAGTCTTACTCTTGTCCCAAATGGCAGCTATTTATTTTGCTAAGTCCTGTGGAATCTATAGTCGCTTGAAAAGTTGAGGAATCATGGTGTTTAGTTACATACCATTTAAACAAAGTGAATTTCATGTATATATGTATTTACCTTTTGGTGTTCTAGTTGAAGTGAGAGTTGGTATTTTGTGGGTGGCTGAGTAAAGAATGACAGTAAAGAATTACCAGAAGATTCCCTTGCTCAAAACTATCCCCTTTATATTTCCACCAATTGGAACTGCATTTGGGTAATAAACTCTTCTTCTGTGATAGAGGTTGGGTTAAAATTTTTGTCTTTCACACCTTAGTGTCAAAGGGAGGAGAATCAAGAAAAAAGGGAAGAGGAGAAAGGGCTCTCTTTATTTATAAGTATTCTTAAAAGACAGCTCTAGGACCCATACCATGTGGATGAATCCATAATATCTTATGTATCATTATTTTAAATTGGAAATAAGATAATATGGAAATAGGCAACAATGTGGAAGCACAGGAAGGGAAGTTATGAGTCAAAATTAAAGTGAAAATAAAGAATATTTAATACATAAAATTTGTTTACATTTTAAAGTTTTGACTAATAAAATGTATAGCTGTTCTCCTTATTTAGAATGTTGTCTAAATTTCTAAATATTCTAATTAGCATTGAAATCTGTTAACTATTTTTTAAAAATCCCTGCAAAAACTTAAATTTTAGAAGGATAACTGCCTATGATGTGCCTTTCAGATTATTATTCTGTAGGAAATTTTAACCTTCTGAATTAAAAAATAATTATTTTATCTTATTCACTCAATAGAAATCTTATTTGCTGTTCCTACTTCCTCTTCTCATTGGGGGAAAAAAAAGAAAAACAAAACCCTTTTAACAGATATATGTAGTCAAGCCAAACAAATTTCATCATTGTCTAAAAATGAGTTTCAGTCTGTGCCCCAATTCTGTCACCTTTCTTTCTGGAAGTGGACAACATGATACTTCATTAGGATCCTTTGGTCTAAAATATTAAAATATGGATGTCCTGTTTGGAAAAAGGAATGCACTTTTCAGAAGTTTTGAAGTTGTCTTCCCAATTTAGCTCAGAAGAAGCCCTGCTGAGTTAGCACTTTTTGATTCAGTTCAGTTCAGTTTACTAAATGCCTACCGTTCTGCTCTATGTAAGACACTGCTCTATTGGATCACAGAGATGAACAGCCAACAAAATCCCAGGATGCTAGGGGCTTATAAATAACTTTATGGAGGGCGAGGCCAGGGTGACTAAATTAATGTATAATTTCCTGAAAGAATTTTTCTTTCTTTCTTGTTTTAAACTTTGATCCATTTGAAACTTTTGGTTGATTTGGAGCTCTCCTTAGTGACCTCTGGTAAAAAGTTCATAATTGTTAGAAATTTCAATAAAGAAATCTTCAGGCAAGATCTGACAAACATGTGCAGCCTTGTTCTGCCTTTGGTGCCGTAGAAAACTGCAGTGATGGTTTTTGGAGAAAGAAGGGCTTAGGAATAGGCAAGAAATTAAAGATTTTCATCATGTTGAGTTTTATTGTAGAATATAAAATACTTGGGAAATCATTTCAAGGAATATACTTTTAAATTTTATAAGATCATTAATGAATTTCTGATTCAAAATTTTAATAAATATAAATATTTATGAGATGTTGAAACTTAGTCACCGTTCCTTAAGTATTGTGTTAGTTAAACAAAAAATTTCATTTTTGATAATGTAAAGTTCAAGGATTTAGTTCTATGATGTATAAGTGCTGGTAAAGGAATGGGTACCAGAAAAACAAGTCCAAGTGAAACATAAAAAATCTATTCCTTCTCTCTCTATTATGTTGGATATGTTTTAAAATCCAGCTCAATGTCAATCTCTAGTTCAGGTAAAAATCAAGAAATCTCTTGATAGTAAACAACAGTTGTGTCATACTGGCGATGCTTTCCCTTTGACCTAGTTTCCCTTAGGGAGGGATATTTTACTCTTGCATTCTTGAGCAGGAAGGATTTTTTATCACATCTGAAAGCAGGAGAAACTCTAGAAGTTTTTAATTCCTGATATTGGTTACCTTCTAAACCCATTGTAAATAGGTGCTTCATTACAAGATGAGAACAACTGCCCTTTGGAAAAGTTGTTAGAAATTTGGAAAAGGGTTATGTGCAGATTTGGTTGGTTTTTCTTTTTTATTAAATAATTACTCAGTTCTCACATTGGTATTTAAAAAAGAAGTAGAAGTTGAATAATTCATTTTCCTAATTTGCCACTGAAAATTTATTAAATATATAAAAGATAAATTTTGAAAGCTATCTTGAATCTAAAAATGAAAACATAAACCAAAATTGCATTACTACGAATATTTGTTTTCTAAATTTGGAAGCTTTACCTTTCTCATAATATGTTCCTTTGAATTATTGTGTTAATATTTAGGTGTTTTTGCTAATGCATTTCCCCCTAAAATATGCAATGTAGATATTAATAAAGATAAGTTTGTATTTGTAGCTTTCCTAAAAGGAAAACAATTCCTTGTGGTTTTCTGTAATTTGTCAGTATTGGCATTTGTTACAGTATTATACAAAGACACTAAGAAAAAGTAAAATTGTTGTTATCCAGTTGTCAGTGATATTGGCGGTCTTGAGGCCCTACAGACCACCAAAACAAGAATTGAGTGGAGAGAGAAGAGGGCATGGAAGGGGTAAAATCATGTGGGTTTCTAACTACATTCTAAAACCGTGTAGACAAACATTGATTTAGTCATTGTTTTAGATTATCTATTCCTCTGCTTTCGTTTAATGTGAACAGAATTGTTAGTTGATTTTGTCTTTCTAAGGTACTGTAGTCCCATAGCTTAGGGCACTATATGTCAGTGGCTTATAGTTTAGAACTAAAAAAGCTTTTCCAGCCTTTCTGGTTTGTCCTTTTTTTTTTTTTTTTTTTTTTTACATTTTTTTAGTGTTTTAAGTTTTATTTTATGTTATTATTATTTATTTTTAGGCAATTGGGGTTAAGTGACTTGCCCAGGGTCATACAGCTAGTATCAAGTGTTTGGTCTGAGGCTGTATTTGAACTCAGGTCCTCCTGACTTTAGGGACGGTGCTCTATCCACTGTGCCACCTAGCTGTCCCCTGGTTTATCCTTGTTGGGTTGTAAAGCTCATCAGCTTGATTTTTTTTTTTTTTAAATCACATACAGTTGGATGATATACTTGGCCTAGATACCACACTGTCTTATTCATACATGGTATTTACATTTGTATTTCTTCTTGTTACTCTAGTTATTTTATTTCATACGTTTCCCTCTTGTAAACAAAGTGATTTTAGGTCGAAAGAAGAATTAATAATTGAATAGTGAAGTAAATATTGAAATAATTGTGGTTATTTAAAGTTAGATGATTTATAAATGTTCACATTTGAGTTCCTGGATTGTGTATCTTTTGCATCTTTCAGATGAAATGAGCTTTATCTGTACTTTGCTACTTTAAAAATTTGACTTCAGAATTTCATCAGCATCTGAGTAGTTATGTTAGTTATTTGACAAAATGCCTGGTCCTAGTGACTTAATTTCAGCTTTCTACAAACTACCACCACCACAGTGTATTACATTATTTGAGCACAGATATGCCTTCTCTTTTCTGTTTATTTCCTCTAAGTGATTTTACTAATTTAACGTAATTTTTGGAGAAAAGATTTGCCAAGATTTAACATGGCTTCATATTAACTCAACCCATCTATTTTAATAGTTCGTTTAGTATGTTACTTTGAACTAATAATTTTTTGTTCTAGGCCTTTTTGCTGCTAGTGAATGGGCTATCAGGGCACTCTTGGTCAAGGTTACAGCTTTCATTTATATTGAGTCCATAAGGTAAAATAATTGCTACTTGAATAATTTCTCTTTTATTTGCCCCTGTTCACCTTTTTTCTTTCACAGCTTCCACCCGATTTGTGAAGTGTGAAAAATGTCATCATTTTTTTGTTGTGCTATCTGAAGCCGACTCAAAGAAAAGCATAATTAAAGAGCCTGAATCAGCAGCAGAAGCTGTAAAATTGGCATTCCAACAGAAACCACCTCCTCCCCCCAAAAAGGTATAGGTCTTAGTTTAATCTTTGTAAGCATTCTTTCCTCAAAATATTCCATCCCCTCCCCCCCCAATAAATTCTAAGTCCATAGTGAATTCTAATCTTTAATATTGATAAAACATAGATAAGCCTCCAAACTTTGGTATAGTGATCTGAATTATTGTAGATATTTAATATTTAACTTTTAGATAGAGAAATTATCTGCTTTTTGTGATCATATCATAGTTGCTGCATTCATTTGTTGTAATTTTAATATTTTTTCTTTCCTTTTAAAATATTAATAAAAAAACAAAAATATTCAGATGATTATTAAAGTAGCTTTATATAAAAAATTACATAGTCCTTAATGAGCAGCAGCTGTAATCATTTTTGTATTAGTTTTAGCCTGTGTACCAAAGTAGATCAGCATACATTATGGTTTTCCCCTTTTAAACAGTGTGAATGAAATATATTTCACATGTCTACAAATCTGCATTTTAAACTATGTACTGAAGCTATTCCTTGGTCAAGATGCCTGGTCTCACTGGTGTCCCATTTTATTTTCTTGTAGCCCTTGGGGTAAGTGGTTGTGGCTGTGGAATGACCTGGTCCTTTCATAGAGAGCCTAGAGCCCTTCTCATTGACTGGGTGCCTCCTGCTCAGGCCTTACGCAGGCAGCACTCAGACTGAGAATCTCCCTTCCTTCTACCACAGGGTGACTTCTTTAATTTCCAACTTGTTTTCTCACTATGCTTCCCCTTCCTTTTATATTCCCCCCACCCCACCCCTTTTCTGCATCTTCCCCCGTCATCAGTTTTCATTAGTGGGCTTAGGGATTCCCGTATTCAGGTATGTCCTGACAGATTTACTTGATTTATAGATGTGGTGTGTGTGTGTGTGATAAACGAAAAGTGTAGAAAAGAATTGTACTAAAATGTATATTGTGAACTTAGAAACTGTCCGTGTAAAATAACAAAATAGGAAAAAGTAGCCTTTAAGATTGTCTTGTGCTAGTCGATGTGGAATCTAGACATCTATTTTCAGATATTTTAGAAAATATGTAGATGATCATTTATAAAGGTATAGTCCTACTCAAAAGGCTGAAGAAATTTTTTGCCTTTATGCCCTAAACTATTGATATAAAAATAGAATTGAATCTCTTAATTATTTGTCATTCCACAGAGTGCTAACATCTGGCTAAATTTTTCATCATGTCTGTCAAATTTTAAATGTCTCTAATTTATATTTATATGTTGTGAACATTGTGATTATTTGATAGTTATATAATACCTTTTTCTGAAAAGGTAAACCTTGGTTCTAGTTCTTATCAGTATCTTTGTGAAGAAGGTAAGAGTTCATATGGATTGAGTTGGAAAAAGTCAAATTTATTGACCAACAGTGAGAAAAACCGTTTTGATACTCATTTATGTTGTGAGTCTTTAAATGTTTTTGTTTATATTGACATCTTTGTTTCTTGTGCTAGAGATACACAAAACACAAGTAATAAAAGTGCAAAGTACCTTTAAAAACAGATAAAATTGAGCTTCTTTTTATTAAGAGTTTTGTGCCTCTGAATTAGTCAACTAAGTTAGCATTTATTGCCTGCTCTATGCCAGGCTCTATGGTCTGCTAGGTATACAGATGCAAAGAAGGAATCGCTCCTGCTCGATTTCATTTCTTAGCATCTTAGTTCAAATTTCTTAAAAGTAAAATATGCTTGGTATTGTATCTTTATGTTATACCTTTGTTAAGTAAATTCTGATAATTTTTCCATTCCTAATCATTTTCCTTCCAGATTTATAACTACCTCGACAAATATGTTGTTGGTCAGTCGTTTGCCAAGAAAGTGCTTTCAGTTGCTGTGTACAATCATTACAAGAGAATTTATAATAATATCCCAGCCAACCTGAGGCAGCAAGCAGAAGTTGAGAAGCAGACATCATTAACTCCTAGAGGTTAGTGTTCTTGGTAATTTTTATAATTTAATTTCACTATATTTAGGAGGTAGTAGTTGTTTTTCCCTTTTGTCTTTTCTGAGTGCTTTTGCTATGGAGATGTTGAGTTTTTTTGAGATTCAATTTTATGACACCTAGTGCCCAGTTATTTTGATATTTTGGAAGAATTTGTGTCCATGGCTTACTTAGTTGTCATTGGAAATGGTAAATTATGATACCACAATCAGCTATCATCTTGACATATTATGGACAGTGACATAGTCATTAAAAAGTTTGATAAATATAATCACTTTAAGTAGCAGGAGCTAGTGACTTCTACAACTTTTTATCAAACTTGTGTGACCATAGTATCTAAGGATGACTTACAGTGACTGAATATGGAACTGATTGAGTGAGGCTGCATCTTGAACATACTACAAAATAGCAATGTGAGATAATGGAAGAACTGGTATCTTTATTTTATTTATAATACAGTACAAAATAGCAGTGTACACACATCATAACATGTCTGTTTGTTAAAAGTTCGAATTTCTAGTAGCTGACAAATCTAAGATCTCCTATTTATAAGTATAATACTGTGAGGATAAAGCATTTGAATCTCCTTTTAATGAAAACTATTTTAGATGAAGCTGGTGTTCATATATATATACATGTATACATATATATACTGTAATTTAATCTTTGTATCTTTTAAAAATATAAATATTTGCAATGGTTATGCCATTTTTTGTCATTTAAATTTTAAAAAAATTATCACACTGTAACCATCAATAAACTCAAACATACACTAATAGGAATTTTAAAAGATGGTACATGAAACTATAAATTTTCATTATTTATACTTTGTTTATTAAAGACAGTATTTATTTTATTAATGGTAATAAGAGCACTCTTTTTCCATGGCCCCTTTGAATTTTTTATTTTGTGTGTTTTTTCTGATTTCTGTTGCTGTTATTATGTACATAGTTATAGTCACATGTGTTGTTTTTGGCTCAGCTTTCTTTTCCATCACTTCAAGAAAGCTTTATTTTTTGTCATATATAGTTTTTATTTGTCATATATAGTACCACAGAGAAGTCAGTATGACATCTCAATAAACAAGCATTTATTAAGCTCCCTACTGTATAATAGGTACTAGGTTAGGTCCTATGGATACAGAGACAAATTATGTAGTCCCTGCCCCCAAGGACCTTTTCCCAATCTCTTTCTTTTTTATTCTGGATGCATTGCCTTTTGTTGTATACAATCTCATATATAAAAGCTATTTGTTTTGCATCCTATAATTTCTTCTATTTGTTGCATTACTGTCTCTCTGCATGTCATAGGCATAATAGTCCGTTATCTCCTTATTAAAAAAACAATTTAAAAAATAGATCATCCAGTTATAATATATTGGGGTATATCATATATGGGGTATGTCATATAGATGTGACCCTATTTTCTGCTGTACTGCTATCCAGTTTTTCAGAATTGTATTGGAAAATTTTTCCTTTCCCAGTGTTTTGCTGTTTTAAGGTTTAGCAAAAATTGGTTTGTTGTAAGCATTTGATTCTAGTTCAGGATTGGTTAATCTAATCATTATTTCTCTAGTTGGTTTTGATAATTACTGCTTTATAATTCAAGACCTGTTGATGCAAATCTTCCCTCCTTTTTCCTTCATGATTTCCCTTAATCTTCTTCTCTGTCATTCCAAATAATTTGTCATCCCCCTTTCTGATTCTATGAAACAGCCCATTGGCATTATGATTACTATTGCATTAAGCTGTATGCTCATTTGGATAATGTTGTTCAAATAGAGTACATTCATTAACTCTCTACATTTATTTGTTTTTGCTCTATTTCTGTAAAAATTGTTTTCTAGGTTTTTTTTAGATCTTGTTTGTGTATGTTCTGATAGGCTAATCTACATATATATGTTATGTATTTTTTAAAATTATATTTAAAAATATAAAAAATAAAGCATGTAAGTTTTTTTAAAGGTGAAAATTTGCAAGAGATTTTATTAATAAGCAGTTTTTCCTTTAGTATAATCAGAAGAGGGAAGGGGGTAGGATTTTTTTTTTTTAACCTCCACCCTGAAAAGCAAATACATAATATTTTTATGTCAAGTCAGCTAGCATTTATTGAACACCTACTGTATGCTAAGTTCTGGGGATACAAAGAAAGACAAAAGACAGTAGTCCCTGCCCTCGGGTCATTGATACTCTAATGGGGGAGACACCATGCAAACAGCTATGTACAAACAGGCTATAAATGGGATAAATTGGAGGTGTTCTCATGGGGAAGGCACTAAGATTAAGAAGGGCTGGGAATGGTTTCTTGCAGAAAGGGGTACTTTAGCTGAGACTTGAAGGAAGCCAGGGAAGGTAAGAGGTGGCATGAGAGAGCTGGTGAGAATGGCCTTTGCTTGGTAGAGGGAGTGTCATGTGTAAGGAACAGTAGAGGCCCACTGTCACCAGATCAGAGTGCATGGTGGGGGGGGGAGTAAGAAGTATGGAAATGCAGGAAGGGGCCAAGTTATGAAGGGCTATAAAAGCCAGAGGATTTTATATTTGATCCTAGAGGTGGTAGAGAACCACTGGAGTTTATTGAATGGAGGTGGTGGGGTGACATGGTTAGACCCGAGTTTAAGGATAATCAGTTTGACAGCTGAGTGTGGAAAGACCTGAGGCAAGGAGACCATTCAGCAAGCTACTGCAGAAGTCTAGTGAGGTAGTGAGGGTCTGTACCGTATTGTAGAGTCACAGGAGAAAAGGGGATACATGGGAGAGATGGTTTGAGGATAGAAATGACAAGACTTGATAACTGCTAGATCAAAAGTATCAATACTTAAGCATTTAAGGAATCAGTGGAACTATTTTGTTGAGGGAATACACTGGGGAAAAATTGACTGATTAGAACTTAAATTTTTTTTTTTTCAAGTTTCACTGGGATCACTAACTGTTCAGAATTTAAATCACTAAATGTTCAGAATTTAAAGTCCTGGTCAGAAAATCTCTCTAGGGGTCCCCGCGAATGCAGAGGGCCCATTTTTATACTCAAGAAGGGTCCACATGTAACAGTGATTATTTGGCTGTTTTATTTCTCTCTTAGAATTAGAAATAAGAAGACGGGAGGATGAGTACAGATTTACAAGTAAGTGACTTCTCCTCAGGTCCTTCTCTGTATTACATTATTCCTTTAAATTTTGCTTTAGTGAAATATTTCAATAATAATGATAGGACTATATCTATTTGCATGTATGTCTTTGAGAAAACTTGCCACCTTCTACACGTTTACCCTGTGTGAAATAAACAAATCTGGGAAAGTTTTCTCAGCATTAGTTTGTGTAGTTTGCTTTACGAAGCTATATCTGGTATTCTTAGCTCCTTTCTATTGTGATTCTTTTTAATATGCAGAATAATATTCAGTAATATTTCTATGTAAATTATGCCATTGCATATTAACTTTATAATCTGTGGGTTTCCTATTTATCAGATTATAAAAAATAAACTACTAGCCTGCAGATAGGACTCACTTACTTATTAATGATAAAAGAGCACCATGGGGCCAGTTATGTTGTAGTTAGTTGCTTTTTGTCAGCTGTAGTTTTGTCCATTTTAATGTATTTGCAGAGCATTTTACTTGAGGGCACTTAGGAAATTTAAAATGATCACTCCAAGTAATTTCTGTTCAATAAACATTAAACACCTACTATGTGGGCATTGTGTTAGGAGCTTGAAAAAAATAACAGATTTATATATTGTGCTTTAAGATGTACAGAACTGTTTACATCCATTGTCATGTAATCTCACGATAACCACATTGAGTAGATATGACAGATGTTTTATCATCACTTTAGATGGTGGAAACCGAGGCCCAGAGAGGTTACGTTTAAGTGACTTGTCCATTTTCACATGCTTCTTTATTTTGGTCACTCTTCTCTGGAAGTTCTTCAGCTTGTCATTGTCCTTCCTAAAATGTAGCTTCCAGAATTAAGTATGTTTCTTGAGTAGTTTGACCAGGAGAAAAGTATGGTATGATGAGATTATCACCTTTCTTGTTCTGGCTACTCTGCTGCCTCTGTTAATGCATCCTTAAAATCACATTTGCCTTTTTGGCTGCCATGTCACATGGTTGATTCATTTTGATCTAAAACTTAGATCTTTTCCACGTGTCTAGCTAGGCTTTTCCCATCCCTTACTTTAGAAGCTGATTTTTTTTTAAACTCCAAATGTAAGACTTTATATTTATCCTATTTAAATGTCATTTTATTAGATTCTTATCATTGTTCTAGATTTTTTTGGATCCTAATTTTGTTATCTAATAGGGTCATTGCCCTTTCTCTTGGGAAAAACTGCTAAGCCCAAGTTCAAATCCAGGTCTGTCATTAATAACTCTCAGACTCAGTTTCCCCCTAAGAAAAATTGATAATGTTTATGCTGTCTACCTCACAAGTCTGTTGTGAGGATCAAATGAGATAATGGATACAAAGTGATTTGTAAATTATTGTGTAAATGTCACTTCTTAATACAAGAAAGGGGCTTAAAAATCACCTATTCCTAACCCCTTATTTTACAGGTGAGAAAACTGAGACCAGAAAGATTCATTTACTTATTCAAGGGCACGCAAGTAGTTTAGTGGCAAAGCTGGGACTAGAACTCAGATGTTTTGGCTTCAACTACAATATTCTTTCTAATTACATCATGTTGCTTCTATTCATCTGAGCCACCAAAATACCTTACCAGCACATTTTACTTTTCGAAAAGAAAGCTATTAAGCTGGTAGAATAGACATTATTTTGATTTTACAGATGAGGAAAGTGAGCCATGGTAAGTTTAAGTGGCTTATATACATGGTCACGTACAGGACAGTGTGGTATAGCGTCAGGAAGATCTGGACTCAACTACTGACTTTATGACTCTGAGCCTCCAGTGACCCAGATAAACTCCCCAAGACAGTTGATTTCTTAGAAAGTGCTGATCCGCATTGGGTGAGGGTCTTACCCCAGGTACAGTCATGCAAACAGGAGCAGACCTACCTCTAGACCTGAAGACCTGTGTTATTTGTGCCAGGACACTTACCTGTGTATTTTAGTTTTTCAGTCAACCTCTGGCTGGTATTTTTCACTTCACCATTTAATAGGAATGATGGCAAAATTAGTTAGAAAAATAGTTAATTGTCTTGGCTTGAAGTGTGTCTTATAAAAAGGTTTTGTGGTATTAGCTATGTCTTAACATAGCACAAAGCATTCTTGCATGTTAAGTAAAATCTCATGTCAGCATGATTCTTTTGGTACTTGAATTTAGGGTGTG
>NW_020948983.1:54912081-54952513 GCF_900497805.2 Vombatus ursinus | reverse complement strand
GTGTGTGTGTGTGTGTGTGTGTGTGTGTGTGTGTGTTATACAAACAGTAAGTGAAACTGCCCTTGGTATATTTTCAGAATTGCTTCAGATTGCTGGCATTAGTCCACATGGTAATGCTCTAGGAGCATCAATGCAGCAACAAGTGAATCAACAAATACCTCAGGAAAAACGGGGAGGTGAAGTCCTAGATTCTGCCCATGATGACATAAAGCTTGAAAAAAGTAACATTTTGCTGCTGGGACCAACTGGGTCAGGTAAATAACTCAAACATTTTCCTCTTTCTTGAGAAAATATTGCTGTTATATAGAAAAGATAGGTTTAGGATTTTTTTTTGACACCCTTTATTGTAGGATTGTGGTTCTTTAGGGTCTGAAGGATCAGTCTTAGCGTAAGTTGTCAGCTTCATGTAGGCTTCATGCTCAGCAGGGGGCCTGGTGTTGCTCCCTTGGAGGCCAGAACGGGAATGTGGGCATCTTTGATTTGTAAAAGCCCCTAAATTAGAGAAATAAAAGAGCCAGGAACAGTGTTGGAGAGGATTTGGGGATTTCAGCAGTGGGACCACCTGCCTCAGTGCTCTGACAACTGCTGTCAATCACTGGCACATTTATGAAGCTCCTGTGTGCCCTGCACTGGACTAAAGCTCTCAGAATACAAAGAGAGGCAAGAGACTGGCCTTGCTCTCAGGAAGCTCACAGTCCAATGGTGGAGAAGCAGCACAGTGACTATATTCCACCCAGAATTCAGTTTTGAGTTTTGCTGTATTTCCAAAGCATGTGCCAGTATAGATCCAGCAGAGCTCTTGGTTATTGTTTCTATTTGTAGGTAAAACGTTGCTGGCCCAGACTCTAGCTAAATGCCTTGATGTACCTTTCGCTATCTGTGACTGTACTACCTTGACTCAGGCGGGATACGTTGGTGAAGATATTGAATCTGTGATTGCCAAATTGCTACAAGATGCCAATTATAATGTAGAAAAAGCACAACAAGGTATGTCTCTCTAGAATTCTTTTATGTCCCCTAATTGACACCATATAGAAATAAAGCTATTGAAGTAATTGTGTTGGGGTATTAGAATGCTGGCTTTTGTTTTGGGTTGAGAAATGGAATCCTCTAAATGTTTTTTTTTTGTTTTGTTTTGTTTTGTTTTTGGTGAGGCAGTCGGGGTTAAGTGACTTGTCCAGGGTCACACAGCTAGTAAGTGTCAAGTGTCTTGGGGCTGGATTTGAACTCAGGTCCTCCTGAGCTCTATCCACTGAGCCACCTAGCTGCCCCTAAATGTTAAGAAGTGTATATTTTGTCACATACTCCACCACACCCAATGCTCCCCAGAAAAGTCTACCCCAAAAGGAAGTTGGTAAGCTGACAGTACACGTGGAAGGGGGCCAGATGACTCAGCCATCCAGAAACCTCCAGCTTGTTATTTGCAGGCTCTGTCTGCCACTCACATTGCTGCCAATGTCATGGCACTAAAACAGAGAGCAACTACTTAAGGGCACAAATGCTTATTGGTTGATGTGTGGACTTCTACTCTAATTGGAAACAAAGGAACAATAGAAGTAGCCTTGTACAGGATCCTGTATGTAGCTGCTGCTCCATGTCCCTTTTTTCCTCCCTGTCATCATACTCCGTGTTTCCAGTCTTAAAGACAGATAGAACTGGCACATCATTCCTGCCCTCCCCCAACCTGCATTTCTCTGGGGCATTAGCACAAGCAGATAAGCCCAATAGAAGTGAGAAAGGGATGCCAAGACAGGTTCTTTTCCAAGATTCTTCTCAGGAAAAAGTACTGGAAACCTTTAGTATGAGTTAGAGACACACACACACATTCCTAGGAGAAAACATAAATAGGATGTAGTTATCTTATATCCTAATAACACCGTGTAAATTATAAGGCATGAAAAAGATGAATGGGGTAAAGTGTTTCTGTGTAATAACAAATAAATGCAAATGTTAAGTATAGCATTTAATAAGCTTACTTTCACTACTTAATATTTTAAAGATGAGGTTATTGTATGTATTTCATATTTCATGTTATAAATAGAATCCTCCTTAAATTATAGGAATTGTCTTTCTGGATGAAGTAGATAAGATTGGCAGTGTGCCAGGCATTCATCAGTTACGGGATGTAGGTGGAGAAGGCGTTCAGCAAGTAAGCAGTTGAATATTTTGTTCAAGCCCACTAAAAAGAAGGGAATACATCAACTTCCCAGATATTGTACGTTTGGTTTGACATTCAGTTAGAGTCCATATTATTCCTACTGTCTCCACAATAAACTTCATGTGTAATCTTGCAAAATCCTAGAGTTTACAGAAAGTTATTTTTGAATGCTTAAATATGATATTACTCAGAAAATTCAGGTTATTTCAAAAGAGAAAAGATGAATTTTGGTTTTCAGTGTCATTTTTCCAAAGCCCTTAAATTAAGCTTTAGTGACATTTGAGAAAGGACTTTCTCACAAATTATATTTCTTTAGAGAGAGTTTTATTATTTTTACACATGAATAAATTTGTCTTTTTTTCTTTTTCCTTTATGCTTAGTTAGAAGACATGTTTTAAGTAGTTCTATTAATTTTTTAAAGAGTTCTCTGTAGAGTAAGAAGTGAAATCATTATCTGTGTGGTGTCTTAAAATCCCCAGGGGATTTCCCAGGGGAAAGAGGCCTTAGAGATTTTCGCTGTCTCATATTACAGAGAAGGACATTGAGCCTCAATGAAGTTAAGTATTTGCCCACATGACTCTAGTTAATGGCAGAGTCAAGGTTGGAACCCAAGTCTCTTGACTCCCAGTTTTGTGTTCCTTGCATTATCTTTGCTACAGTAATCAGCTAATTCACTTTATGATTTTGAGCTAGGAATAAACAGAAATGCATAAATAAAAACAAAATAGATATTTTCCCATCTAATTTTTAATAAGCTTGGTCTCAAATTTTAGTGTAGATGAGGGGAATGTTTTTGTTCTTAGATATTGAAGCATTGTTAAACTATAACATCATTTGATTTCTTTCATCTATTTAATATTCAAAAAATATAAGCCCCTTGAATTTTATTCTCCCGGAAAAATAAAAATAAAATCCTTGTAACAAATAAGCACAGATGTGCAAAACATTCCCATATTGGTCATGTCTAAAAATGTCTATCTCAGTTTGTATATTAGTGCATAATTTTTCTAATAGGAAGTGGTTGTCATTTTTATCACCAGTCTTCTGGAATCTGATTGACTATTGCTTTCAGTGGAGTTCTTAAGTTAAAGGATACTTCTTAATTAAAATGCCCCTTTTTCTTGAGGGCTGGGGAAAGGATTAGAGGCTGTAAGCAGCACCTCAGAAATACTTCATAAATTCTGAGTTGAGTAACTAGCTCCTCCCTAGTCTGAGGCATAGGGAGAGATGTGATCACACTTTTAAATGTACTGAATATTGTAAAATTGTTTTTAAGTAGACTTACTTTGTGAAAGTTTTACCAGGACCTAAGGAGTCTCAATGTTTAACACTAGGAATACAAAAAGGACTTTTAATTATGTTAAAGACAAATTAAAATTTATTTACCTGAAGATTTTATAATCTTTTATGTGCAACTTAACCTCCATAGAAATAAATAGTAACCATAATAATAAATTTTGAAAAACTTGATCACATGAACCAAGAAATTCAAATTGATGATTTCTTGAGTAGCAGGGTCTTACAGTACTTGAGAAGAAATAAACAATAGATTATAATTTATATTTTACATTTTTGAAATGAAAATTGGGGATTTTTTGTTTGTTAATTGTATCTGTCTGCTTTTTCCTCTTTGAAAAAAGCAGTTTGAGTTTTTCTTTTTTCCCCTATCCTCTAATGTACTATTATTATATGGTGTTATAAATTTGTCATTTTTTTCTTTAGGGTTTGTTAAAACTGTTAGAAGGTACAATAGTCAATGTTCCAGAAAAGAATTCCCGTAAACTTCGTGGAGAAACAGTGCAAGTTGATACAACAAACATATTGTTTGTTGCATCTGGTGCTTTTAATGGCTTAGACAGAATAATCAGCAGGAGGAAAAATGAGAAGGTGAGCTTTGACTTAATAAAGTGAGATCATTAGTAATTATTACTATTAAAATGGTGTTTTATTTTACTTGCTCTAGTAATTAAACATGTCCCAAACGGAACTCATCATCTTTCCCCCTACCCTACTCCCCCATCTTCTACCACCTCTTCAAAACTTTTTTGTTGAGAGCATCACCTAGGTTCCCAGCCTCAGAGTTACCTTGGACTCTTTACCCTCCTCACTTCGTATATATATACAATCAGTGGCCGAGTCTTGGCAGTGTTATCACCACTGCACATCTCACGTTCATTTCTTTGTTTCTGTTCACTTCGCTATCACTGTAGTTCAAACCTTTATCACCTCTTGCAGCAGCAGCCTCCTCACGTATCTCTCTGCCTCAAGTCTCCCCACTTCAGTCCCATCTTCCATGTAGCCACCAAAGCGATATTCATGAAACATGAGTCTTATGTGTCACTTCTACTTTAAACCTCACTGTCTTCCTGTTATTTCAAGGGTTAAATACAGATGTCTCTGGCATTTCAAGGCTTTCCTGATAATCTCTTCCACAGTTATTTGTGCTTCCTCCCCATATCCCCAATAACTTGTGTGTTTTGTTTTGTTTTGTTTTCATATTTTTGCATATACTTATTTGTACATGTTGTCTCCCCCAATATATTATAAGATTCTTGAGGGCAGAGACAGTTTGACTTTTATCTTTGTGTCCCCAACAAAGCATAGTGTCTGGGTGTAGTAGGTACTTGTTCATCCTTCATGACATCATGATGTTGCAGTCAAAGTACAAGCGTGTTTAGCTGTGGCTGATCAGGGCAATATGAGCTCCAAAGACTACCACAAGTCAGGCATAAATAGTCCATATGATCATGTCTCTAGATTTGTGCATCTCACATTTCTTTTGAGCTACTACAGTTCTGCTTTGCTCATAGAGCACAGCATCTTCTTTGATGCAGGCATGCCATGCTGGACAGTCCTATGCCAGCATCTCCCATGTCTCATAATCGATATTAAATTTCTTCAGAGAGACCTTGATAGTGTCCTCATACTGTCTCTTCTGACCACCGTGTTGGCGCTTGCCTTATTTGAGTTCTCTGTAAAATAGTCTTTGTAGATAGTGTAGTGGATAGATCCTGGGCAAGTCACTTAACCTCTGTTTGCCTCAGTTTCTTTATGGGGATAATAATGGGAATAATAATGGTACCGACTTCCTAGGGTTTTTCAGGATGCCTTTTCTGTGTTCTCATAATAAAAAGCATATATGTTCTTTCTATAGCTACTTAATATAAAAAAATGACCTTAGCTATATGCTTTTTTTTGGGCTAGGCAATGGGGTTAAGTGACTTGCCCAGGGTCACACAGGTAGTAACTATTACATGTCTGAGATCACATTTGAACTCAGGTCCTCCTGAATCCAGGGCCGGTGCTCTATCTGCTGCGCCACCTAGCTGCCCTTAGCTATATGCTTTTTAAAAATAACATTTGTTATCAGACAGAAATAAAGCTGTAGATCTCATTACTGTAATAACATGCAAAAATACTTTTTGCTGCTACTGTATTTTGGTCAGACTTAATTTTTGGAAGTGTGTGTATACCTTCTTTTAATAAATTGACAGTTTAAAGGTGAGAACTGTATAAATGTAAATATAAAATTATATCTCCTTACCTCCTTATGGTTTAATTCACACATACTAGTTATTTTATAATATTCTGTCGTTCAAAAACTCCCCATTTCTTTTTTTTTTTTCTTTTGGTTGGACAATGGGGGTTAAGTGACTTGCCCAGGGTCACACAAATAGTGAGTGCTATGTGTCTAAGGCTGGAATTGAACTCAGGTCCTCTTGAATGCAGGGCTGGTACTCTATCCACTGAGCAACCTAGCCACCCCCTCACCATTTCTGATCAGCCCCAACTGGAATTGTGTGTGTGTGTGTGTGTGTGTGTGTGTGTGTGTGTGTGTGTGTGTATTATGACCTTTTCACATTTGAACTGATGCTAATTAATATTTTCCTATTTTTTTGGTTATATTTTCCATTTTTTTATTAGTGCATATGGAATAGGAGTACTCTTCGGATTTTCTTACATGTTTTGTCTGTAAGAAAAGTTTTTTTAAAAATACAATTTTCAGAAAGCTCTGTAAGAAGAGTAACCTCAAAAGAAGGAATGAGCACATTTCTTGATTGATATCTATACTTGTTTCAGTTTTCAAGAACAGTTGTAATGATTTTATTTTCTTTTTTACTTTAGAAGCTGATATTTGTTCTGTAGTATTTATCATTTTGATTTGTCCATAACATAAAACCCTACTGAGTATATCCACTTTTAATCTTAGAACTTCTCATAACTGTATATTTTTTTCTTTAACAGTATCTTGGATTTGGAACACCAGCTAATTTAGGTAAAGGCAGGAGGGCTGCAGCAGCAGCAGATCTTGCCAACCGAAGTGGGGAATCAAATACTCACCAAGATATTGAAGAAAAAGATCGTTTATTACGCCATGTGGAAGCCAGAGATCTTATTGAATTTGGCATGATTCCAGAGTTTGTGGGACGGTTACCCGTGGTGGTTCCCTTGCATAGCCTAGATGAAAAAACACTTGTACAGATTCTTACTGAACCACGTAATGCAGTTGTTCCCCAGTATCAGGCATTATTCAGCATGGACAAGGTTTGATCATTTTTCCTCTTCTTTGATCTGATTATTTTAAAATTTGTCTTGTGGAATTCTCTAAACTAGCTCTGTCAAAAAAAAAAAAAGCCACTTCCACTACTGTGATTACCCTGTGATAGCTCACCAAAGATAGAAGACAGTGAGATCCAAAAAGTTGAGAGGAAGGCACACACAGTTGGAGCTATGATGGTGGTTTGTTTCTTCCTTGTTATAGAGTGGCAGTGGTGATTTAAAAAAAAACCCAGAAACATGTAGAGGCAAGTCATATCAAAGCCTCCTGGGAATGTATCAGTGCCCATTTTAGCATGTCCGCTTCTCATCATGGGGTTATCATATATCCATTACTTTAAAAAATAATAGCTATAGAGAGAAGATGGTAAATAATTAACTACAGAATCCTTATTCAAGGGAAGACCACACTAAGAACTGGGGAGATCAGGGAAAATGTCACATAGGAGCTGGTACTTGAGTTGAAATCTGAAGGAAACCAGGGGTTGTGAGAGATGGAGCTGGAAGAGGAATTCATTTAAGCATAGGGCACAAACCTGTACAGAGGCTAAACACATAAAATGTTGATTCCAGAGAAGAACTTTTGTAGGCAAGTTTGATGGGAGCATAGTGTGTGCAAAGGGGGATGTAACATGAAATAAATCTGGAAAGGTAAGTGGGAGATTAGGCTTTAAATGCTAGGGCTAGAAAATTGTATTTGATCCTAGAAGTAATAGAGAGTCTGTGGAGATTTTAGAGCAGAGGGTAATGCAGTCAGAACTGCTGCTTAGGAAGATTATTTTCACAGCTACGTGGAGCATAGATTGGTGAGGAAAGAGATTAGAAGCAGGGACACCAGTTAGGCTATTTTTGTAGTCTAGATGAGAGAAAATTTCTTGCTTAACTAGATTTCCCATGTGAGAGGAGAGAAAGGGACAAATGTGAGAGATATTCTGGAGGTAGAGTCAATAAGTCATGGCAATTAACGAGATACAGAGAATAGTGAAGGAGGATGACTGGTTACAAACCGAGGTGACTGGTAAAATGCTGGTATCACCAAAAGAAATTGGGAAGTTTGAAAAAGCTGTGGGTTCAGGGGAGAAGATGAATTCTGTTTTGAGCATGATGAATTTGAGATAATATCCAATTAAAGATGTCCACTAGGAAGTTGGTGAAGTGAGCCTGGAGCTCAGGAGAGAGATTAGGATTGGATATATAGATATGGTAGTCATCTATGGAAAGATAATGGAATCCATGGGAGCTGATGGGATCTCCAAGAGAAAGCGTATAGAGATAGGAGAGAAGATACTCATTACTGTTGGATAGGAAATGGATAATCAAGCAAAAAAGACTGAGGATTGATTAGACGGGTACGGAGAACCAGAGTATAGCAATGCCACTTAAGCAAAGGGGAGGAAAAGTATGTAGGAAAGGGTTAGTCATCTGTGGCAAAAACTAAAATGAGCTCAAGTAGGCTGAAGATTGAGAAAAAGCCATTAGGTTTATTAGTGAAGAGAATATCGGTAACTTGGGAATAGCCATTTCAATCTAATGATGGGATCATAAGTCAAATTGCAGGAGGTTGAGAAGTAAATAGAATGTTAAAAAGTAGAAATAATGAATGTAAATGACTTTAGAGTTTGTGGAAGAAGAGATACAAGACAGCATAGGGGATGGCATTATCAAATGAAGGTATTTTTAGGATGGAGGAAACCTGGGCATGTTTATAGGCAGCAAGAAAGAAGACTGAAGATGAGGGAATAATTGAAAGAACAGTCTCCCAGAGGAGATGCTAGAGGATAGACCAAGGACGCAAGTAGAGGGTCTTGGCAAGAAGAGTTACTTCTTTCAAAGACTGGTGCAAAAGAAGAATGATATAAAGGTATTTTGAATTGTAGAGGAGGAAAATAGAGACACTCAAAGTAGATGAGTTCTTTTTTCCTAATAAAATAGTAGGTAAGGTACTTTGCTGAGGGAAAAAATGGTAGAAAGAGAATCTTTGGAACACCTGCTGTGGAGAGTATGGTAGTCAGCTGTAGATGAAGGATAAGATTGCCATGCAGCACTAAGAGCCCAGTTGAGATTAGATAAGACAAATATTTAGAGGACCCAGTCATCATGGTTCTCCTTGGAATGTTAAGCAACCTGTGAGTAGGAACAGAAGACACGTGGGGACAATATGAGCCATGGGCAGTGATAGACAAAGAGGTGGGGGATTCAAGGGTAGGGATGATATAGTTGAAGGAGTCAACAATAGGATTGAGGCTGAAGGGAAACAAAAGCCAGAATAGAGGTGGTGGACTAGGAAGATCAGGGAGGGGGTTGGCGTGACTGTAGATCGTGGTAAGGACTAAGGATTTATATGGACTAAGCAATATTCAATTCAGTTCAAGAGTTCTGCATCATGTTAGTAGAACAGTTATGAGTTATGCAAGGATATGACCAACCCTGTGTGTGCCCAAGGTAGAATAAAGGTGCAATAATGAAAGTTAAGGTTAATGAATTAGGGGACCAACTTGTTTAAAGAGACATCAGTATGTATGCAAGGGCAAGTATAGGGTAGAAAGGAAAACTGAAAGCCAAGAATTGGAAAAAAGGAAAATGATCTTGAGACAAAGAGATGGCTGAATCACAATCTGACCTGGGAGATAGAAATAGATGGGAGTGAACCTTAAAGAAGGAGGGGATTGCTGAGTGATGGGGGTTAGAGAGACATATGAGCTTGAATTGAAGCTGCAGTAAAAGATCAGGGAGTATCCCTACACCTCCTCAGTTTGTCAGGAAACACAAGAAAGAGACCATGTTAAAGGTGGTCAGGAATAGTGTTTTCCAGAGGGATATGAATTCTCTGAATGCAAAAAAATTTGGAAAGAATACAAGAGATCTGGGATGAAAGGAAATTATAGTGATAGAGGTTGCAGAGGGCACAACGGAAGATTGACCACAGAGGAAACTAAAGACAAGAGACATAAGGCTGATGTGGGCAGGCATGAGAGAGACATAGAATGTAATTTTAGGAGAAGGGAGTTTTCATCTCACTAGATGGCAGTTGAATCAAAGGGACTAGGGACTAGGTGTGGGAGTTTGCTAGCCATAGATTAGGGGAACAATCAATTGATCGGGTTTCCTACCTTCTAGGGTCACAGACTTTGAAATACTAGGGAAGTAGGTATTGAGTGAGCCAGGAGATGGGGTTAGACATTTGGATTGGCAGATACCTTAGTCCAAGCATTTCCTTCACCTCATCTCAAGCTGATGAGGTCTGATCCAATAATATTTGGAAAATACCTTACATTTGGAGTGTACACTTGGTTGCTTATTAGTCCTGATATGTGAAACTCTAGTCCTGGGCAGGATCCTAGCAGTGAGAAGCTGGGCATAAATTAAAGAACACTGGAGCATTATTGTTTCATCTCATAGTAGTTTGATGGGGAATCACCAGGTAGCTATTACTCTCAAATATAGTAGTAGCCTTTAGGGCAAGAGGCCTCCAAATTCAGTCTCAGAGAGACTGGGACTACAGTTTTATTCTCCAGTGTCTAGTGATTTTTAAAAAAAAAAAGGGGGAAGCAGTAGGTTATGGGACAGGAGTTTTGGTGTCAGCCTGTGCCCTTTTTTATATTAGTTGGACTAGATAATCTTTGAAGACTTTCCCATTTCTAGCAGTCTGTACTTATATAATTCAGAGAAATTTTTCATTGTGTTAGATATATTTGTTTACACTAAAAATTGAGAAAGCTTGTTACAAATCATTTATAGCTATTCATTAAAATAAACACCCTTGGGGAAACTTTCCTTTGTATAAAATTAGTTTGTTACTAGACATCTACTCACAATTTTTTTTTCTTAAGGCAGTTGGGGTTAAATGACCAGGGTCACAGTAAGTGTGTGAGGCTGACTTTGAACTCAGGCCCTCCTGAGTCTAGGGCTGGTACTGTGTCCACTGCACCACCTAGCTTCCCCTCACAAATTTTTTAAAGTACATTTCTTTTTTTCTTTTCTTTCTTTTTTTTTTTTTTGGTGAGGCAGTTGGGGTTAAGTGACTTGTCCCTAGGGTCACACAGCTAGTAAGTGTCAAGTATCTGGTCTGAGACTGAATTTGAACTCAGGTCCTCTTGACTTCCAGGCCCAATGCTCTATCCACTGTGCCACCTAGCTGCCCCTAAAGTACATTTCTTGAAAAGCATTGCACAATTTGTTTCTTAATTCAGACTGTCCTCCAGTCATTCTGAATTAGTGAAGTTTCACTATAATTTGAGAATATTATGAAAGACCTATTTTTTGTAACATATAAAACCTAAGCCAAAGGAGTTGATATTGATCATTAAAGACTAAATTGAATGATGTCTTTGTTGTTGAGTTGTTTCAGTCGTGTCTGACACTTTGTGACCCCATTTTGAATTTTCTTGGCAAGGATACTGGAATTGTTTGCCATTTCTTTCTCTAGCTCATTTAACAGATGAGGAACTGAGGCAAACAGGGTTAAGTGACTTGTCTAGGGTCACACAGCTAGTAAGTGTCCGAAGTTGGATTTGAACTCACAAAGAGGAGTCTTCCTGACTCTAGGCCCTGCACTCTTATCCACTGCCCACCTTGCTGCCCCACCAATGATGTCTATATTAGGACAAATAGTTGTCTTACTCATTAATTGTATTTCCATTTACACAAGTGTTTCCAAAGATACCATTTGTTCTCTAACCATTAATAAATAAAAATCAGTTTGAAATTTCATAAATTTTACATTTCAAACCAGGGAATAAATTCAACCAGTACTTCTTTTGCTGACACAGTCTAAATGATGCATGAAACCATACTTTAAAAACCAACCATTATAACAGAAGGGTTAATAAAACTGTAACAAAATTTTTTTGCTAATTTTTCTTTTTTTGAACATGATACTTTTTCATTTATTGAATTATTGAATCTTTAAAAAGTATAACACAGAAAAATATTTTTAATGGGACTCTGCAGAATCACAAAAGTTGGAAGAGATTTCAAAGGTTTTCTAGTCCAACTCATACCTCAGTAAGATTTCTCTTTAAAATATCCAGTCTCTGGTTAAAGACCTTTAGTGATGAGAAACTGCTACCTTCAGAAACTGCCCATTCCACTTTCAGAAGTTTTCTTTACATTGCCCCTAAAGCTGCCTCTGTAACTTCCACTCTTTCGTTTTTGTTCTGATCTTTGGAACACAGCCAGTCTAATGCATCTTCCACAAAATGGCTCTTCAAATAATTTAAGACAGTCTTCTCTCCCCCTTTTTGTTAATGCCCTGCCTTGAAACGTGGCCTCCAAAACAGGACCAAGAAAAGGTCAGGGACTGTTTTGTTTTCTTCTATGTCTCCTCAGCACTCAGCAGAATGTCTAGCATATAATAATGGGATGGAAAAGTCATGCTTTTCCATTCTATTTCATACTAACGTTTTTAGCTACCCTGTCATACTCTGTAAGCTCACCGAACTTGCTGTCCACTAAAAACACCCTGATCTTTTTCATGATAACTCTTGCCTGTTCATGCTCTGCTTATCTCAAACCTGATGAGGCTCATTAATTTTTTGTACTCTAGTGCAGGACTTTATACTTACTCCTTTTAAATTCCATCTTACCATTAGATCTTGTCATTCAGTATTTTAGCTATTATCAGCTTGGGGTTGGCTGCAAATTTTGATTAACTTCTCAGTCTATACCTTCTTTCAAATCATAGGTAGAATGTTAAATAACAGAACCAAGGGCAGATTTTTTGATCTTTGAAAAACTAATTGATATAACTGACATACAGTCAGTTGGGCATGTGGTTTTATGGATTTTTGCCAGTAGTGTTGATGGTTTTGTATTGATGTCATCCATGCTCTCTTGTTTGGGCCATTTGTGTGGATTTGGAAGGATAACTAAAATCAGGGAGCATTTCGTGGCCAATGTTGAGATAAAACCTGAATCCTTGACTTCCTTGACAGAATGCTCTTATTAACAGAGCTAGTCCAGAGGGAAAATGAATTTTTTGTTAAAGGTTTAACCTGCTTTGAATACAACCCCTTCAGAATTTCAAGGTGATATTGGACAGTGTCTCAGAAATCATATGCTAATAGGGTATTTATGCAAAATATAACAACAGCATTTCAGGGTATTCTGCATTTTTAAAAATAAACTTGTGTACTCTGCTTAAGTCAAATACAGATTTGGGAAACAGAGGAGAGGATGATTATTTGCTCAGTGGGGAAGGGGAAAGGAAAAGGAAATATTTATATAGTGACTGCTATGTTCTAGGCACTGTGCTAAGCATTTTTTACAAATATTAATCTTATTTGATCCTTATAAAAACCTTTGGAGGTAGGTATTATTCTCATTTTATATTTGAGGAAACTGAGGCAAACAGAGGTTATATGACTTGCCCAGGGTTACACAGCTAGTGACTGTTAAAACTGGATTTAAACCTCCTAACTCCAAACCCAGTGCTCTCTCCACTGCGCCAACCAGCTGCCTCTGACTTTGTTAGAGTATTTGTTTAGAGAATTCCTTTAGTTAAGCTCTCTTAGTACATTTAACTTACCAAAATTCAGTCCTTTTCCAGGATGCATAAAGTGATATTTTGTGTTTAGTTTCTAATCATAGTTGTAATTACATTCCTAAAAGCTGCAAAGATGATCATTGGTCTTCTATTTGGAATTCTTACTTTAAATACTTATTTGATTAACTGAAATAAGATTTTATGCAGTTAGCCACTTTTTCTTTGACTGAATTGGTTTCCTCTGACTGATTTCAATATATTCCATATTTTGCCTCTTAGAGTAGAGAATTTTCATCTTTCATACAAGTTTGTAAAAAATGTGCTTCTGCTTTCCAGCATCTTCATGCTTGTGTACACGTGTATTGGGCAGAGACCTTTGTGGGCTCTCAGTGAGGCATGAAAGCCATGCTCCTGTTTTTCTAAAGTCCAGCAGAGTTAAACCCTCACCATAGCATCTGTGGCATGGGTCATACAAAAATAAATACCACATGAGAACAAAATTTCCTGGCAGTAAAAACATGTGCATTTATAAAAAGTGATGTGTAAGAGGATCTCTTCCTCCCTGTTCATTTTTCTACTCATGGCCCTGGCTCTAGTCAGGGTGTAAAGTTGGTGACAAATGCAAGTTAGTTCTTTTCATATAATAATAAGAATATAGTTAGTTGTTTTGGTTGATTATCTTGTTTTATACCAAATAATAAGAATCCTGGATAAGAGAAACTTCTGTCAGGCCACATTAGAGATCTTATTTTGTTAGGTACATGTTTAACCTCATACATTATGGGGTTTTTTTGGTTGTTGTTCTTCTTGTTGTTGTTGTTTTTTGTGAGGCAATTGGGGTTAAGTGACTTGCCCAGAGTCCCACAACTAGTGAGTGTTATGTGTCTGAGACTGGATTTGAACTCAGGTCCTCCTGACTCCAGGGCTGGTGCTCTATTCACTGCACCACCTAGCTGCCTCAACCTTATACATTCTTAATGAATGATTCTAAATGATGTAGTATATATCATAATTAATAAGATAATGTCTAAAGTCAGTATTTAAATGCATGTAGTGTCTACCTTAGAATATTTTATGTTGCAAATAAATGGCATAGTGGAGTCAGTCCAACCTCAGACATTTAGTAAGTGTGGGACCCTGGGCAAGTTACTTAACCTATACTATTTTAGTCTCCTCATCAGTATACTGATATCATCTACCTCCAAGAGGTTACGTGAGGATAAAATGAGATATTTGTTAAGTACCTTGAAAACCTTGAAGCGCTATATAAATGCTAGTTGTTATTTCATTGAGCAAGTATTTGAATGCCTGCATTGTGTAAGGCCCTGTGTTAGGTGGTATATTGGATACACATATTAAATGGTCCCCACCCTAGAATATATACATGCATAAGAAAAATCAAAAAGCATTACTTGTATTACATGTATGTGCCAGGCACTCTGCTGTGTGGGAATATGAGATAAGTGCTCTAAGAGTGGTACAACCAATATGTTGTGCCATATCAGAAGGGAGAAATTACTTCTGGGGAGGGTGATTAAAGGATGCTCAGTGGAGGGAATAGCATGTGAAATGGATATTGAAGGATAGATCGAAATTTGATAGTTGGGGAGAGGGCTTTTCACATAAGGGAAAGCCACATGAGCAAAGCAAGAGAGGGCAAAGTATGTTCAGAGAATAAAGAGGTTTGGTCAAAGTTTAAAGAATATGTAGAAGAGAAGTGGGAGATAAGACTAGAAAGATTGCTTTTGGGCCAGATCATGGAAAGCCTTGAATGCCAGCTGAGGAGTATGTACTTTATTTCCTAGGCAATGGGGACCCATTGAAGATTTTTCAGGAGGGGAGTGACATGATCAAAATGGTGTGCAGGATGGATTGCAGGGAGGAGAGACTGGAGGCAAAGAAACCAGTTTTAGGCTATTGCAGTAGTCCAGGCATAAGGTAACAAAGGCCTGGACTAGGGCGGTGGCCGTATTGGTTAAAGGGTAAAACACCCTATGGTCACTTAGGAAAGTTTTATCAAATATCTAACAAATATCTCTTTTTTTAATATGTAGTGTGAGCTTAATGTTACTGAAGATGCTTTAAAGGCTATAGCCAGATTGGCACTAGATAGGAAGACTGGTGCAAGGGGCCTTCGCTCTATCATGGTAAGTTTGCATTGCCTTACAAGAACTATATTGTTTTTACTTTAAATTTCAAAATAAAAATATGTATGTATATGTGTATATATACACACATATATTGTACATGCACAGAAACCTAAACACACACATATAAATATTCAGTACACCAAACAGTAACTTGGTTCAGAAAGAGATCATTGGGGGGGAGGGGGAGGAGGAGAAAGAGAGAGCGAGAACCTTCAGTTGTAAATATGCAAGTGGGATACTTAAGGAAAGGAAACTATAGTAGTTATTTAAATCTAGCTGATTCTGAACTGAGTTACCTTTTGGTATGCTGAATATAAAACAAGAGCCTATCCAGTAGATATTTTTATCATTTAGTGGCTGTACACAAAATGTAAGAATTTAGGGTTGAACTTCAATTTTCTATGTAATCTTTTTCTTACTCCTTTAGGAAAAGCTGTTACTAGAACCAATGTTTGAAGTACCAAATTCTGACATTGTATGTGTGGAAGTTGACAAAGAAGTTGTAGAAGGAAAGAAGGAACCAGGATACATTAGGTAATATGAATTGTCATGCCAAAACAAATTCATAATTTGAAGTACAGATAATTTATTACATGGGATTATAAAATGCAGTATTTATGAGCCTTGTTAAAAAAAAATCTAGGGGCAGCTAGGTGGCGTAGTGGATAGAGCATCAGCCCTGAAGTCAGGAAGACCTGAGTTCAAATGCGGCCTCAGACCAAATACTTGACACTTACTAGCTGTGTGACCCTGGGCAAGTCACTTAACCCCAATTGCCTAAAATAAATAAATAAAAAAAAAATTTTTAAAAATCTAAAACTTGATTCTTTTTTCACTTAAAGAAAAAACACAAATATAAAGGTCACGTGTGGTTGAATAAGTAGAATAAGTAGGTGAAATGTTTGTGTAGTGTATGTGAATTGACAGCAGTGTTCCCTTCTTATCTCAGAGGAACTCTTCTACTTTTATCCTATATCTTATATCCTGCTTTCTCTGAGACCTTACTCCTTCAATTATTTCATCTTTTTCTCGAATCTTTACTTTTTCTCCTTTCCTTTGGCACCTTACCAATTACCAATCCTCTTTCTGCAAAACAATTAGCTGTATATTCAGACCATGAACTTGTTAGTAGCAAATTAGAATTAAAATGAGATGTTATGTGGAATTAAAACAAACCCAACTTGACCTATTTAAACTAGCTTTAGACATCAAAATATGAAAGCTGGATAAAGAAACAGATCTGTCAATACAAACTCATGTCCTAATGAAGTTTAGCTGTAAAAATAAATTGCTATAGTGATAGAACTGAAAGAACCTAGAAACTGCCTTAGCCAAGCAAACACTTGAACTCTTTAACAAGGAAGAGGTATTAACTAAGGACAATACTGCTTTAGAATGTAAACTTATTAGTACAATCTGTGAGTGTGAAATATGGCCAGTTTCAGCTCATAAGACTGACCATCGTTGGAGGTAAAAGCATGTTTACAGAAAGGATGGCAAGACACCCAACTTAATGGTGAACATTTAAGGAGAGCATTTAAAAATGAAACAGAAGGAAGACAACAGACAAAAATGAGGAAGAGATCTGAGAGAGTAGAAAAAACTTTAACGAAAACAATATGGGAAAAGCCAACTAGACCAGGCCAAGTACACAGTCAACAAGCCTTTATTAAGTGTGTACTAGGTGCCGGCACTGTGCTGAGTGTTTGGGATACAAAGAAATGCCCCCCAAAAATACTCCCTCCTCTCAAGGAACATCTAGTCTAATGGGAGAGATAGCATGCAAACAATTCTATACAATCAAGATATATACAGAGGCCCTACTGTAGGTAATGCATTTTTGAGGGTGTTGAGAGATTAATTGTCAAGATACATTTGAGAGAGCTATATCAAACATTTGGGGGGAAATTGCAGAAATTATTACAATCCCAAGAAGTCAGGTGATATATTAATATATGCCTGCTTTCCCTTTTCATACCTGCATCAAGAGGGGCCTTAACACAGGTACAGATTAGTCTTATAGATACATGCTTTATAGTAATACAGTTTACTGCAGGGTACAGAGAACAAAAGATCTTACTGTGTTTATTGTTCATTGACTATTAAAAAAGATGTGTTGGTGTGGTAGGGTTCTGTCCTAACAAGGAATCTCCCATATACATATTCAAATCATGCAAGGTTTTTTGAAGCTTGCAACAGTAGAGACACTTTGACAATTTCTGATTAATATCAAGTGAGATGTACAAGAGGAAAACAAATGCATGCAAGAAGTGTTTGCCATTGTTATGAAGGATGTCTAATGTAATTTTCTTTCTTTTTTTCTTTGTTTTTCTTTTTTGGCTAGGCAATAGGGTTAAGTGACTTGCCCGGGGTCAGACAGCTAGTAAGAGGATTCTCTATAGTTAATGAAGTCCTCTAGATGCTCCAATTTATGGATTGCATTGTGATGACTGAAATAAACATTGCATAGCCTGTTAATGAAGTCTGTAATCACTCAGAGTTTCTATCTAGAATATGCAATTGGATGGACAGCCTGCAGAGCTGATCAAACACCAACAGAGAGAGAGAGAGAGAAAAGGAAGGAATGAGTGTGTCTGTGTGTCTTGAACACACAATGGATAGATAAGCCCAGGAACGAATAGTAGGAAAACAGAATATAGATTGCACTTGGAAATTTGAGCAATACCTTTAATGATCTCAGACTTCTTCCTGAATCAAAGCCTTTCTTTTTGAATATTTTTTCTTGGGATGTCAGATTGCTACAAATCATGGAATACATTAATCTTCAAAGAATTAAAATTGTTCACCCAAGAGCAATAGAGAGAGATGTTTGGTGAGTGTGAGTAGGCAGCACCATGTTGCCAAGAAGCAGCTTCAAAGATATGATCAGTAAGATGTTTGATCAGAAAAGGAGATGGGTGGGGCAGCCAGCTGGCACAGTGTATAAGAGCACCGGCTCTGGGGTCAGGAGGACCTGAGTTCAAATCCAGCCTCAGACCAGACACTTGAGACTCAATAGCTGTGTGAAGCTGGGCAAGTCATTTAACCCCAATTACCTCACAAAAAAAGAAGGAAAAGGAGATGGGCTGGCTGTGTAGAGTGGTAGAGCTAAACAAATGCTGGATTGGATTCAGAGGACCTGGGCAAGTCACTTAACATCTCTGGGACTGGGTTTCTTATATTTAAAAGAGTTGGACAAGGTACTCTTTAAGGTTGCTTCCAATTCTTAAATCTCTGATATAGCAATACTATGTAGGTAGAGCAAAGGAAAACCTACCTTCTTCATGGGTAGAGAGATCTAAAGGAAAGCCTTCGGCATGTTAGGTGGACCCCTGTGGAGGGCTGAGATGGGGTTTATGGACTAGAGTTGCATGGGATGAGGTAGCATGGACTGGTTGCTGTCTGCACTACTCATTCAACAAGCATTTTAAAACAATTTCTGTGTGGAAAGCGCTGGAGAGATACAAAGACAAAAATTAATAGCTTCCTATCCTCAGAGTTTCCTTACATTCCACAGGGGTGGGAGCTGGGGAGATGGAACATAGATAATTAATTCAACACAAAACATACACCAAGTAAATACAAAGTGTTTTCTCAGGGGAGGGTATTAACATGTAAGGAGCACAGACTCCTTGTAGGAGAGGCTTTTGAAGTCAAGTCAAGATTCCAAGAGGCAGAAGTGAGGAGGGGAGTGCAAGACAGGGCATAGAGTGTTGAGTATGGGAATCTGCAAGTGGACCATTTATCTGGAATGTAGAGGGTATGATGAAATAATAAAGAATTAGCCTGGGAAAATAGCTTGGAAGTCAGACTGGGAAGGGCTTTAATTGCCAGATAAAAGAATGACATATTTTATCCCAAAGACAAAGTGTTACCCAGCAGCACTTCTTGAGTAAATGACATTGCCAGACCCATGCTTTAGAATAGTACTTAAGCAGTTTGTATGGAGAATGGATTAGAAAGAGGAGCGACTAGAGAACCATTAGGAAGCTGCTGCACTAGTCCAGGCCAGCAACGCATGGCAAAAGTAAACATTTCAGTATAGTGTTTACTTCCAGTATTAAAGGTGTTGGGGAAAATGTTTCATAAATATTAATTGTGTTAAAGTTTTTTCCAGCTATGAAACGCTGACATGTTGAATGGAATTTATTTTTATTTGCATCTAGAAAAACATACCTACACACACTTTTCAGTTTGTTTTTTTTGAATAACTGATTGCTTTTCGTCATAGGGCTCCAACTAAAGAGTCCCCTGAAGAGGAGTATGACTCTGGAGTTGAAGAGGAAGGATGGCCTCGGCAAGCAGATGCTGCGAACAGTTAAACACTGTTGAGCCTTCACCCCGTGGAAATTTCTCCCTTTTGTTTTAAGATCGCAACTGGCTTTATAGTCCGACACTAAAGGATATTATACATGGTCAGAAGCCTTTAGGATAAGAATCAGATCATGTATGTTATTGTAACATCACATTGATTTTATGCAGTGGACATTATGTGGACTTTAATGGCACAATGTTCAAAAATAAAATGTACATTTTTTGGTTCAGTTTTTTAAAATATGCTTTAACAAAATTCTGAAGAGTTATATTAAGCAATGCAGGTGTTGCCAGTAACTAATGAATTTTACAATAATGTTACTCTACAAATGGGAAAATAAATTTCCTTACAAACTGAATATTGATATACCATTAGTTCAACTTTTTTTTACCCACATTTGTTTCCTGAAAAGATCAGACTTTTTATTCACATTTGAAACTGAAATGGATACTAATGGTGACATATTAGTAATGGAAAAGTGCCCAAGAGTACTGAATTTTGATGATGTTTAGTTATGTTCTTAGCCTGCTTTGCTAATTCATGACACCAACTTAACGATTGGTTTCACTATAAAAGGCAGTTTGCTTATTGGCCAGTCTGATTTATTGGCCATTTGAGATGCACTTCAATGCAATGGATATAATTGGAATCTCAGTGAATTTCTTAACAGGAAAAACAAATGAGGAATACAGCATGTAGGTATATTTAAGTTTTAAGTAAAATACTTTTAATATTGTGCAATTACCTAAAGAGCTCTAGTGTGCATCAGTTTTTTGGTGCTGGATATTTGTCCAACCTCCTATTTCCACATCAAAGAAAGAAAATGTATATTTTTTTCTGTAATCAGTAGTGAACTTGTTCATACAAAAATGACTTCTAAGTTATTTTCATTTCTTGTACATCTTTTTCTTGGTCATCATTGATTTAGGACTTGCAGCAAAACAAAGAGGAACAAAACTGAATTCCTTGGAGGACTTAAACATGAAAAAAAAATTGGTCCTTTAGCAGAAAACTTAGCAAACTAGCAAAGGAGTTTTGATTTTTTAGAAAATTTAAACTATCAAAATCTTCAGATACCTTTTAAATTTTTCCCCTTATAAGATGTTGCTGCAGGTTTTATTGTTGTCTAGTTCCACTTTTTTTTTAATTGAATTTAACACTGGTTTAAACATTCATTTATTTTCATCGTTGAGCCTGCTTACAAAAGATGAGGATTTTCCTCATGCATTTTGTCAGAAAGAAAAAACATTAAGCTCTTAACAGTTTAATTACAAGCCCTTATCTTGTACTGAAGAGGCAATTTAATTAGGGCTTTACATGACTTAGGTAATAGGAGAGTTGTGAAATATTTATCTCTGGATGGGATAGGTACAGAGATGCACATTCACCAAGTCAGGTCTGTGTAGCAGTGAGCAGGAACAAGAATCCTACTTAGCCTCCCCAGTAATGGTTAAAGTTACTTTCAGGAAGTCCTTGATACAGTGTGGCAACTTCATTCATTACTTTCTTTTATTGTATAATTTTTCTTTTTGTAGAGTGAGAAAATCGAAGTAGATTTTAATTCTTTTGAGGATAATCCTTCAGAAACGGAACCGGGGGACATAGCGACAACAGTAAAACAACTTGCATTTAGTTTTGGAAGCTGTTTATAACATTATGATCGATGTTTTTAAATCAAACACAAATGCAGTGTAACTACAATTTGTACCTTGGAACTTAATGTTTTGGCATTTGAATAAAACGAAGCTATCAATGAAACAGCTATCTTGTCATCTCCATGAAACAGTGAGCAACAAGCACCAGATAGTCGGGGTGGGGGGGGGGTGTTGGTCAGGGGAGGAAACAGTCAAGGACTGAGCCCAAAGGTGCTTTAAAGAAATGTGGCTGACCTTGAAGGTTTACAAAGCTCTTTATAAAATCTCAATTTTATCCTTAAAATAATCCTAGGGGGTAGGACTATTATAATCATCCCATTTTAGAGTTGAAGAAACTGAGTTTAAGTGCCTAGGCCACACAGCTAGTAAGCAGCTGAGGTAGAATTTGAACTTGGGTCTTCCTGATTCCAGGTTTAGTCCTCTATTCATTGCATTACCTAGCTGCCATGAAGGCTACACCTAACTGGAAAAAAAAAAAATGGTACGAGCTATACACCTTCACTTCTGTACCATGTCTTACCAAAACTCATAATACATAAACAACTAATAATTTTAGGGGAAAAAGAGAGAATAGAATAAATGGATGGGATAGGATGAAGGGAAATAAAAAATTTTTTTTAAAAGTGTGGCTGAAACAAAGACCTCCAGGCATTCACTTTGTAGACTGGCGGCTCACTTTGTCGCCTCCGTAGTTTGTCTAAAGAATTAGCCATCCCAGCCAGGTGTTAATCTCGCCAGCACCTGGGTCGAAGGGACAGCGTTTACGGGGAAGGGCCAGCGAAAAATAAAGTCTCATTCATTGGCTCGCAAGCTCTTGGGGCGGGGCTGTCAGCCCTCTCAGCTCGACGTCATATCCGGAAGAGTTGCCCCAGGAACTTCTCGGTGCTTCTTCCGGGTCTCCTGGCCCACTTGGGCGGTAGGGGTAACACGTCCATGGCTCTGCCGCCTTACCCCAGCCGCTTTGCCCCTATCTGTCCTGTCCCGCCGCCGCCGCCACCTCCTCCTCCCCCTCCTGCTCCGTTCCGATGCCTTCCCTTCGGGCCGCCCCCGCCTCCCCAGGCCTATCCGCCTCCACCGCTACCTCCGCGACTGGGCCCCTTCCTGGGAACTCCAGGCCCTAGCGCGGGCCCCTTCCTGCCGCCGCCGATCCCGCCGCCGCCCCCTATCCCGCCACCCCCTCCTCCCCCCCAGTGTAGGCCTTTCCCGGGGCTCGAGGGCGGGGAACGGCTTCCGCCACCCTCCCCGGCCCCTCCGTGGGCCCAGCGCTGGGCAGAGGCCCCGCCACCCGACGGGCTCGGGGACACGGCTCTGCAGCGCCAGCGGGACCGCCAGTGGCTGGAAGCCGTCTTCGCAGCCCCACGGCGAGCGAACGGCCCGCCGACCTCAGGGGCAGCGCCGGCGGCTGCTCCGCCCGGGCCCAGCCTCGGCGAGCTCCGGTGGCGGCTGCGCGGAGCCCTGCGCCTGGTGAGCCGGCTGCGCGGCCTGTGCCGTGCCCTGCGGGAAGCCGAGGCAGACGGGGAGGCCTGGGAGCGGTTGCACCAGCAGGCGGCTCCGCTACGGGAGCAGCTGCGCGGGGACCTCGAGCCGCTGGGCCAGGCTGCTTACGTGGGCGCCGCGCGGAGGAAGCTGGAGCGCGTCCGGCGGCGGCGGCAGCGGCTGCGGGACAAGGCCCGCGAGCGCGAGGCCGAGCGCGAGGCAGCCCAGTCCCGGGCGGCGGAGCGCGAGGAGGAGATCGACCGCTGGAGGAACAAGTGCGTGCAAGAAGTGGAGGAGAAGGCCCGGGTAAGTGTGGAGGCGGAGGCACCGCCCCCGACCTCCCAGGCCTCACTCCGTGACCTTGGTCCTGATGTGGGGCCCTACCAGCCCTGAACTTGTGATTCCATCATCCGAACCGGGGGGTCCTCAGCCTGGATGGGGCGACTCCCACTCCCTGGTGCACCCCCCCCACCCCCCGTAGAAGAAAGACTAGAAGTAGTCTTGGTTGCAGGGCAGGCAAAAGTAGAGCAGCATTCAGAGTTTCTCTCAAATTCCTGCTTCTGAGGTTATTAACACCACCCTATGTGGTTTTAACGGCCTAGGCAAGATTGGAAGTTGTCCGTCAAAAAAGAAAAGAATGGGCTTTTGCGCATTTCTCCCCGTGTTCTGTGGTCACTTCCTAGTCTGTCCATTGTATAATAATATTTATTAACTTTTGTATAGCTTCCTGTGTGCCTGGCACTTTTATGATTATTATCTCATTTAATCTTCACAACAACCTAAGAGGCAGGTGCTATTATTATCCCCATTTTGGAGATGAAGGAACTGAGGCAAACGACTTAAGTGACTTGCCCGGAGTCCCATGGCTGGTAAATGTTCAGACTCAGGTCTGAATTTGAACTCAGATCTTCCCAACTCCAGGCCCAGCACCGAAGAGCTGCCTGTGCTACATTTATTAGTGTCTACATGCCCCCTGGCTGCCGAGGCACTGTCTCCTCCCTTCCCCTCAAAGAGTTCTAGAAGCTCAATACCTGGATAGTTATCCCTTCCTCTCACCATCTCACAGTCAAAACTCGTATTTACTCAGTGTCATGATCTCAGTTGTCACATAACTCAAAAAGATCATAAATCTAGAGCTGGAAGGGACCTTAGAATTCTTCTAAAACAGCCTCCTCATTTCACAGATTAGGAAACTGAGGCACAGTCAGGTTATGTGAAAGATACACAGTAGTACTAATTGATACCAGCTTATTCTTTCTTCCCCCAGTAATCCAAAGGGTATTATTGCCTGTGATATTTCAGGTACTGCTTAATTAAATGGGGAAGATTTTTTAGGTTGGATGATTTTATTGCCACTCTTAAAATACACTTTCTAGGCAACTACTTACTGTAAGATTGACCTTGAAGATAAAGGTTCATAATTTGTTTTCTTACCAGGAACAAGAACTCAAAATTGCTGCTGATGGTGTTTTATCAGAAGTGAGGAAAAAGCAAGCAGATACCAAGAGAATGGTAGATATTCTTCGAGCCTTAGAGAAACTGAGGAAACTGAGAAAAGAGGCTGCCGCTAGGAAAGGTAACTAATATATTTATATATTAACTAATATTATGTATTACTTATACTTACATATTAACTAATACTTTCATCCTGAGGTGTGCTGGAACAAGCTGGTACCAGTTGACTGTTAAATTTTCAGTGTGAACATTTACACTTTGGAAATCAAATGCTACATATCAGGGTTTCATTGGACTTAAGAAAGTGATGGGCAAGATTTAAATAATGCAGATGAAACTTTAAAGTGTGCTGAATATAATTTTCCCCCAAGATCCTGTTGTTTTACGATCATGCCCGCTGCCAAAGTGATTTCTTTAAATCTCAGGTCTAATCCCATCACTCCCCTGTTCAGTAAATTACTTTGGCTCTTTATCTGGATCAAATACAAAATCCTGTGTTCAGTGTTTTAAACCCTTTACCTTTACCTGCTGACTCCATCCCACCTTTCTAGCCTCATTATCTATTCTTCCTTTTCCTGAGACAGACACATCTTTTGTTCTGTTCTTTCCTATCACATTCCTTCTCCTGTGTCTGTACCTGTGTAGAGACTGCTCCCCATGCCTCCACTTCTCTCACCACCTCCTGTATGTGGCCTTTCTTGAATCTTGCAGATGTGTTCTGGTGCATTCTTCCTTCTAGCCCCCTCCCCCAACTAAATTTCCTTGCAGTTTACATTATATATATTTTGTATTTACTTGTATGTGTTTGCAGTGTCTTCCCTGATAGAATGTACCTTCTTTCCTGAGCACAATAACTATGTTCTGGCTTTATAACGCTTATACCTAACACTGTTTGTGGCCCATAGCAGTCACTCATTCATTAAATATTGAGTGGTTTGATTAGCAAAGAAATGGTGTGTTGGAGGTAGAAGAGAACCGAGTTCAAATATTGGCTCTGATGTTTGTTTGATATTTCTCAGGGGAGTCGCCTGTAAAACCTACTTCATGGGATTGTTGTGAGCAACAGCTAGGTGGCGCTATAACGTACAGAATGCTGGAGTCAAGTAGCCCTCAATTTAAATTTGGCCTCAGATACTTCTTAGGGGTCGTGGGACCCTGGGCAAGTCACTTAACCGCTCTTTGCTTTTGTTTCTTCATCTGTAAAATGGGGATAATAATAGCGCCTACCTCGAAGGGTTGTTATGAGGATCAAATAAGATGATAATCGTAAAGCGTTTAGCACAGTGCCTGGTACATAGTAAGCACTATCTAAATGTTTTGTTACTGTTTAGTCGTTTCGATAGTGTCTGATTCTTTGTGATTCCATTGGGGGTTTTTTTTGGCAAAGATACTGGAATGGTTTGTCATTTCCTTCTCCATCTCATTTTAAGATGAGAAAACTGAGGCAAACAGGGCTAAGTGACTTGCCCAGGGTCACACAGCTAGTAAATGTCTGAGGCCAGATTGGAACTCATGAAGATGAGTCCTCCTCACTCCAGACCTAGAGCTCTACCTACTTTGACACTTAGCTGTCTATATAAATGTTAGCTAATATTATTATCATATCTTAAAATATATATAAATTGCTTTTATTGCTGTGATTTGGAATCAGAAGACCTGAGTTCTGGTTCTGACTGCCCCACTAACTAGCTATGTAACCCTGGTTATATCAATTACTAGGGACCACATTCTTTTTAATTAAGTCTTAGAGCCCAGCTCAGAAAGAGCTAACTTAAAATCACACAGTTAATGCCAGAATCAGGATTTAATTTCAATTCTGGCCTCTAACACTCCAGCAATTATAACTTTTATTTAATTTATTAAACAGTACCCACTGTTTTTGAAGTGTCATGCTAAGTACTATGGGATGAAAAAGAAGAAATAAGTCCTAGAGGAAACCTCATGTAAAGCAAATTAATTATAAAACAACAGATTAGTAGTTTAAAATGACAGTATAAAATGAGCATAAATGTGTTTTTATTATTTTTTATTCATTCATTCATTCATTTTCATAAATGTGTTTTAAAAAGTTTGGCCCAGGGAAAAAATGCACTGTGTGCCTTTTAGTAGCCTTATCTGGGTATAAACTCATATAGGTTCTAGTTCCCTAGCTCTTCTGAGGGTAGACATTATGACAACCTCCAAGTAGTCCTGATGAAAGGCGTAGCTATCAGCTTTCATTGCCTTCTTATAGAACAAAAATTTAGAGCTGAAAGAAACTTTAAAGATCATCTAGTCTTGCTCCTTCATTATCTTATGTTCAGAGTTGGATTTGGAGTTTCCTGAATAGGAGAATTCCCTATTCCTCATGCTAGGCATAGTATACTTTTGGTACATATAATTTACTTTAAGGAAAATGCTTTTTTTTTTTTTTAAGCCAAAAAGTTCTCATATTTTTCCTTCAAACAAACAAAAAAGATTAGCCTAGAAGCTTAATGTGAGATAGATTAGATTGGGGACTATCTGAGATAAAGTGAGACCTGCCAGCAGGCAATTATAGGAAACCAGCTAACGATTTAATAAGCAGCTAAGTAAAGGTTTTTGCAGTTCAGCAAAAGAACTAATGTGTCAAGCAAGTTCAACACTTTATACAATAATATGTATAATTTAAAAAATTTATTATAAAAGCTCTCTGTATATATGCACATACATATGTATGGATAGACATGTAGGTATGTATATATACATGTGTCTGTATACATATACACACATATGTACATATGTGTATATATACACACATACACTTGCACATAGTTATTGTCAACGTGTATACAGTTCTGGTTTTGCTGTTCTCACTTTGCATTGTTTCATATTGTTCTATCCATTTCCTTATATTTCATCCCTTTAACAGCACCTTAATATCATTACATTAAAGTACTATAAATTCAGTCATTTCTTAGTCATTGAATTTAGAAGTTGTTTTCATTTTCTTGCTGTTGCAGTTACAAATATTTTTGTGCAAAGAGATCTTCCCCCACTGCCCCCCCATTTTAATGATTTTTTAAAGGAAAAAGTTGTAGCAATTTAATCTCTGTGTCAAAAATTGTGATCACTTTTGTGATTTTCAGTGAATACTGTCAGTGTACTCTCCATAATGTTTGTTTGGGTAGTGAGGACTTTGACAGATGCCAGCAGTTAAGCTGTGGACATTTTCATATTGTAGCTGGGATTTTGTGGTGACTTCATGAAAGTAATAGGTTTTGTTGCTTCGGTCAGATATTTAGGTACATGTATCTAAATTGTTATTTGGCTCGCTCTTTGCAGGGGTTTGTCCACCTGCCTCAGCAGATGAAGCTTTTGAACATCATGTAGAGAGACTGAGAAAATTAATCAAAAAACGCACTGAACTGTATGAAGCTGAAGAAAGGGCACTACGAGTTATGTTGGAGGGAGAACAAGAAGAAGAGAGAAAAAGAGAATTAGAAAGGAAACAGAAAAAAGAAAAAGAGAAGATTTTACATCAGAAACAAGAAATTAATTCCAAGTTATTTGGGGATCCAGGTATGTTCTGTAACTAAAAAAGAAATAGATGGAATTCTCATAGCAAGAATTATTAAGCAAGGGTCTCCACAGACTAAGTAAAACTTGGTATTTCCTTCTGTTATGATTTTTAAAAAACAACACTATTCTGAGAAAGGGTCCATAGTCTCCACCAGACTGCCGAAGGAGTCTAGGACACCCAGAAAATGAAGAATATTGATAATAGATAAACAGAAATTTCTTTAGAAAGCTGGTAGGTAATAAACTGTTTATTTCTGCAGGGTCTTAAATAGTAAGAATTGGAATGAGATGATTAACCATATAAAAGTCTATCAAATCATCACAGTAATAGACTAAGTTGATGTACTTTGCTAACCATAGTTTTATAAGTTATTCTGAATGTAAGAAATAATAAGTTGTATGCTGTATTTGGTTGTAGTTGTAGCTATGTTTGGTTTTTCTTTTTCAGCTGAGTTTCCACTTAGTCACCTCCTACAACCCTTCAGGCAGTATTATCTACAGGCAGAACATTCCTTACCAGCTCTCATTCAGATCAGGTAAGAGCATTAGTTATTTGTAATCATGATAGGCTCCCTTTCCAGTAAATAAATAAGAAGTTAATGTGACGTAGTAGAATTATGTTAATTTGTCAAGTTATTCGTGTACAGCCCTGTATCATGTTACTTATGAAATAGACTTTTAGAATCAGAATGTTAGTGCTATTATTTTTGTAAGGCTAAGAGCTAAGAAGGGACTTGAGAGATAATGTGGTCCAAGTCTTTAATTACATAGATACCAAAATGGGTCCAACAGGGTTTAACTGACTCCCTTGTCCACATAGCTAGTTAGTGGCAGAGTCTGGTGAAGAATCCTAGGTCTTCTGACTTTTATCACAGAAGCTTACAGGTGGAAGGTATCCCATAAGCCACCTGATGTAACCTATTTCTGAAAAGGAACCCCCTGTATAATTTACATGACAAGTGACCATCTAGCTTCCACTCAGAGACTTCCAATAAAGGGCAACCCATCACCCTCCAAAGTAGCCCATTCCACTTTTGGATAAGTCTGTGTTAGGAAGATTTTCTTGCACCAAGCCAGACCTGCCTTTGTGATTTCTACCTGGTGTTCTGAGCCCTGCCTTCCAGGGCTAATAAGAAATGTCTACTGCCCCTTGCACATGATGGCCTGTAAAATAGTTGAAGACCACTATCATTTCTTCCTATCCACATACCCAGAATCTTTTCTTCTTTAGGTTAGACATCCCTAGTTCCTTCAGTCCATCTTCTTGTGGCATGGTCTCCTCTTCCCTCACCATGCTAGTCACCTTTTCTGGATGTACTCCACCATGTCATTGTAATTAAAATGTGGAACCCTGGGGGATGATGCCACCCCAGTTCTGGTCTGATCTGTACAGGACGTATAGGACTATGACCTTTCTTATTCTGGTACTTCCTCTTGTAACTGGCGTCTTGGAGTACATACTGAAAAAGGGAAGGTTATTTTTCCTTTTCACCATACTGACACTCAGACAATATTGATGTGAAGTGCTAGCATCATTTTTCCAGTTCTTCATGCGAATGCAAAATAAACTTATCAACAAGGACTGACAGTGGAACGGACAGTAATAATCTTGTAAAATCTGTTCTGGACTTAAGTCTTTGAAACTTAGGTCCTGTGAGAGCAGGAGCCTTGTGTTTTCATCCTTTCCTATCTGGGTGACTTTGGGCAAATCACTGACTCCATTTTCCTCATCTCTGAAATGGAATTAAATTGTGACATGAAGGATAGGGATTTTTCAGGGTGGATATCTGAATCTTGGTTCTGTTATTTATAACCCACGTAACCTAGGGCGAGTCACTTGGCCTCCCTTGGTCTCACAGTTCTGATCTGTAGAGTTAGGGAATTGGACTAAAGATAACCTTCAGAGATCCCTTTCCTCTCTCACATTTTGTGATTCCCTAAGAACGTAGCATTTTCCATACTAAGGAGAGCTACTTCCTGTATTCTGGTGAAGGACAAAACATTTATGTTTGGATACAATTCTGAACTTCCAAAAATAACTTTCCATATTTTAGTCAGGAGTTTAATCAATTGACAGTATTTGTAGTTGAAAAAAGAAACAAGTAAAGATTGTTTTATTCTCTTTGTTTACATTTAAGAAACTTAATCTTTTACATTTTAGAACAAGACAGGTTCTATAATAGTGTAACAAAAATAAATTGTATGTTTTGCTAAAGTGAAACTGAAATTAACTTTTCTTCTGAAATGTTCTTTGAAAGGCACGAATGGGATCAGTATTTGGTACCCGCAGATCATCCGGAAGCAACCTCAGTTCCTCAAGGGTGGGTCATTCCTCCACTCCCCAGCAGTGATGCCTGGGCAGCTGCGCTCAGACTAAACCAATGAAGATGGTCTCGTGAACATGCTTGTGTCTCTACGTACTGAGCCAGGACAGAACCTTTGAGCTCTCTTGGGCAGCACTGAGTGAAAGTTCTATTTTCATGATGTAGAGTCCTGTGCTGGAGGGACCTTAGGAATCAGTAGGTTAATATTGATCCTCTGGAAAGGCAAAGGACAGGGAGGAAGGGATGTAAATTGTGCTCTTACTGTATAGAATGGCCTTTGTGGTTGCACTTTTAAATTTAATTTGCCCCTATTTTGAGGGGGTGGGTCAAATGTAACTTCTCTTATGCAATGTGTGTGGGTGTGTTCATGTACACAAAGAGAAAATCCAGGTATGCACTGTTGATCTTTCCTGAAAATGGAGGGTTCTAATGGGTGTTAAGGCCAAATATCTTGTTCTCTTCACTTAAAGTCATAAGTCCTAGGTTGGTACTAATAGTCTTTTTAAATAATAGTCTTTATAAAGCAAAAATGACACAATCTTGTTTTAAAGTCCTTTGTTGGAGTAAGGGCTACACGTTTCAAAACAGATCAAAGCACTGATGAGAACGATTTGTAAGCTGCCTCCCTCTTGCTGGCTCTCTCCCAACCCATAGTTTTGGAGCTTCATTGTCAATACTACTTGTAGCCATTCAACAAGAGAAAACATGTTGGTGCTTCTCCATTGGTTCCAGTCTGGGTTGGGTTTTTGGATTTTTGGTTTTTGAATAGTGGGTCTTCTAACCTGGGCTTTGTTCTTCAGGAAACTTGAACAAGGTGTTGAATGCCTGTTTCCACACGTTAGATGGATCTGCCTTAATTGTAGAGTCATGCCTTTTCTGCAGATTGAAAGTTCTAATGTAAATACATTTCTGTATAGAGATTGGAAGGCTCGACATCTTCATTGATAAAGATTCTAGTGTGCCCCTGGGAACAGACTTCCTATCCTGAAACTGTTACACATTGGAGGAAATATACAGCTATATTGTAAAGTCAATCATATTGTTTACCTGTTGCTAGCTCATTGATTGTAGATGAGCTCTCTGTTGAAATGCTGCTAAAGCATTTCATATATATCTATATATACATATACATACATACATTATATATATATATATATATATCTTTATAGCTATAGGTAGCGTAGGCTGAGAGGACAGATTTTCACAGAGTAAAATTTATTTTCATCAATGAAGTGCTGTTTTTGAAGATATTCAGTACTGTAAAATGAGAATTTACACATGCTTTATGCCAGATGGTATAAAATTAATTTATATCTTTATAAAGTCAAATAAATACTTTATTTTTTAAATTAAGGCTTTTCTCAATTGTTTGACACACATAAAAATGATTGTATAAAGTACATAGCCTGCTATGCAAAAGATATCTAAATTGTTTTCAAATTGTGAAAGCAACAGTAATTCTTCAGAAAAATTGGTCCTACTGGCTGAAGCCTTTCTCTATCCTTTGATGAATGAAATAGAACATTTGGCAGCTTCAAACCTAGAGGCAAATATTATTGCCAACCTGGGAAATCCTTGAGTGTGAGACAAAAATTTTTATCCCATTTAAAGACATTTAAAGAATATAGGCCACTTCTACATTTTGCCCCTCTAATTCAGTTCAGCAAATGTAAGTTTCTGCCAACAGAGCACAAGCTCTGACAGGTCCAACCAAACAATCTGAGGATGGGCTCCATGTCTATTGTTCAAAGACTAGCCTTCCCCAATTTTGAAAATGTATCTCACCAGGTCGGCCACAGAAACTTGGAGAGAGGATAAATTATAGAAGAATCATGATTTTCATTAGTAGAGGGAATGTCTCTATGGATGAAATCTTTGACCTATGAAATAATGAGGTTTTAAGAAATATCCAGAACACTACATTCGGCCCTGGGGGAAATAGAAAGTTAGGGAAGACATGATCTCTTTTGTTGCGCAAGTAGTCTGGTAAGGCAATGACACAGAGAACCAGACAATGTACCAGGGGTTGGCGAACTATGGCCCAAGACCCAAATCCAGCCCCATGTCTGTCTTTGTAAGGCCAGTCAGTGAGCTAAGAATAGTTTTCACTTTTTCACAAAAACAGGCCACCTGCTACAGGTTGCCAATGCCTGCTTTACATGATGAGTACGTTAGGATCGTAGACCTTTGGTTGGAAGGCTCCTCAGAGGTTCCTTGGTCCAACTCACCCATTTTACAGATTAGGGCATAGGCTTAGGGAGACTCAGTGATGATCAGGCTGACAGCTCATCATGAAATCTGAACCCAAGTTCTCTGATTCTAGAGCCAGTGCTTTGTTTTCCACTCCTGTGCTGTCTCGTAAGTGGAAAAACTGATGTGAAGTTTGAGGCAGAGAAGGGTTGGTTACCCAAGGGGAATGTTAAGAAAGACTTCAGAGATGACAAAGTGATGTTTTGAGTTGGGCTTTAAAGGATGTAAAGTAATTTAATAGGCAAAGAGGAAAGCATAGAGAATTATGAAAAATCATGTTTGCCATTTCTAGAATTTTTCAGCACAATATTAGGGAATATGTAATTCATTTCCCCTTTATTACACCACACCAAACTCATAGGCCATAATGCCTATAAGTTGAAACTGGGTTATTTCGACAACCAATTTAATCAGCATTATAGACAGTTGATTTGTCCAATGCATTATAAAGTATCTCTACATCGAAGTTTTATATGCATTTTTTTTCTCACTGTAGAAAGGGCGTCTGAGTTGAGACATGTCATGTAAGGGGAAAGTACAGCTTATTTTAGATACAATAATCCAGTACAAAGATTTGTGGAAGGCTAAACGGCAGAATTTGATTACATAAATACAGCATCAGGGGATGTTCAGCCTAGTAACTAGGGTTACGCTGTGAGAGGATTTATAGCTATAAACCAGTAGTTTGCTGCCTGTGATCTAAAGCCATTCACCTTGCCGAGCCTATGGCACTGCCTCCACATGCAAGAACACAAAGAAGATCGACGTGTCAGAGCCACCTAGGTAGCCTTACTGCTCCATCCACTCCAATGAGAAGAAGGAAGCTACCCTGCATCCTTGCCAGGTAAGCACCAAAGTGTGCATGGAATGTTGGCATTTGATGTGATCCGTGAGCCATTTATTACATATGGAATTACTATTTTGTGTTTGTGTGTTTAAGGGAACAGGCAATATATTACAAGGTTTTGGGGGAGGAATACCATAAATCATACTCCTCTTTTTAAAATACATATCTATAGACAGACAGATAAATAGATATTTTAATTTAGCACTGGTAACTTATTCCAAGATAATGAATGGCTGGCATTAGGCTAACTTTAGTTGTCCACATAGTGATTTCCCAAGTTGGCCCAACCTAACCTCACCACATAGAATTTTTTTCCAAAACAGACCCCAAATAGAGAGTTTATGACCAAACAAGTTATGGAGAGGCTTACAGGAGATAAAATGGACAATTTTTATTACATAAAATTGGTTTCTAAACAAATAAAGCTAATGCAGTTAAAATCAGAAGAGAAGAAAGAAATTGGGGGGAAAAATTTGCCACAAGTTTCTCTGATAAAAGTCTCATTTCTAAGATAGAGAACTGAATCAAATTTATAAGAATAAGCCATTTCCAAGTTGATAAATGGTCAAAGGATATAAATAGGCAGTTTTAAGAGGAAGAAATCAAGATATCAGTAAGCCATATGAAAAAATGCTCTAAATCACTAATAATTAGAGAAATGCAAATTAAAACAATTCTGAAGTACTACCTCATACTCATCAGATTGGCTAAGTTGACAGTAAAGGAAAATGACATGCTGGGAGGGTTGAGGGAAAACAGGTACTTTACTGTTAGTGAAACTGAACTGGTCCAGTCATTCTGGGGAACAATGAGGAACTATGTCCCTAAAACTGTTCAACTGTGCATGGGTGTGCCCATCAATTGTAACAAGTTTTAGTATATGTATGTGATGAAATACTATTGTGCTATAAGAAATAATGAAAGAGATGGTTTCTGAGAAACCTGGAAAGACTTGTATGAATTGATGCAAAGTGAAGTGAACAGAACCAGAAGAAAAATTTATGTAACAACAATACTGTAAAGACAACATTGAAAGACTTAGGAAATCTGATCAACACAATGACCAACCACAATTCTAGAGGACTCATGATAAAACATGCTACCTAGTTCCAGGTAGAAAGGTAATGAACTCAGAGTACAGATTGAGGCACATTTGGGGGGCAAAGGGCATGGCTAATATGGGAATTTGACTTGTTTAACTATCCATATTTGTAATTTGTTTTGTTTTTCTGACCCGGGTGAGGGGGAGAGGCAGAGAGAGGGAGGTAAAAGGGAGAGAATTCAGAACATAAAATTTTGAAGTAAAAATAAAAACAGGATAGGGGTAAGTGGGATTTAATATGATTAACTTTTAATTAATCAGCTAATTAACTAATTAGTATGATTTGACTTTTTGGAGGCAGTCTTGTGTTCTTGCTGACTATTCAGATTCTTGGACATGGACAAGGTCTTTGGTTCAATTGACAGTACTCATAGAGCACCTACTGTGCAGAACCAAGGGTGTTTTAATCAAATATCAGACGTTTCAAGACCACGCTGATGTTAGTTATTAGGGGGAGCATGTGAGTTAGGACTGGTGATTCTGCTGCAGTTTCCATTCCTGAAAGGATTTCTCTCTTCAGGCCAAAAAGGAAACGTCTCAAGATTTGGCTTCCCAAAAGTCAATTTTCAAAGCAGTCTAAACAGAGCTTTTAGCTATAGCAGATATCACCTAAAATAGGATTTGAGACTTAACGTATAGCAAATTCATCATGGCAGCAAGTCTCCAAACAACCCCAGTTCACTGCATTCCCTATGGCAATGTGGTAATTTAGGAATTTGCTTCCTGCCTTTAATTTCCTCTCCATTCTCACTAACACCACCCTGGTCCTGATATTTGTCAATTGTGGCTAGAGGCTAGACCACCCACCAAACATTTATTAAACTCTTGCTAGGGACGGGATACCGTGCAAGGGCTCTGGGGATCCATGTGAAAATAAAAATGAAACAGACCCTCCCCTCAAGAAGCTTCCATTATCCTGCTGAATCTCCCTGCCTCTAGCTTTCTTCCATCTCCAATCCATCTCTGGAAGATTCTACTGTGAACACTGCTTTGTGTGCATATCAAGATCCTACACAAAAGTCTGCTTCCAAAGAGGACGAAGTACAAACTCCTTGGCCTGGCTTTCACAGCCCTCGACGATCTGGCCACAATCCACCTCTCCAACTTTATTCCCTCCATCTTCCCCATGTGTCACCTGCCACAGCCAAACTAATACTCCCTATCCCCAAAGCACAGGGTGCTGTTTATAATGCCTTTGCTTGCACTGCTTGTGATGACTTGCTTTTCTCTTGCTTTCACGAAATCCTGTCTGTCCTACCTGAGGGCCGCTAGGTGGCGCCATAGTCCGTAGAGTGCCAGGCCTAGAGTCAGGAAGATGAGTCTTCCTGAGTTCCAATCTGGCCTCAGACAGTTACTAGCTGTGTGACCCTAGGCAAGTCACTTCGCCTTGTTTGCCTCAGTTTCCTCATCCATAAAATGAGCTGGAGAAGGAAATGGCACACCACTTTTTGCCAAGAAACCCTCAACTTATCCTTTAAGGCTTAAGTCCTACTCTAAGGCCTCCTGCAACTGTTTAAACCCACAGGGTTCTTTCCCAAGTAGGGACAATATTAAATAATATTATTATTATTACTATTGTCTTCCTCTATTAGATTGTAAGCTCTTTGAAGGCAGGGACTGTCTTTTTCTTATTGGTATCCCCAGCATTTAGCACAATGCTGGGCACATAGTAGCCACTTAATAAATGTTTATCATACTGTAGACCCCCCATTTATTGTTTGGCACTTGGTATATGGTGTCTTGTATTTTTTAGCTCTCTGGGATGTGTTTAGCCTCACCAATAAGATGATTGTAAAATCCTTGAACTCAGGTGCGCCCTCATTTCTATGTATTCCCTCCTACTCCCCACACATCACACACACAGCACCTCCCATGGTGCCTGAGACATAATTGCTCCCCGATAGGTTTGTTGATGATGATTTACCTCTGAGCACTAGACTAGGCTCTTTGCCCCTCTGTTCCTCCCCTTGTCATCTGCCTATGGCAGGAGAGCAGACGCTTGCCCCACAGCAGGGCTGCAGGGAGCAGAGCCAAGGCAGACTTGACAATTAAGAGGTTTAGCCAGATGGCCTTATGCTACCTTTCCAGGCTCGGATTACCCTATTTCCCACGTGGAATGATGTCATCGTTTGTGTAAGAGGATGCTTGGAGCTGTTGGTCCAGAAGTGGTGGGGGATTTATGCTAATCCCTTACACAGTAATCAAGGCCTCCCCCTCAACCCTCACCTCCTTGAATCCTCTTTTGTAACAAAGAAAAATAGTTAATCGGCTGACTGTGGCAAAGTGTCTGGCTGGGGTAAAGAGCCCAGCATAACTGCAGATTATCAACAAATTTAACTAGCTTCGTTTTACCAACAGATAGAGCCCCATCTCTATAGTACTTTGAAGCTTACTAAATCCTTGCAAATATTGTTTTATGGGATCACTGCATTCAGGTTAGGGTGAAAAGAGACCTTGGGGACCTCCTAGACCTCTCTGCACAGCAAGCCTGCAAGGCTAATTTTCTTATCCTCTGGATGAATGGATAGCTTATTTTGCAAGTGATGAAAATGAGATTTGAAGTGAAATGAATTGCCCAAAATTGCAAAGGGGATGACTCGAAACTAGGTCCTGTGGGGTATTATAACCTATCAGTAGAATCTTAAATTTTGTCCTTAAAAGGAAAAGAGCTACCTTGTTTCTTACTTTAGGGAAACACATAGTGATGTGCTGGTTAAGTGTTAAAAAACTGGTTCTCTGCAGGGGTGAGAGAGGGGAAGTAGGTTTGTACTAACTACACACTTTTAACTTTAATCTTCATTGTTAACATTATCTCCATCACTTTTTTATGTCTAAAGAGTCAACAGAACAATAAATCATGTCATAGATTAGTAGTGTTTGCTGATTTCCACGGTATAGATGCTCACACTGATCTAACAATAAGCCACCAGGCAGAGAGGTGAAATGATACAGTGGATAGAGTGCTGGGCCTGGAGTCAGGAAGACCCGAGTTCAAAAATGACCTCAGATATTTACTAGCTATGTGACCCTAGGCAAGTCATTTAGCTCTGTTTGTCTCAATTTCCTCATCTGCAAAATGAGCTGGAGAAGGAAATGACAAACCACTCCAATATTTTTGCCAAGAAAATCCCAAATGGGGTCGTGAGGAGTCAGATACGACAGAGCAACAACCAGGTACACATACACATCTCCTTTTGACGTGTCTGGGGAACTTTCACACTGTTCCTCCCTGAAACCATTTAAAAGGAAGTCACCTAAAAGACCAATAAGACTCCAAAATGTGGAAAAACAGCACCATGCACTCCACCTTTGCTGTTTTGTTGAACTTTGATCTGACTGACCCAACGTTCAACCACAAAGATAAACCCCAGTTTTCCTCCTTTGTTCTCTGATGTGTCTACGAGCTCTCTATTGACCTTGAGACATCCCCTGGAGCCTCTGTGACTACTGCGTCTGAAAGCCTTGGAAGATCATCTCACAGTGCTGACTCCTTAGATACAGATCATCTTTGTGGGGTTAGCCAATGAGAAACATCCTGAGTGTGTAAATATGTAAATCTGGAAAGAAAGAAGAGAGAGATGAAGTCATTTTGGTCTATAGTGATTGGCTCAAAAAAAAAAAAAAAGGAAATGCAATGATTGACACGTCTCCCTCTGGGCAGCTCAGTGTGTTCTATTCCTTAGTGCCTTGTGGAATTCTGAAGCTTTCTTTCTAGCATCTCTCACAAAGCTCTCCCCCACCTCCCACCCCGGTACCAGCAAGGAAAGTACCATGGACAGAAATTGGTGTGACCCTGCAATGTGGAGTATTTCCCATTTGCAGAGTAATTTAACACCAATTACTGATGAGCAATAGTGAATTGTTGTTGTTTGAAGAATTCACACCTTGCTTCTCCCCTGCCCCCACCCCCAGCCATTTTGGTGTCAGCAAAATGAACTTAATGAACTTAAAAGGCAGCCTTGAAGAGGGAAAGAAGGGGAAAAGATACTACAAAAGGGTACCGTTCAGGCAACCAGAGTAGAGAGAATATGGAAAATGGGCTGGGGACTTTGTTGTTAATCACAGTCTCGTAATGGCAGGATACTTTACAAGCCTGATTGAGCAGTGGAGCCCCTGGTCTTTTTTTAGCACCAGTGACGTCAACCAACAAGCACTTATTAATTGTCTGCTACGTCCCAATTATATTTTCCTCTCTCCCAATGACTAGAGTCGTTGCCTCCAATTTTTTGGTCCCAGAAGCAAGATGATCCACCCCCCCCCCAAGAAAAAACCCCACTGGCCCCAAAAACGACCACCCTGACTTTTCTGTATATCTTGGGGGGCAGTTCTGATTACACAAGGAGCTGTGCTAGACACAATACTCTGATTAATTGTCTAGAGAGCAGTAGCAGCAAGTCTCTTCTCTGATGCAGTATCTAGATAGATTAACTAGGTCTTTTCCATGGCGAATTATCTGGCCAAAATGTTCCCTTTTTCACAAGGAAGACCCATTGGCAGTGTGGCTAATTCATTAGAATCCTTCATTACTTCTTCCAAGTGCATCCTCTACTATGATAATATTTTTTTATGTACAAAAGACAACATATTTACTTTTAACTAAATTTGGTCATAAAGGAGAGAGTCCCTGGTCTCTTGGGGCTTTATGTCAAGGGAAAAAAAACATATTTTGCAGGGTTGTTTTTCTTCTTTGTTCATTCATTTTAGTTGTGTCTGACTCTTCCTGATTCCATCAGGGGTTTTCTTGGCAACGGTACTGGAGTAGTTTGCCATTTCCTTCTTCAGCCCATTTTATATTATAGATGGAAAAACTGAGGCAGACAGGGTTAAGTGGATTGCCCAAGGTTACATAGCTAATAAGTATCTGAGGTCACATTTGAACTCAGGTCTTCCTGACTCCAGGTCCAGCATCTATCCACTACACCAATTAGCTGCTCTTCACAGATAAAGATATAGATAATACAAAAGCTGATTCTTTGACCTGTACAACATGGATTATTGTAACACTACAGAGTCACCTACCTACCTCAAGTGTTATTGTGAAGAAAATGCCTTGTAAATGTGAGTTATTATTATCACAAGTCATGGTTATGCTTGACAGAGTTGACTCTGTGCCCTCATCTCTGAGGCATCAATGATGTCACCTGTGAAAATGAGGGCATTAGTGTAAATGACCTCTGAGACTCCTCCTAGCTCTTAATCTGTTATAATTAAGGGTAAGAAACCCCAAAATCACTAAAGCATTTCTGAGGCATCTATGGGGAAACAGCTTGAATGAGGGGCATGGATGGCCATGAGAGAGAGGGAAGCTGTCACTTATCATGCCTGGAGGGCTCCAAGCTGGAAACTTTTCTTTTCTTTCTTTCTTTTTTTTTTTTTTTTTAGGCTATTAGGGTTAAGTGACTTGCCCAGGGTCACACACACAGCTAGTAAGTGTCAAGTGTTTGGTCTGAGACTGGATTTGAACTCAGGTCCTCCTGACTGCAGGGCCGGTGCTCTATCAACCGCACCACCTAGCTGTCCCTCAAAGCTTTTCTAAGCAGCTCCTCCCTTATATTTAATTCAGGACAAATAGACACCTTTACAGATTGAGTTATATATGTAAAGTTCTTCAAAACAATACGAATAAATAGTTATTATAATAGCTACTATTTATATAGTGCTTACTATGTGCCAGGCACTGTGCTAAGTGCTTTACAGTTATTATCACATTTGATCCACACAACAAGGCTGAGGAAGTGGGAGCTATTTTTATCCCCATTTTACAGATGAGGAGACTGAGGCAAAGAGAGTGACTTGCCTGGAGTCATAAGCTTAGTAAGCATCTGAGGACAAATTTGAACTCAGGATTTCCTGACTCCATATCCTGACTCCAAGCTCATGACTCTATCCACTGCACTATCTGTATGTAAGGTCAGGTGCTAATGCTGTGGAGGTGAAGAATACAGGAGCAGAATACAGGAGCAGAATTAAACATGATCCCTGCCCTCAAGCAGCTGACAGTCTAGTTGGGGAAAGGGAACATAAACACTTGAAAAAGTAAATCGCAACCTAAGATTTAAGAAGGTTCAAAACAACAGTAAAAGGGATAACCAAGACAGTGTTTTCTAATTGCCAAAGAG
>NW_020948983.1:54825648-54912071 GCF_900497805.2 Vombatus ursinus | reverse complement strand
CTCTTTGGCAATGGACCTTGAAGGACACGTAGAATTCTAATAGATAGTAGTAGAGAAAGCATCTCATCTGGAAGAAATAGCATGAACAGAAAGTGGAAAGAGGAAGAGTGCAAGGTGTGTTTAGCTAGTTAATAAACCATTTTTGGCAGAAGAGGGTCAGAATAGGAGTTTGGGGAATAATAAGGCTAGAAAGGTAGATTAGGGGCCAGCTAGATGTTGGAGACAATAGAGCACCCAGCCTGGAGTTAGAAAAGCCTGAGTCCAAATCCAGCCTCAGCTTACTTATCTGTAAAATGGGGATAACAATAGCACCTACCTCCCAGGGTTGTCATGAGGCTCAAATGAGATATTTATAAAGTGCTTAGCACAGTGCCTGGCACATAGTAAGCTCTATATAAATATGAGCTATTATTATTATTAAGTGAGCACTATATAAATATCAGTAGTTTATAGCATAATTGTCATTGATAACATAATCACTGGATTGTTGTTGCTTTTTTCTTCCTTGGGCAGTGCCAGCCTCTTCAGCTTTTTCCTTTCAGGGTCTTCCCCAAATTCCACAGTCTGCTGTTCAGAGTTTAGGTCAAGTCTTCTGGATTCCTTTGATCATCCTTGAACTGCTGAATAGCTAAGTGGGATCCAGGATGAGTTACCTGGATGGAGTCCCTTTCAGGGTTGCCAAGAGTTTTATGGTAGAATGGGAACCAATCACAGCCTCCAGCTTCTGTGTACCTGACTGCAGAGAGCTCCTGCTAGGCTCCATGGTGAGTATGTCTGTCTGCCAGCTCCTTTTTAGCCTGGGCCCATGAACACTGATAGAAGTCTTCACGTGCTTGGAGTGTTAGAGAATTCCAGCATTCTGGTCTTTTGGAGCAAAGTCCATGCTGTCAGAAGTTGACAGTATGTGTGTTCTTATCTGCATAGGGCTAAGATTTTACCAGGTGATTTCATTTCTTTAAGGCTGGAAAAATGAAGCAGTTAGACTAAATAACTTTGTTAGCTTTAGAGGTGGGGTAAATGGACCTCTGTGTGCTATAATTTTGAGGGTCCCCAGGACTCCTCTGCCTAACACCTCTACCTCACCAATATGGTAAATCATTGGCAAGCCATTGGTGGAAGCAGTGAATCCAAAAAGCCTCCATTCAGATTCAACTGTTATCTAAAGTGGGGAACTCATTAATCCAGGCCTGGATTAGGTGATTTGTAAAGGTTCTCCTGAGGCCTGTACCTTTGGGAATCTCTCAAGTTAAATGCCCTTTGGAGAGAAGGAACTATTTACTTCCTGGACTCTGTTTTCCCAAGAATTCTGCCAGCTCTGTTGCAGTTCTAGAAATGGGAAATGAATATAGCTACACCATGCGAATAGGGAGAAGCAGGGTAGAGCATCGGGTAGACCATTAAGGTCAAAGGCTCCGGCTTTGAAATCTGACTTCTAGCCCCTGTGAGACCTTAAGAGCAAATCACTTCATCTCTCTGGGTCCCATTTTCCTCTTTCATAAAAGGGAGGGTTTGGACGGGTAATATTTTAGACTCATTTCAGTTCTAACATTCTATATAGAAATAGCAGGCTGTATGGCATTATTGAACCACAAGGGGGAGCCTTTGTCCTATGTCTTGGACATCATTGGGTTTGGACTCATCTCCCAATGAGAGCAACCCTTATGAATTCCTCTGAGAATTTTATTCTGGGCATAGAACTACCCTTAGGGAATCAATCAATATTCAATCAACAAGTAGTTATTAAGCACCTGTGGTGATGTCAGGAACTGGGCTGGACTCTGGGGATTTGAAGGCAAATATGAAACCATCCCTTTTCCTCAAGGAGTTTATCCTGTTTCTCTTTCTTCCCCAAATAAAAACCTCTTGGGCTGACTTCTAGTCATCATCATATCATCATCATCGCTAGTATTTATATTACCACTTTATTCAAAGTGTGAATTATTTTGAATATATCTCATTTTATTTTCACAACAACCTTTGGAAAGTTGTTGTTCACTCATTTCAGTCATGTCCTACTTCATGACCCCATTTGTAAATTTGATGGGGTTGAAGAAGCCATCTGTGACTTAAAAAAATCTTGGAAAAGATATTGGAGTGGTTTGCCATTTCCTTCTCCATCTCATTTTACAGATGATGAAACTATGGCAAACAGGGTTAAATGATTTGACCAGGGTCATGCAGCTATTAAGTGTCTGAAGCTGGATTTGAACTCAAGTGGTTCTGACTTTCAGTCCAGTGCTCTATCCACTGTATCACCTGGTTGCCTTCAAGCTTTCCTTTGGCATTCATTTTATTTATTTTTGTGAGTTTTATTGATACCTTTTATTTTTGCATCACAGTCATTTTCTGAGAAAGCTTGCCCCAACCCTACTGCAGCATTGAATCCTCAGTCAGCAAAAACAACAAACCCAGTGAGCATATATCTGAGAATATATGTGGCATTCTGGTCCTATCATCCCTATCTCTCTACTGGGAGGAAGAGGATATTCTTCATTATCTGGTCTCTCTAAACAAGATTGGTCATTGCAATTACTCAGAATTTCATCCACATTCATTTTAACCAGATTACAGATATATAGAAATGTATGGAGGGGAAAGTCACAGATAGATAGACCAAGAGCTCTCCCTGACCCAGTCTCAACTGAGGGGGGCAGTATTACACCATCTTTCTGAGACACCAATCAAACTTGTCAACAGAGGAGAATGGAAAATTGGTGATCTGGCCTCCTCCTTCGATTTGCTGCTAAATTCATCCAAAAGTTTAGCTTTTGGGGAATAGAAACACAGTGTCCCCAGTGATATATCAGTGTCTCTGAGAGTCTTCCAACATCTTGTTCTCTTGACCTGGAAGATGGCAACTACCACGTTATAGGTAAAAGAGAAAAACCCTTTTGTCCAGAGATTTATGTCCTCAGATGGACCTCAGATTTCATCCAGTAAGAAAAAGGGAAAGCATACTTTCAAAGAAAGGTATTTTGAAAGATTGGCCTTACCCTAGATGGAAGATGACTTGACAAATACTCCATGACCCCAAATCTCTTGCTACTGATACCTGGAATTTCACTATTATTGATTCATTCCTTTGTATTAAGCTTCTCCTGGTTCTCCTTTCTGGGATGGGTAATATATAAAATCTCTGATACCATAATCTGAATGAATTTTTTAAAATAAGTTTTTATTAATGTCTTTTTTTATATCACCATACTGCTCCCTCCCACTCTTCTTCCTCCTTCTCCTAAAGAGCCATCTCATCTAACAAATAATATTTTTAAAGACAGAGAGAGAGAGAGAGAGAGGAAAAAAATCAGCATAACTGATCAGTACACAAAAAAATTCTGAAAAAGCCCCACCCCTCCACCCCCACCTCTGCAAAGGGATAGGATGAGTCAATAAATTGAAAATCGTTTTCCATCCTGAAAGGAGAGACTTGGGAAGCATGAGCACAGTAGGTATCCTATGGATTTAGGAACTAAAGGTAGTGGGGTGGGGGTTGGGATAGGAAAGAGAAGTGGAACCTCCAAAGGCAAATTTCAGCAAATTCACACAATTATATTGAAATTAATTAATTAGTTAAACCCCCTTACCCAATTTTTTGAAACAAATTCACAGACCTCAGCTTAAGAACCCCTGTGTTAGAGAGAGAATCTGTGGGATCCCTGGTACATGGGTGGTCTAGGGGGCAGCCATAAGAAATATTCAACCCGAAGCCAAAGAAAGGGGTTCTGGGGCCCAGATCGTAAAAGGATCTGCTTCTCTTGAGACCTGGGACACCCAGAGAGTGAGTTCATCCTTGCACTAGCACTGCAATAGCCAGGCCCGTCTCTGGACTGAAGAGGAAAGCGCCAAGAAAGCCCTGGAAACTCGTGCCTGATGCTCCAATCTATGCCGAGAGAACTCAGCACAATGAGGCTGCGGGTGAGGTTTTCCCTAAGCTGTGTATTATCCACACTTCGAACTTTCTTCCCATTGTAGTCAAGCGTAGTCATGCGCCTGAACTGATTGACTTAAGGATACAGTGGTGGAAGGAATATCATCTCTGGAGTGGAGGAAAGAATGAAGAAAGATCAGTCTTCATACCCTCGAGTAGTAACACTGGAGGGGGCAGCTAGGTGGTGCAGTGGGTAGAGTGCTGGGTTTGGAGTCAGGAAGACCGGAATTCATATCCAGCCTCAGAAACATGTATGACCTTGGGCAAGTCATTTAACCTCTGTTTGCTACTGGAGAAGGAAATGGTCAAGATAACCCCACAGATAGAGAGGTCCTGGGGGTCACAAAGAGCAGGACGTACCTGAAATAACTGAACAAAACAAAAGTAATACTGGAACATTGTAAACAGGGGCAGAAACTTGTGGTTGAGGGCAACCTTTGCTGTGTTCCCTGTTTCATAAGAGGCTGAATTCATACAAAGCTATAGAACAAATACTAAGATGTTTTGGAGGTAGAGGACTTGGGTTCAGATTCTGATTCTGCCAATTCTTACCTGGGCAGAATTGATGAACTTCTCTTCTTACTTAGGCAAATTGATGAACATCTCTGGATTTCCTTATTTGTAAAATGAGAGCTTTGGATTAGATGACCTCTAGTATCCCTTCCAGCCGTCTATCCATGAACCTATGTTCACATGTGGATCTTCCTTTCTGAGTCTCTTTGTGTATGAGTCTATTTCTGTTTTTTCTCTGTGTATCTCTGTGTGAGTACCTCTCAGAGTGTCCCCTATTCATCACTGGTGTGGGACTCTCTTTGTGTGTGTCTCTGCGTACATTTTTTTCATGTTTGTCTCTTTTCTGCTCCTCCGCCCACCTCAAACTTTGCTCGTCTTTTCTTTCCTAACTTGGCTATAATTAGAGTGTGAGGTTGTTGTCTTTTAACATTTTTTAAAAATAGAATTCTATGTACCCTGTTCTCAATCTTAAAAGTAAATGAATGGAATGTTTCTTATTTCTCTCTCTCTCAAAAGGAAAAAGCTGCAAGTCACCTAACTAAATTAGTTTGCATATTGCTTTTGCTTATATAACTCTCAGTTGCTTTTTCTTTTCTTTTTTTTTTAAATTAGTCCTCACTGGGCTGGGTGCCCAGGATATTGGGGGAGAGGGAGAGGAGGAGGAAAGAGGAGAGATATGGTATACACACACACACATATGAGACACCCTGATGGGTGGACAGCTTACAATCTTCTGAGGGAAGATGAAGCAGGTGATGATGAGACACCCCCCCCAAAAAAAAACAAATCCAGAAGGTCTCTGTACCTTTGATCTAAACCACACCACCTTATTAAAGAACTGTCTTTTGTTGTTCATTTGTTTCAGTCATATGTGAATCTTTGTGACTCCATTTGGGTTTTTCTTGGCAAAGATACTGGAGCAGTTTGCCATTTCCTTCTCCAGCTCATTTTACAGATGAGGAAACTGAGGCAAACAGGGTTAAGTGACTTACCCAGGGTCATACAGGTAGTAAGTGTCTGAGGTCAGATTTGAATGTAGGTCTTCCTGACTCCACGCTGGGCACTCTATCCACTGTGCCACCTAACTGCCTCAAAAGAACTGGGGAGGGGGGAGTAAAGGCGAGGCTTAAAAACATTTGAAATAACTTTGTCTTTTGGGGTCTTGGATACTGGATCTCACTCTTGCTTTTTCTTCTGTAGCATGATTTTTCCCTGGAGAGAAAGGTGCTTTACTGGTTGGAAGCTGCAACAAGACAAGAGATGAGTTGGGGTAATGAGGCCCCTGGGATGGCCACTGCACCTCCATGTTGGCTCCTTTTGGTTGACTCATTGGATGCATCCAATACTGCTGAAACTGAGCAACAAGAGGACAGAGAGGAAAACTCTACTCAACGTGGGAGCTGGAAATGTGGGGAAGATGGATTCACTGAGGAGGAGGAAGAAGAAGAGGAGGAGGAGGAGGAAGAGGAGGAGGAGGAGGATGAAGGCACTTCTTCAACTAACGAGGAAGACTGCAGCCCCAAGGAGATGCCATCCCCCGGCTCTTCCTGGGGCCCCAGGCCATTCCTCGAAAACGGTTATACTAGCTCCCCAGGGTCACCAAGTCGAGGCCATCGGAGGAGGTCTCTGGACATCTTCCACAATGTGAAGAATGAGTTGGAGGGAGTCCGAAGAAGGTTATCATTGCTGGTGCCTCCACTGAGTCGTGCTGCTTCACCCGAGCGCAGACTGGCTGCCAAGTCCTTGGCTCTTTACCACCGATTCAGGAACAACAGGACCATGACCTCCACCGCACCTGTCCTTGACACGCCTCCCCTGACTCCCCCGACAATGCCACCAAGACCTTCCACAGCCGGCTCTATCCCTCCCATCCGGAGTCACAAGCCCACAGTCCCAGTAAGCCTAGGAGTTGTGGGCTCAGATACAATATCCACAAAACCTTTCTCACCAGTGCCCTTGACTATCCCATGTTCCCCCCCACCCCCCAAAAAAACCACCAAGCTTTAATCTGGAGAGAGAGAGAGAGAGAGAGAGAAATAGTGTTGACTGCCAGATCCTGCAGCTTCCCAGAAACAAGGGCTTTCCCTGCATTGGCCAGTGCCAGGTCTAATCAATCAGCCAGGCAGGAAACGTTTATTGAACCAATTCAATTCAACAAATATTTATTAGATGACTACTATGCGCAAGAAAATATTTTGGTGCCAGGAATACTGGAGGGAAGGGATGCCAGGAATATTGGAGGGAAGGGAGGGACATAGCATTTATGCATATATACAAGATGCCCTAATGGGTGTAGAACTTAAAATATTTTTCTGTGGGCATAAAAGCACAGGTGGTAGAGAAAGAAGACAAACACATGAAAAAAGAAATAGCAATAAGAATGCAGAAGATGTCACAAAGCAGTACATGGTGATTGCCAAATGGATGGTACAGAGAAGTGAGAAGGGCACTGGATTTAGAGGCAGAGAACTTGGGTTCAAAGCCCAGCCTGCCACCTATTGCCCATGTGACCTGGGACAAGTCATTTAACCTCTCTGAACCTGTTTCCTTATCTATAAAATGAGGGCATTGGCCTAAATGTATGGAAGGGCCCTCCCAGTTAGCTCTAAGTCTATGATGCTTTGATTTGGGGAATCTTCAGAGAGGAGGTAGGCTACGAAGGATAAATATGTTGGTAGTAAGAAACAGTGACAGAGACAGAAGCAGGCTTTCCTACTCATAACTGAGCTGTCAGTAAGTCAACAAGCATTTATTAAGCACCTAATATGTACCAGGCACACAATACACAGATATTGTGATTTAAAATGATAGAATACTATAGGCAATTGTTGTTGAGTTGTTTCAGTCATGTCTGACTCTTTGTGCCCTCTTTTGGGGTTTTCTTGGCAAAGATAGTGGAGTGGTTTGCCATTTCCTTCTCCAGCTCATTTTACAGACTAGGAAACTGAGGCAAACAAGCTCACATGACTTGCCCAAGATCACATAGCTAGTAAGTGCCTGAGGCAGGATTTGAACTCGGGTTCTCCTGACTCTAGGGCTCTGTCCACTGCACCAAACCTAGCTACTACGGGGGAAGGATCTTTTTTTTTTTTTTTTTTTTTTTTTGAAATTAACATGTAGCTTTAATGCAACACCATTTAAAGGTTATCATAGTCCAATTTTATTTTATAGTTGAAGAAGCTATGGTTCAGAGAAGGAGGATTAAGTGACTTCACTAAAATCACACAGCAAGTTAGTGGGAGAGCCTGTCTCCAGACTCCTAGTCTTCGATTTTCTCTGCTGCATCATGTGGCATCCCATCCAGTGAGCAGACACTGAGATAGAACCATGGCAAGGAAGAGGAGTGGGGCAGGTACAGGAAGAATTCCCATCCAGGCCCCAATAGCTGAGTCTGGTTCTTTGGGGTGACTCTTGGAAGGTGGTTTTAGTTATAGTTACATGTTTCTTTCTCCAGGTGACCTATGGAATAACTAAAAGGAGATTTTCTTTCATCTGGGGTAGAGGGAGATGTTTAAAACAAAACAGACTGAGACTTTCCCAAGCCTTCTGTCTTCTGATTTTTATCAATTCTGGCTACAGGACTGTTTGAGGTTTCCCAAGCAACATAACAAATTATATTAGACTCAGTCTGTTTGTTGCAGAAATAAGCTGGCAATAAGCTTTTTTTAAGAGAACATAATAGGGGGAAAAAGGCTAGTGCAGACAAGGGGGGAAATCCTATGACTTTGTGTCCCACTCTTGGAATAGATCAGGTTAAGTCTGTTTGACTTAACTCTAGCTCTTGGAGAGAAGAGCACAATCTAATTCAACAAGCATTTATTGACCACCTACTTCATGCCAGGCACTGTCCTTGGTGCTGGGGGCAAGAAGCTAGAAGTGAAACAGTCCTTACCCTCAAAAAGCTTACATTCTGCTGGGGGAAAACAGCACATGCACAGATAAGTCTGCAGAGTAAATGCAAAGTAGTTTGATGAAAGAGGGAACCAGAAAACAATTAGGGGGATCAGGAAAGACCCCAGATAGGAGATGGCACCCAAACTGTGCTTCACGTGCCTGCTTAGATCTGAAGAAAACAGAATTTTAAGATTCAACAGGGACCTCCTATTCCCTCCTTCATTGTGGATTTGCCCATGAGTGATCTCAGTGCACCTTCCCAAAATCTACCCTCTCTTTGTATTTCAGTCTCTCAGCCCATACTCCTGCCTCCCACCTTGTCCTGGCACTCCACGTCCTCTCAGTTCTGATAACAGCCACCCAGATTCCACTGCTGACCTGCTGTCTGCCCTGAGTCAGGAGGAGCAGGACCTCATTGAACCTGTACTGGCTCTGGGGTACCCCCTGCGCAGGGCCATCCTGGCTCTGCAGAGGACAGGGAGGCAGAGCCTGAGCCAGGTGAGTGATGGAATCCAAATCAGGTAAGTGAGACAGTCTGGAGCAGGCAGATGGTAGAAGCTGGAGCAGGGAAGTGATGCTTCTAGATGGTTTGAAAAGCCATTTATTTCAATAATTCAATTCAATGAACATTTGTAAAGCACCTGCTATTTGCAAGGCATTAGGCTGGTGTTGGGGATGCAAAAATAAAATCAAAAACAGTACCTGTCTTCAAAGACCTGACATTCTACTAGAGGAAAAGGAGAATACCAACATAAACACAGAAGGAAATACAAAAAAAAATTTGTTGAGGGAGAGAGCAATAATGATTTGGGTAATCAAGAAAGGGGAGTCACCCCATAGATTCTCCCTACCCAGGGTAGCTTATTCATTTTTTTTAAATAGGCAATTGGTGTGAAGTGACTTGCCCAGGGTCACACAGCTAGTAAGTGTCAAGTGTTTGGTCTGAGGCTGGATTTGAACTCAGGTCCTCCTGACTTCAGGGCCAGTGCTCTATCCACTGCACCACCTAGCTGCCTCCAGGGTAGCTTATTCAGCTGAAAATAATGATTATTGTGTTTGTTTGCATTTTTTAATAATTTCAGAAAATAAAAATTCTGATAGCTTTGGAACGTTCAAAACCACCCCTTCCCCACAGCCCCTGCAAAAAAAAAAAAAAAAGGCAGAATTGCATACTGGTTAGAATTCTAAACTTACAGTCACCAAGTTCTAGGTTCAAATCCTGCTCGAGATCCTTATTAACACTGTCTCCACAGTGTTAACCACTCTGAATCTCATTTTCCTGGAAAATTATAATAGAACTCCTTACAGCTTGGGAATTACCTTGTAGAGCTGTTGTAAGGACCAAATGAAGTAACGTATTGTAGAAGAATTGACTTGATAACCGTGCATTTTTAACTTAGCCAAGACATTGTTCCTTATTACTTGGCTGTAAAGGAGTAAGAATTTAAAACATGGACACAAAGTGTTGTTGCTCTGAAGAAGCTCCTTCCTGAGTCAGTCAACTTATCTGGAATCTTTCAAGAAGACAAAAAAATCAAATGATAGTGGTGCAAAGTTATCTGGGAGATGGAGGTACAAAGTTAAGAGATGAATAAAAGAAAAATAAATATACTTTTTTTCAAAAAACGAAAGAGATTAATAAATGTATACAAATGCAGCAAGGTAGCATGGTGGATATCAGGAATCAGGAAGACCTGGGTCCAAATCCAGCCTCAGACACTTCCTAGCTGTATGACCCTGGGCAAGTCACTTTATCTTGTTTGCCTCAGTTTCCCCATCTGTAAAATGATCTGGAGAAGGAAATGGCAAACCACTTTAATATCTTTGCCAAGAAAACCCCAAATGGGGTCATGGATAGTTGGACACAACTGAAATGACTGAACAAAGGCATACAAAGTTTGAAGTACATTCAAGGATGTAAAAGAGTCAATGAGACTCAGCAATTGAATGAGGAATTGTGGAGTATTCTGAGAAAAAGATTCCACAGTGATGGAAAGTTGAGTACAGGAAGCTGGTTGGATGCTTCCCATTGTTCTGTTGGGCTTCCACTGTTCATCACTACCCCTGAGAAAGCCAATTTCCTCATGGTCTTTCAGAGCAGCAATGCCTTGCCTACCCATAGACCTTTACAGGAAGGGTAAACTCTCCAGATGCACAGCCAGAGAAGATGGACCTGGAATCCTGATTCAGCAGTATGTAAAGCTCTTTGCAAACCTCAAATTATTGTATAGAAATGAATTATTTTTATGATTATAAGGGATCTCTCCTTCACTTACATTTTTTTTGGGATGAGGCAATTGGGTTAAGTGACTTGCCCAGGATCACACAGCTAGTAAGTGTCAGGTGTCTAAGGCCGGATTTGAACTCGGGTGCCCCTGACTCCAAGGCCGGTGCTCTATCCACTATGCCACCTAGCTGTTCCCACGTACATTTATTAAGGGCCTTCTAAGTGCCCTGTACTGCTTTAGGCAGCTAGATGGCACAGTGAATAGAGTGATGGGCCTAGAATCAGGAAGTCTTAAGTTCAAATTTGACCTCATAGATTTCCTAGCTGTGTGATCCAGGTGAGTCTCTTAACCTGTGTTTCCCTCAGTTTTCTCATCTGTAAAATGGGGCTAATAACAGTTCCTACATCTCAGGGTTGTTATGAGACTTAAATGAGATAATATTTGTAAAGCACTTAGCACAGTACCTGGCACACAGTCAGCACTGTATAAATGTTAGCCATTATTATTAGTGGGGCAGCTAGGTGGTACAGTAGATAGAGTGATGGGCATAGAGTCAGGAAGACTCCTCTTCCTGAGTTCAAATCCAGCCTCAGACACTTACCAGCTGTGTGACCCTGGGAAAGTCACTTAACTCTGTTTGCCTCAGTTTCCTAATCTGTAAAATGAGCTGGAGAAGGAAATGGCAAACTACTCCAAAATCTTTGCCAAGAAAACCCAAAATGGGATCACAACGAGTCAGACACAACTGAAAAATGACTCAACAACAGCAAATTATTATTAGCTATTGTCAGGTGCCATATTAATAACAAAGAGGAATGACAATATAGCAGATGCCTCAGGGTAGCACATGACAAATTGGCCAATGATTGGTATGGGAGGATAGAGATCACTGTAGAGGATGTTGTTGAAGAAAAATTTCCCAAAGAACTGGGGCACTTGAGCTGAGCCTTGAAGGAAAGGAAAATAATGGTTCTGACAATCAGCGATCAATAGAAAGTATACCCTCCCACCCCATCCCCACCTCTACTCAGTAATTTAACCCAGCCAATATTTATCAGGCACCTACTGCTGCAAGACAAGAGGAAATACAAGCAAAGGTGTGCTTTATTTAAAAAAAAAAAGTTTCGTTTTAAAAAATGTTTAGGGGGCAGTTAGGTGGCACAGTGGATAGAGCACTGGCCCTGAAGTCAGGAGGACCTGAGTTCAAATCCAACCTCGGACCAAACACTTGACACTTACTAGCTGTGTGACCCTGGGCAAGTCACTTAACCCCAATTGCCTAATCAAATAAACAAAAAATTTTAAAAATTTAAAAAATGTTTAACAACCAGTCCTCCAGAAAACTGGCCCCAGGACACACTTTTAAGTTTATCAGCATTATTAACATGTTCTCCATCACTTTCTTAAGTCTAGACAATTAAAACAATAATTTGAATCCTGATTTGTAGTGATTCCCCAGGTGTAAGTGCTCACACTGAAAGTTTAACAATGGCTCTCCCGAGCCTGTTCTAGGTGGCTCCAGCACACAAGGGTGAAGAGGAAAGAGTGAATTTATATTATAGTATTCTATGAAATAAATTTAATATTCAATATATTGTACTACTTAATGAGTTTATATTCTCCTAGAACAGCACAATGTAATTAGAGGTAAAAGGAGAGAGCACCAACACCTGAGGTAGAGTAGAGTAGAGAGGGGAAGAATTAGGGAAAGCTTCTGAGAGCTGAACCAGGAGCAGTAAGCTCTCCAAGTGGTAGATGAAAGGAGGGTGTGTATTCCAGGGACTTAGGACAGAGAGTGGAAATTCACAGAGAACAGAGATGGAAGTTTAATTGGAGGAACAGCTGAGAGTCCAGTTTGGTTGGAGCAGAGGGTGTGGGGCATAGAGTAAAAGGTATGTAGGGGCTAGATTTTGGAGGGCCTTTTAAGGCCAGGCTGAGAAATTTGTGTTTCATCCTAGAGGTAATAGAGAAGCATTGAAGGCTTTTGAGCAGTGAAACGGTCGGTACTATACCTTAGGAACATCATTTTGTCATCTGTGGTATTGGAGAAAGAGAAGAATGGGAGGCAAATCCAAAGAATATTACAGCAAGCCAGGCCAGAGGTGATGAGTATGTGAACTAATATGGTGGCCATGAGAATGGAGAGAAGGCAACCGATGCGAGATATGTTGTGGCTGTAGAATCAATGAGACTTGGCTGTTGATTGCATATGGGAAGTAGATAGCTAGATAGCACAATAAATAGAGTGCTGGGACTCAGAGAGACTCCTCTTTGTGAGTTCAAATCCAGCCTCAGATACTTCCTAGCTGTGTGATCCTAGGCAAGTCATTCAGCCCTGTTTGCCTCAGTTTCCTCATCTGTAAAATGAGCTGGAGAAGGAAATGACAAACCACTCCAATATCTTTGTCAAGAAACCCTAAACAGGTCATGAGGAGTCAGGCATGACTGAAATGAAGGGGAAAAAAAACCCAACAACTCATCAATATGGGAAGTGATGGAGAGGAAAGAGTTAAGATGATTGACCTTATAGCATTTCCATATATACAATAGAATAGAAAAAGAGGATTGCCCATGAAGTTGCAGACCTCTCTTTGTATAGCTTGCTTTTCTTTTTATGTATATAATAAGCTCAACCTGTACCTTTCAATGCTGTCCTGCTTATCTGTGCTTCTTTCTGGCCTTCTGCATCCTTCCTCTGCATTAGTGTAAATGTGGGGTCTAGCATATAGGCAGACCCCATCAGCTTGCTGAGGTGGCATTCCTACATGTGGGAAGATACTGTCTAAGTAAGCTAGATTGTCATTACGCAAGGCACCAGACCTCCATTATATTTGTAAAAAGAAAAAAAAGATGCCTCAATGCTTCTGGGTTTTTTCCTATCCTTATCACCCTTTCTACACCCCACTGGAAAAAAAGAAAAACAAAGTCCTTGTAGGAGGCAAGTAGGTGGTACAGTGGACAGAGTGCTGGGACCTGGAATCAGGAAGACTTGAGTTCAAATCCAGCCTCAGATACTTACTAGCTATGTGGCCTTGGTGAAGTCACTTAACCTCTGTTTGTCTCAATTTCCTCAACTGTATAATGGAGATAATAATAGTACCAGGGTTGTTGTGAGAATGAAATAATATTTGCAAAGTGCTTAGCACAATGCCTGACATATAGTTGTCATTCTATAAATGCTAGTTATTATTATTATTAACAAATATGTGTAGTCAAGTCAAACAAATTCTCACATCGGCTGTACCTAAGAACTTTGCAAGACAGATCCAACAGCCTGAACGTCTGTGAGAGTCCTGGAGGTAGGTTCTATGGGTGTAATTCCAAATCTTTGACAATAGATAAGTCCTGGAACATGTCAGAGAGGCCACAAGGTGACTCGTTATGAAGGCTGTTGTTAGGTGAGAGAGGGACATTGACAAAGATCTGCTTACCCTTTCCTGACCAAAGGAACAAGGAAAAAGAACTCAAAGACCCAGTATTTTAAAACTTTTTAAAAAAATTGTTCTGGAAATAAGAACAGAACAATCCAGGCCATAACTTAGGGACAGGGGCAAAGAGAACATTTTGTCTCCAGATTCGGGGCTATGTTCGTAGAAGGTACTGCTTAGACTCCAAAAGTCTGTCCAAATGAAATGTCAGAGTCTATGACCTATTTCCTTTAGAAGGGACATGGAGGAGGGCAGGGGAAGATCGGTGAACCTTTATCCCTAGATATGGGGCCGAGATATTCAGGCTTTGACAAGTGAAGCCCTGCAAGGGCCGGAAAGAGGAAAGGCAGGCAGTAAGCGATGTTCCCTGCAGATAAGACGATGCCAGGACCTGGAGGGAGCAGGGTGGCCTGTTTGCATCCACCCTGAGTTGGATGGAGGAGAGGGAGGGGATAATGTTCTTTCCATCTCAAGTGTAGCTTGAAGGAATGTGTTGTTACCTCTTTGATCTTGCCAGGCTCATCACACAGTGCTTCTTTTGCCTGACACAGAGTTTATGACTTTTTCAAACTTTTGGAGGAAAGGTGACACTCTGAACCCATTTCCTTTGGAGCCAGTGGGACTCCATCCAAGCTGGTTCCCGGCTGGCCTGGTCTTATGCAGGAGTCGAAGTATGATTCTGTTTCCCAGGTGACAGTGTAACAATAATAACAATAGCTAGCAAATAGATTTCCTTGTCAAGTGACATACCTGGCCCTTCTAACGTTTAACCTCTCTGAGCCTCAGTATCCTCATCTGCAAAATGAGGATAATAATGGCATTTCTATAGCTCCTTAATGTTGGCAACGTCTTTTATAAATATTGTCTTATTTGATCCCCACAACCCTGTGAAATAAGTGCCATTATTATCCCGATTTTGCAGATGAGGAAATTGAGTTCCAGGGAAGTTAAACATTAGAAGGACCAGGTATGTCACTTGACAAGGAAATCTATTTTGATAATAAATATTTCTTTCTTCTATATGTGCAAATGCACTTTAAATACAAATAATTACAAGCAGATGTCCTTTAAGACGTACTGTGACAGAACAGATAGAAGTGTTGGACTGGAAGTTAGAAAATTTGTATCCCAACTCTGACACTAGCTAGTTTAGGTTGGGTAAATCACTTAAAGTCTCTCAGTCTTAGTTTATTTATCTGTAAAATGGGGTTAATAATAGCCATCATCTCTATTTGAAAGGATTGTTGTGAGGCTCAAATGAGCAAACACATATAAAGTGGTTTGTAAATTTTAAGTTATTAAGTGAATGTCAGTGATTATTTTTGACCCCACTGTAGTAAGTGATAAGAGGAGATTCATCCTGGGAGGTGGGACTCAGAGGTTAAACACATCCCTCCCCAGTGTCTTCCCCTCCCCACCACTCCCCATCCACTGGGCACATATGCACACCTGCATACATGTTTGTGCTTGTGTCTATACACAAGACACAGAGTCTTGCAATAAGGCTTATGGGGGCCGCTAGGAAGAGCAGTGGATTGCCGGGCCTGGAGTTGGGAAGTTGTTGTTATTGTTCAGTTGTGTCTGACTCTTTCAGACCCCATTTGGGGTTTTCTTGGTAAAGATACTGAAGTGGTTTGCCATTTCCTTCTCCAGCTCATTTTACAAATGAGGAAACTGAGGCAAACAGGGTTAAGTGACTTGCCCAGGGTCACACAGCTAGTAAAGTGTCTGAGGCCAGATTTGAACTTAGGAAGAGGAGTCTTCCTGACTCCAGGCCCAGCACTCTGTGCACTACATCACCTAGATGCTCAAGAAGACCTGAGTTTAAATCCAGCCTCAGACACCTATTAACTATGTGACCCTGGGCAAGTTATTTAAACCTGTTTGCCTCAGTTTCTTCATCTGTAAGAGGAGCTGGAGAAGGAAATGGCAAACCACTCTATTCCTCTGCCAAGAAAACCCCAAATGGGGTCACGGAGAGTCAGACATGACTAAAACGATTGAACAATAAGACTTATGGGACATCCTGTATTTGATCATGGAGGTAATAGGGAGCCATTGGAGTTTATTGAATAAAAAGTTGGGTGGATGACATGGTCAGACCTGCACTTTAGGAACATCAATATGGCAGATGGATGGAGGTTGAATTGAAGTTGAGAGAGATTTGGGGCAAGAAACCATATAGAAGAATATTAGGTAGAGATGATGGCAACCTGAATGAGGATGATGTCTGCATGACTGGAAAGAATGATATATACATAGATACATACACATATATATATATAGATAGATAGATAGATAGATAGATAGATAGATAGATATAGATATATATATATATATATATGAGATGTGGAGATAGAAATGACAAGATTTGGCAACAGACTGGAGATGGGGCGGGGTAAGTGACTGAGGAGTTGAAAGTGACACCCAGGTACAAACATGGTGACTGGGAGGAGGTTGGACCCCTCAGTGATATTATAGACATTTGGAAGAGGTGTGGGTTGGAAAGGAAAGATGAGTTCTGCTTTGGATGGGTTAAGGTGGAGATACCATTGGGACATCCAATTTGAAAACGTCCAATAGGAAGTTGGTGATACAGGTTTAGGACTAGCTTGTGGAGGTCCCACCAAATTCCGAAATTCTCTGTTTCTGTGAATCTATGAAAGGTAGACCCACGTATACACATAAAAGTATAACTGCCAGACGGGGTGTATCTGACATAACAATGACAGTGTATGCCAAGTACAAAGCTATGGTTGACCATCAGTGCTGTAGATGAAAAGATGGAGAGATCCTTGGTGCTGGGTTGGTCAACTTCTCAGAGAAGGTTTCGTGGAGGAGTGGGGAACTCAGCTGAGCTTTGAAGGATGGATAGGATCCTGATGTAGAAAAGAAAAATGGAAGGAAGGGCCTTCTAGGTGGGGAACACTAGGCAGAAAGCGGCCCACTTGGCCAAGGAAAGGAGAAAATACAAGGTATGTTTGCATAATAATAATAACTGGTGTTTATAGAACACTTTAAGTTTATATAGAACTTAAAATGTTTTAAGGCTGTTTATATAACACCCAATATAATGTTTTATAGCACTTTATATAGCACTTTGCAAAGCACTTTACAAATAGTTCATTTTTTCTTCACAACCACTTTGAGAGATAGGTGCTATTAATAGGTAGCAGTCATTATATCTTCATTTTACAAATAAGAGAACTGAGGCAGACAGAGATCAAATGACTTGGCCAGGGTCACTCAGCTAGTAAGTGTTTGAGGCTAGATTTGAACTCTGACTCATGTCTTCTTAACTCCAGATTCAGTACTGTGCCGCTTACCTACCTCTAAGTTTCTCTCTCTGTCTTTCTGTCTCTGTCTCTCTGCCTCTGTCTCTCTCTCTGTCTCTGTCTCTCTCTCTATCTCTGTCTCTATGTCTCTGTCTCTCTCTGCCTCTGTCCCTCTCTCTGTCTCTGTGTCTCTCTGTCTCTTTCTCATAGCTCCAAAAATTCAATGAATCTAAGCTTATTCCCCACTAAAGGCTTCCATAGCTTTACCTTGGTTTCTTCAAAGACTGAAGCAGATCTAGACCAACAGGAAGGTTATTTCAGCCCATGAGTGGGGCTAGAGATTCAGCCTCCCAGTCCTGAGGGTCTGGCCACCCCTACTCCTGAGCTGGAGTCATCTCGGATCATAGACATAGAGTTGAAAAGGACACACTAAAGGCCATTGAGTCCACCTTACAGATGGGGAAACTGAGACTCTGCAAGGTTAAGGACTTGACCAGGATCTCACAGCTAGTAAATATGTAAATAAGACAGTATTTGAATCCCCAGGCCTTACTGGCTCCAGTTTCCTACCCATCTGCCATGTTCCCTCTCTGCAGGTGACGAAAGATCTCAGACTGACTCAAGGATTAGGAACCTCCTTAATCTGGAGCTCAGCTGGGGCTCTCAGCATGATCTTTTCCCAAGGGCCAGGAAGGAAAAAGAGGAGGTGGACTGCAGTCTGTGGAGGCTCCAAGAGATTCCCCAAAGGAAGACTCAATTATAGATAACACCCAGGGATATGCAGGACACACTTTTAAATTTAATCTGAATTGTTAACATTTTCCCCTCACTTTCTTAAGTATACACAATCAACAAAATAATAAATCAATCTGGTTTGCAGTGATTTCTAATTTCCAAGGTATAAATGTACATTCTGAAATCTTAAAAATGTATCTGTTCTTCTGAACCAGCAAGAAGTGATTCTAACACAGCCCTGGACAGTACTCAGGGATGTCCAGGAGTACTGACCCCTGTTCAGTTGACCACCGACTATGCCCTTCCAGGGAGGGGTAGCAAGTTAGAGATGCTAACCCATGAGAAGGTCAGGGCTGCTGGGTTAAGTAGGGGCCAGGACTGTGCAGGCTCAGGAATCTAAGATTCTTGTCTCAGGTTCATTTCCAACAACATTTCTCCATGAACCAAATTCTTCCTCTTCCAGAAGAATCCTCCCCCATGACTTCTCCTCATCCTCCCCCTTTCCCCACCTCCAACTCAGCCATCCCCCTACTCTTCCCTATTACCCCCACCAACCCCCAATACCTCTAACCGTTCCCTTCTCTGTCTCCTGCCTCCTGCTGTAGTTTCTCAGCTACCTCAGTACATGTGATAGGCTGGTCAAGCAGGGCTATTCGGAGAGCCTGGTGGAGGAGGCCATGGAGATGTTTCAGTACTCAGAGAGCAAGGTAAGGCCAGCACAGAGCTCTATACCTAGACCCCTGCCCCTAAACCTGCTTTCGAGCCCAGCCTATACATTCCTCATTCTGCTTCTCCATCCCAACTCCCACCACCTCACGGTTCTACCCTGGATAGAAGGGGAACTCTCTTGGGGGAAAGGCCCTGCTGAAGTCAGAGCTTGTGAGGTTTCATGTCCAGAGTTGAGGGAACATCTGAGGATATGGCAATTGTGGAACAGCTCAGCCCAGGCAGGATTCCATGAGGTACAAAGGAAGCCAGGAGTTCAAAGTAGAAGGAGGAGGAGGGGACAGAGTCAATAGGGAGCAGAAGGCAGTGATGAGGGGGCAAAGGAAGATGTTGGAGTTGGAAGGAGCTTAGAGGGAGGGGTGACAAAATGTGAGAGATGAGTTTTACAGATGGAAGGTTATAAGGGAGAGGCAATATAGCCCAGTGGGAAGAGCAATATATTTAGAGTCCAGTTCCTCTGAAGTCCTTCTCAAACGGTCTGTCTTCCTTCTCAATCTTCAGCAAGGGTTGAACTGTCCCCCCCTCCCAGTACCTCTGCACTGATGGTCAGACTGTACTTGGCACCACTGCCCTCCTAACTCTGCTCAACTGTGAAAATATTCCAAGTGAAAGTATTCCTAGTTATGGCTTTGCCTGACCTGTTGGAGTTTGCAACCTAAATCAACTTTTATTCTCAATCCTCAGGAGGAGGCAAAAAGAGAGAGGGTGGCAAGGAGCAGACAGAAGGATGAGAGCAGAGAAGAGGGTGATGGAAGGAGAGATAAATGAGAATGGAAGACAAAAGGTCAAGTGGAGGAAGGGTCGGAGCAGAGATGGATGACCAAAGGCCAGGTGGAAGGAGAAGAGGGCAAGGGTCAGAGGTGGGGGACAGAGAGAGGAACAGTCAGTGCCTTTCTTCCCCCAAGGAAGGGGTATTGCTTATCTGCTCCTTGATGGGAATGAGAAGCTGGAATCCTGCTATGTGAGAGATGGGTTTTAGCTATTCTTATGTACCTTCTTTAAGTCTAGGAAAGCCAAATCTTTGCAAGTCTACAGGGATCTGGGGCAACATCTGTGCCCAGTGACAGGACACCTCTTCCCTGACTAGTGGCCAAGTCTGTACTGTTTCTATCCCCATCAAAGACAATCTGTTCCAAATGGATTGTGGGGAGAGGCGGCAGCTGCTCTGGCCTCCTGTGTTGGAGTATATTGCTTCATATCCTGGAACTGGAACCCACCGACCTTTTCCTCTTTCTCTCTGGCATCACAGGCATCGGAGTTTCTGCATCTCTGGGAGCAGTTCAGCGACATGGGCTTCCAACAAGACAGGATCAAGGAGGTCCTCCTGCTTCATGAGAATCACCGGGAGCATGCTCTGGAGGAGCTCATGACTCGAGCCCAGTGAGGAGTCACACTAAGGCTCTCACCCTGATGGACTCTGGGGGAAAGGGGATTCCTTGCTGGATAATTAGGGGTCCCCTAGCCAGGAGCTGAAGAAGTAGGGCTTCTCCATTTCAGAAGTGCATCTCCTGAGCCTGAGACTTTTGACCCAATGTGTGAGGGTGGGCTTGGCCAATCTAGGTGTCTGCCCAATTTTGACGTGATTCCAGAATTAGAAACAAGTCTACTGTCATAGATGCTTGTGCAAGCTTTGGGAGGGCTCTAACCTCTCAAGACAGCATGATAGAGTAGAAACAGGGCTGGCATCAGAAGACTTTGCTATTTATTACCCATGTTACCATGAACCTCTTAACCTCTCTGGGTCTCAGTTTACTCTTCTATTAAATGGGGATGCTAATACATACAACTGCTTACCTCACAGAGCTGTTCTGAGGATCAAAGGAAATTGTATAGGTCCAATGATTTGCAAACATCAAAGCTCCAGAGCAATCTAAAATGTAATTATCACCCATCTGGGAAGTTCACTGGATTCCTGAGGTAGGAGAGATCTTAGAAATCCATTTAGTCAAACCTCTTCATTTCATTAATGAGGAAACTGAGGACCAGAGGGGTAAAATAAACTCAGGCTCAGGTTCTGTTTGGCTCCAAGGTTTTTGTTTTTTAAATGAAATTCTTCACAGGATCATAGAATTAGAGCAAGAAGGGACTTCAGAGATCACCTAAACCAGCAAACTATGAGCCATGGACCCTGGCTGGCCTCCACCTGTTTTCGTAGGTATAGCAAGCTAAGAATGGTTTTTGCATTTTAAGATAAAATTTTGTTGTATTTTTAAATGTAAAAGCTATTCTTAGCTCATGGGCTGTACAACAACAGATCTGTGGCTCTCTACAAAATGTCACGCCAAGTCAACAAGCATTTATTAAGAACCTACTATGCACTGGGCACTTGGGATACAAAGAAAGACATCAACAACAAAAACAGTCCCATCTCTCAAGGAAGTCATAGTTTAATTGAAGAGACAACATGCAAACAACCATGTACAAACAAGATAGAGACCAAATAAGTTGAAACTGATTTTAGACGGAAGGTACTAGCATTAAGGGAGATTGGGAAAGGCTTACAGAAGGTAGGGTTTTAGCTGGAACTAGAAAGAATCTAGAGAAAACCGAGAAACAGAAACAAGGAGGGAAAATTTTCCAAGCAAGGACAGCCAGTGAAAATGCCAGGAGTGGGCAGCTAGGTGGCACAGTGGATAGAACACCAGCCCTGGAGTCAGAAGGACCTGAGTTCAAATCCCACCTCAAACACTTTAGCTGTGTGATCCTGGGCAAGTCACTTAAACCTGATTGCCTCCCCCCACCCAAAAAAAAAGAAAGAAAGAAAAGAAAAGAAAATGCCAGGAGTCAGGAGATAGAAGGTCTTGTGTGAAGAAAGGCAAGGAAGCCAGTGTCAATAAGGAGACTGGAAAGGTAGAAAGGGGTCAAGTTATGAAGGACTTTAAAACACAAAGGACTCTATATTTGATCCTGGAGTTTGTTGAGTGGGAGAAGGTCTGACATAGTCAGACCCGCAACTCTAGGAAGATCAATTTGAGAGCCGAGTGGAGGGTGGACTAGAGTGGGGAGAGACAAGGCAGGGAGACCCTATTGAAAATAGTCCAGGATGAGAGCCAGCACTAGGATGGTAGCAGTGTCCAAGAGGAGAAGGGAATATATAGGAAAGATGTTACAAATGTAGAAATGACAGTACTTGGCAACAGGTTGCATATGGTGGGTGAGAGAGTGAGGAGACAGAGGTGGAGCCAAGATGGTGGTGTAAAAGCAGTGACGTGCTTGAGTACTCCCCTCCAAATACCTGTAAAAAATGGCTCTAGAGCAGCAGAACCCACAAAAAAGACAGAGTGAAACAAATTTACAGCCTAAGACAACCTGGATGGTTGATTGGAAAGGTCTATCTCACTGGGCTGAGAGAGGAGAGCAGTTCAGCATGAGTGCATAGGCAAAGACCAGGCCTCAAGGAACCTGGAGCAGGCCTCAGGGGACTAAATCACAGGCAGGCGGTTTCCAGACTTCTCAACCCACAAATGCCAAAGACAATTTAGAAGGTCAGGAGGAAAGGTCTGAGACCATGGTGAGAGAGAAACTCAGTCCCAGCCCCAGTCCCTGAACATGGCCCTGGGGTAGTGGCTGCCTCCTGAGCTTCTGGACCACAGACTGAGGGGGAATTAAGTGGCTGATAAGAGGGGGATTACAGGGATCTCTCTGCTCGTGCAGGATTCTCTTGCTCTGCCCAGGCGTGAATCTGGGTCACAGTTCTGGGTGGCGGTCCTGGAGCGAGGAGGAGTGCTGGCATGGTGGAGTTTGTGGTGGTTGTGGAGAGGGAATCCTCTTCACAGTTCCAAGGCAGGGGAGAGTGCTTGTGGTCACTCATAGACCAGAGCCCAGGGCAGGAAAGGAGTAAACACCTCACCCTTGATCATACCACCTTGGAAGAACTGAAAACTTACAGGTCCCTAGAAGTATCTCTGAAAACAGCTCCACAAAACCCCAGAAGCTTGGGACAGTACATTCTCCACACTGGAAGCAGACCCCTATCTTAACAAAGAGTTTAAAAGTTAAGTAATTGGCTGAGAACATGAGCAAACTGATCAAAAGAAAGTCAGACCATAGAATCTTTCTTTGGTGACAAAGAAGATCAAAACATACAATCAGAAGAAGACAACAAAGTCAAAGCTCCTACATCCAAAGCCTCCAAGAAAAATATAAATCAGTTCCAGGCCATGGAAGATCTCAAAAGGGATTTTGAGAAGCAAGTAAGAGAAGTAGAGGAAAAACTGGGAAGAGAAATGAGAGTAATGCAAGAAAATCATGAAAAACAAGTCAACAGCTTGTTAAAGGAGACCCAAAAAAATACTGAAGAAAATAACACCTTAAAAAATAGCCTAACCCAAATGGCAAAAGAGGTCCAAAAAGCCAATGAGGAGAAAAATGCCTTAAAAAGCAGAATTGGCCAAATGGAAAAGGAAGTCCAAAAGCTCACTAAAGAAAATACTTCCTTAAAAATTAGAATGGAACAAATGGAAGTTAATGACTTTATGAGAAACCGAGACATTGTAAAACAAAACCAAAAGAGAGAGAGTGAGAAGATGAAGATGACACCTAGGCTTGGAGTTTGGATGATATGTCATTGGCCTTCACCCTACCCCAACTCCATCAGAGCATGACTTAACAGTATCAACATGAAGGCCCAACCAAGAAGCAGAGAGGCCATAGAAAATGGCCTTTGGGGTCATTCAAAATCAAAGAGAAACAACCGCCTTCCCATGGGTGAATGGTTGTGGTGGTGACAAGGGGAGGGGCATTTTATCTTCCTCCCACCTTTTGGGAAACCTAAAGCCAGAAATAAATAAAACAAGAGTTTCACATTGGGAGAAGAGACCCAAGTATTTTCAAGAAATCATCCCCATGTGTGCTACAGGGTTCTGGGCAGAATAAAAAGTATTCCTAGCAAGTAGCAGGTGCTTAATAAATACTTGTGGATTCAAAAATCGGTGGATAGAATGCCAGCCTTGGAGCCCACCATTTTTCCTTTGATACACACTGTGCTACTTCAAGCAAATTTAACTTCTCTGTGTCCCAGGCATCTTCTTAAGACTAAGTTACAGACTAGTTGTTTATCTGCATCTGAGGCAACTAGGTCCCTAAAATGATGAAATTATAGATCCAGACCTCAGGCCCTACTTCTAACCAAAAAATGAAAAAGAGAAGCTGGAAGAAAATTAAACAAAAGGCTACTTTTCTTTTTTTTTTGGCTAGGCAATGGGGTTAAGTGACTTGCCCAGGGTCACACAGTTAGTAAGTGTTATGTGTCTGAGGCCAGATTTGAACTCAGGTCCTCCTGAATCCAGGGCTGGTGCTCTATCCACTGCACCACCTAGCTACCCCAAAAGGCTACTTTTCAATTGAACAAACATTTTACCCAACAAAAACCTTCTCTTGTGACCTTTTTGTTCAGGATATGCTAACAAACACTTCCATTGAACTAAATTGATATAAAAAGGGAACTTTAATAACTTTAAAAGGAAACAATTTTGGCTTAAAATTATTTCACTTTTTGAAGTAAAATTTTTATTGATATCTTCTGTTTCCTACATCATCATAATTATTCCAAGTACCCCTCCTTCCTTCTTTCCAGAGAGCCATCCCATATAATAAATAGTATTTTTTAGAAAGGAAATAAAATCAACACAATTGATCGATATATTGAAAAAGTCCCAAAACATGTGCAATGTATAACGTCTGCGGACCTCCCACCTCCACAAAGAGGTAGGTTGGGGGATATCTTCTCATCTATCTTCATTTGAATCCTGCTTGATCTTTATAATTTTGCTATATTGACTTTTAATTTTTTGGTGTGTCATTGTTCTTTCCATTTACATTATTGTAGTTACTGCGTGTATTGTTTTCTTGGTTCTGCCTACTTCACTCTGCATCAGTACATATAGATCTTTTCATACTTCTCTGTAGTCATCACACACATCATTTCTTATAGCTCAGTCAGATTCCATTACATTTATGTACCATAATATTTAGCCATTCTCCAATCAATAGGCACCTACTCTTTTTTTTCTTTCTAATTCTTAACCATCACAAAAAGTGCTGCTGTGAATATTTTGGAGTAGGTAGGGACTTTTTTTCTTATTGATGGCTTCCTTGGGGCACAAGCTTAGTAAAGGAGTCTCTGGTTCAAAGGGTATAACCATCAATTTATTTGCATAAGTCCAAATGTCTTTCCAAAATGGTTTACCATTTTACAATTCCACTAACAATGTGTTAGTGCGCCTATTCTTCCACAAACCCTGCAACATTGACTCTTGCCGTTTTTTGTTATTTCTGCCAATTTACAGGGTGTAAGGTGAAGCCTCAGAGTTGTTTTGATTTGAATTTCTATTATTAGTAGTGATTTGAAACACTCTTTCATATGGTTATGAATGCTTTGCAATTCTTTTGAGAACTGTTCATACCCTTTGATCATTTATCTATAGGATAATGGCTATTAGTTATATATACATATATTACATAATATATGTAACATTATATATGTGAATGTTCATATACCTCGGACATCAAGCTCTTATTAGGGAAATTTGATACAAAGATTTTTTCCCAATTGACCACTTCCCTTCTTATCCTAGATGTATTTATTTTGACCGTGTGGAAGCTTTTCAGTTTACGTAATCAGTTATCTATTTTATCTTTTGTACTTGCCTCTAACTCTTATTTGGTTAAGAATACACCTTCGATAGCTGTGAGACGTATAGGATCTGTTTCTTTTCTAACTTTTTTCCAGTATGATCTTTGATATTAAGATTTCTTATCCATTTAGAGGTACAGCCAAGTGGCTCAGTGGCTCAAATGCCATCTTTGAAGTCTGGAGGACCTGAGTTCAAGGGAGGAAGTGGCAAACCACTCCAGTATCTTCGCTAAGAAAATCTCAACTGACACAGAGTGGGACACGACTAATCGACAAAACAACGACAATCCATTTAGAATGTTTTGTGGAATGTGGTGTAAAGTGTTGGTATAAGCCTAATTTCTGCCAGACTGCTTTCCAGTTTTTCCAGCAGTTTTTACCAAACATGGTTTTTTTTTCCTGGTTAATTTATGTTTTGTCCTTTCTCAAACACTGGATTATTGAATTGTTTCTGAAACTCCCTTGACTAGTCTGTTCTATTCATCTTGCTCTCTGTTCTTTAACCAATACAAGATGGCTTTGATGACCGCTGCTTATATTATAATTTGAGGTCTGGAAGTACTATGCCCCCTTCTTCTTTTCCTGATTTCCCTTGACATTATAGATCTTTTGTTTTTCCAAATGAATTTTGTTGTTATGTTTCATTTTTATTCTGAACTTAACAAACACCAAGTAAGATGAGCATTTCCATCTACATAGAACCACAGAAAAGAAGCTTACCCAAGCAGTCACAAATGTGTAATATGTAAAACTCACTGTTCCCTGGGGTACAGTGTACACAATGAGGTGAATATGTTATTTTTAAGGCTATCCTGATTTTCTGGGTTCCCTACTGACCTGCCTTCTGTTTTCTTATTTGCATTTTTTTAAAAAATGCATCAATGACCCTATTTTCTTACTTTTCTTCTTTTTTTTCATTTTGATCACTCAATGTCTTTTTGTTGTTCAGTTCTTTCAGTCACGTCTGACTCTTCATGACCCCATTTGGGGCTTCCTTGGCAAAGATATTGGAGCGGTTTGCCATTTCCTTCTCCAGCTTATTTTTTACAAACGAAGAACTGAGGCAAACAGGGTTAAGTGACTTGCCCAGGATCACACAGTTAGTATGTATCTGAGGCCAGTTTGAACTTAGGAAAATGAGTCTTCTTGACTCTGGGCCTGACATTTTATCCACTGTGCAACCTAGCTGCCCAACTCCATCTCTAGCCCTCCTCTAAAAGGAAACAAGTATACTCAGGAATTGCTGTTCAAACTAGCTGTGTGATCCTGCACAGTTCTTTAATTTTTGACTTTCAGCTTCCTCTCTTGTAAAATAGGGTTAATAATAGCACCTCCTTACAAGGCTGTTGTGGGGGTCAAATGAGATGTTCTGTGTAAAGCACTTTGCAAACCTTGAAGTGATAATGTAAATGTTAGCTATTCCTAATGATAATAAAATGGAGATAAATAATGATTGTATGACCAACTTCATCGGATTGTTGTGGGAAGGAGTATGGTACATGAAAGTCCACTGGAAGGCACACTAGCTTCAAAGGCCACCATTTATGCTTCCAAGCCATGTAATCTTGGGCAAATCATTTTTCTTCCCCAGGCCTCAGTTTCTTCACCTGTAAAATGAAGAGGTTAGAATAAATGGTTTCTGAGGTCCCTTCTAGTTTTAGGTGTGTGATCCTATGAAAAGCACTTCAAAAAAAACTTCAAAGTCCTGTAGAAATGAGTTGTTATTATTATGAATTCATGAAGAAGATCATGGTTATACTTTGCTCATTCAGCAGTTCTATGTAGGGCAACTTTTTGTAATCACAATAATACTGCTTTAAAAGGTCTATAGTCTCATATGTATAGGTGCCTCTCTCTCTACTCCATCCCTCGTGGCTTTGCGGATGGCTTCATAAGTTTCTTTGGTCAAAATAATTTATTGCTGTTCAGTTGTGTCCAACTCTTCATGTTTCCATTTGGGGTTTTCTTGGCAAAGATACTGGAGTGGCTTGCCATTTCCTTCTCCTGCTCATTTTACAGATGAGGAAATTGAGGCAAACAGGGTTAAGGGACTTGACCAGGGTCACACACGTAGTAAGTGTCCAAGACTGGATTTGAACTCAGGTCCTCCTGCCTCCAGGGCTGGTGCTCTATCCACTTCTTCATTTAGCTGACCCAAAATAATTTCTGAAAAAAATGAGAAAGTAATCCATTACCCCAGTATCCCACCTTCTGGCCAGGAGCCGTTCTGAGCTTCGCTGGGTGAATCATCAGAGAATGGGCATAAGATGATAGGACCAGAGATCTGGGGTTGGAAAGGAGCATGGAGGGCATGACATCTACCTCCTTTGTTTTACAAATGAAGAAACTGGGGCTTAGGGAAGTTAGGAGACTTACCCTAAATCACACAAGTAGTGTCAGAGGTGAGTTTTGTCATTGTTGTTTTTCACTTTTATTGATAGCTTTTGTCTTTGCATCACCTACATTTCCCAGTGTGGTCCTCTCTCTCCCTTTCCCAGATGGCTATCTTTTATTTTATTTTTTAAATTAAATTTTATTTTATTTTTAGTTCTGAATTCTCTCCCTCCCCCCTTTTCCACTCATTGAGAAGGCAAGAAAAACAAAACCCATTTAAAATATGTATAGTAATTCCCTCATTAGCCTTGTCCAAGAAGAAGAAGAAGAATGAGGAGGAGGAGGAAGAGGGGGGAGGAGGGAGGAAGGGAGGAAGGAAGGAAGGAAGAAGGAAGGAAGAAAAGAAAGGAAGGAAGAAATAAAAAGAAAGAGAAGAAAATATGCTTCAGTTCTGAGTCCATCAGCTCTCTACCTGGAGGTATATGATATCATGTTTCATCCTTTAGAACGGTGGTAGGTCATTGGATTCAGAATTAGCTTCTATAATTTAAAAAAAAAAGGGGGGAAAAACATTTAGCCAAAACTAACCAATACATTAAAAAAAAAAAACTAGCATTACCAACAGTGTTTCATGTCCATATTCCCCCACTTCTGCAAAGAAGGGAAGGCTAGCCTTCAGAGACAGGATTTGAACTCAGTTCATCAGCATCCAGAACTCTCCGCTTACCAGTCTTTCCACTACACTGTGCTATCTCACTCACTAGTTGGGCCTCTGCTAAAAGCCTTTCCAGCTTAGTACCACCTGCCAGAGTTTAAGCTCAGTCATCGTAGCTTTCAAAACCCCAGCATCATTTCCTTCCCACAATGAGGCAGCCAGTAGGATTTTAGTACAGCAATAATCATTGTAAGAGCAGCTAGAATTTACATAGTACTTAAAGCTTTGCAAAATGCTTTTCATTATTATCTCATTTGACCCTAACGACAGCTGTGAGGGATGGGTACTGGGTACTAGGTACTATTCCCATTTTACAGATGGTAAAACTGAAGCTGAGACTCAGTCTCACAGCTGAGGCAGGATTTGAACCACAGCCTTCCTAACTCCAAATTCCATGTTTTAGCCACTAGTGATTTTTCTGTGCCCTGCACATATATGAAAACACTGTATAAAAGGTTTACTGAGAGGGACACAAAAATATACCAGACACAGTCTCTACCCTAAAGGACTTTTCAGTCTAATTAGGGAGACAGGTATGGCCTCCCTGAGTTGCCATTGAGATATGAAAGATACAGCTGTACAGAGAGTTTGAGGGCTTCTGATAGGCTGAGCTTGTGCTCAGAGATCTTAGGTAAGTCACCTAACCCCATGGGCCCCACTTCTTTTATCTGTACAATGAGGGAGTTAGCCTGTAAGGTCCTTTCCATCTCCAGATCTCTGATCCTGTAATCTTATAACCATCCTCTGACAATCCATTGAGCTAAGCTCAGAAACGCTGATAACCAGAAGTTTGACTGTAGAGTAATAAATGTTTTTGGCCACAGATACTTATGAAACCATTCCTCAGGTCTACATTATACACTTGAGGAATGCTGGAAAGGTTCTGCTGCCCAAAAGTATCTGCCCTCCAGTAGAATGCCGCTGATGCTGGTGATAAATACTATGATCCCTCCCGAGAAGATTTCTAATTTAAAAAAGGACCATGGGGGAAAAGACAATGCTTAACCCAAAGGAATTAATCACTAATGGTAAAATATCAGTCATCAGCCAGGAAAATAATTGGAAGGGATGGGAGGAATGGGAAGAAGCCTTTCTGGTAACTTTCGTATCCCACTCTATAAGTGGTCATCTATTCTGCTTATATGTAGGTATGAATCTAGGAGTAGCCACCATCCAAAGTGATGGATCTGAGCAAACTCATCAACGAAAGGGGTCTCTACCCAAGGCAATCTAAATGACTCCTTACTTTCTGACGCATCGTCCAATGACACTCCCTGGAATGCTTTTGCTTCACTTAAATAAATATACTTCTAGGGCTTGTCTGTTGGATCTCTGGGTTTACTTCAGAAGGCCTTTGCTGTGTGCCCACACTGGCTTCTGAGCCAAACCCTCCTTTTTGTTCTGGCCTCCTCCATCCTGGGGCACCTAAGCTGGGACAGCGTGTTCCAAACCTGCAGCCTGGTTTATGGGGAGCAGGGCCAGGCCTTGGCAATGCTGAAAAGTTGGCAAAGCCTGTCCTTAAGCTCTCACCTCCCATTGCAGCTTCTCCTCTCCCCCCCCCCCCCCCCCCCCCCCCCTTTCCCCCTCCCCCCCCCCCCCCCCCCCCCCGCCGAGCTTTCTTCATTTCAGTACACTCACTCACACTAAGGAAGTATACAGAATGTAGGATTTCAAGTTGGCAGGGATTTTGGACATCATTTAGTCCAATCTCCTCCTCCTTCCCATTATAAAGATGAGAAAATTGAGGCTTAGGAAGACAAAGTGACTTATCTCCAGGACCAAAGAACTAATAAGTATCAGGAACAGAATTCAAAAGCTGGACTTTTGGCTTCCAATCTTTCCGTTACAGAGGCATAATTCCTTCAAGAGTGTTTGTGTTTTTTTAAATCAACTTTGGGAATAAGAACATATAGGTTCCTCCATTCCTTGTATGAGTGTGGAACATGGGAGCTACTGTTGATATGTTGGTTAATCTTGCTGAAATGCTTTCTTTTTCTCTTTGTTACAAGGGATGGCTTGCTGCAGGGGGGAGGAAGAAGGATATGGTAGTGAATAAAGAAGTGAGAGTGATATAAAAACAAAAGATATTAATTAAAAACATTTTTGAAGAGGACCCTCAGGGAGATGGAAACCTTTATTCCAAAGGAATGATATACTAAAAGCAGAATTTCAGGCATCAGTGGCAGTCTAGTGGGGGATAAATATTTTGGGCTATGGAGCCTTTCCAGCATTCCTCAAACATGTAATGTAGGCAAACAACCACCTACTTTGTCTGCATGCAAGGGGCAACTCTGCCAGGCAGTTTAATGCTTCAGGAAGTTAATGGTAGGAGAACCAGAACTTATTGTTGTTTAGTCGTGTGTGACTCTTTGTGACCCCATGTGGGGTTTTCTTGGCAAAGATACTGAAGTGATTTGCCATTTCCTTCTCCAACTCATTTTCCATAAGGAAAATGAGGCAAACAGGGTTAAGTGACTTGCCCAGGATCATGTAGATAGTAAGTGTCCGAGGCTAGATTTGAACTCAGGTCCTACTGACTCTAGGCCTGGCACTCTATCTGCTGTACCACGTAGCTGCCCAAACCGAACTAGCACTGGGTGAATGGAGCTTTTTCCCAAGGTGCTGACATCCAGTGAGGGATATTTTCTCTCTGAAGTAACATCCATCCCTGAACCTCCCTCCTGGCCCTCAACCTGAACTAATTTGTTTATGGTAGTTATGTCACAACGACTTCCAAGATGCCATCTCCTTTTCTCCCTGCCCCCCTAGTCCTTCCAGGGACTAAGCCCCTTCTCCCATTTTTCTCATATATAACTCTTTTTGCCCCATTTGACTAAGAATGTCTAGTTATACTTTTGCTAAGTACAAGTGTTTGTTGAGTTGGATTGAATAGAAGACATAGTTCCTTTGCTAAAGGTGTTGACTCTAGTTGGGGAGAAGAAACCACTACTCATGAAGCAATTAACCAATATCGAAGACAATATGTAACTGAGAGCTAGACTCACAGCTACAGATCTAGAGGGTAGCTCAAAGGCCTCCTAGCCCAACTCATTTCATGGATGAGGCCAATGTGATAGAGTAGAAAAGTATTGGACTTGGACCTCGGAAGACCTGGATTTAAGTCCTGACTCTACTACTTACTGATGCTGTGACCACGGGAAAAACCATCTAACCTCCGAGGGCCTCAGTTTCCTCATCTGTCAAACAAGGGAATTGGATTTGATGATCTTTAACTAAAGTCCCCTCAAGGTTTGACTTCCCAGTGATTTTGATATTCTTTTAAAGGATGGATCAGATGATAAGTGCAGAAGAGACAAAGGGAGTCGGTGTTATTTGGCATGAATTCATTTCACTGGTGGATAGAGCGCTGGGCCTCGAGTCAGGAAGACTCATCTTCCTGATTTCAAATCTAGCTTCAGACACACTCACTAGTGACCCTGCGCAGGTCACTTCACCTTGCTTGCCTCAGCCTTCCTCATCTGTAAAATGAGCTGGAGAAGGAGATGACAAATCACTCCAGTATCTTTGCCAAGAAAACTCCAAACGGGATTACAGAGAATCGGATATGACTGAAAATGACCGAACACGTCTTTCCTCAACACTGTCTCCATTTCCATCCTGCCAAACCCTTCCTTCGTCCTCCCCACACTCATCAAGCCAGTCTTCCTCAACAGCTTTTGTCACATAAATCCCTAGTTAGCTTGCTTTACCCTCGTCAGTGTGGTTTTGATTTGTTCCCCTGGGCTCTTATTTCTGAACACATCCTTATAAGGAGACCCCACTTGGGAGACCAACGTTTTGCATCTTCTTGGCTGTGGCCAAAATGATGTCATCTCATTTTTTAAAGCTTGAAATTTTTAACCTTTGATTAAAATAAAAATAAAGGTTTCCAGTCCAAATTGAGTCATAGATGGAGTGGGAGGAATTGGAGAGTGAGAGGTAAGAGTGGGAGATAAGGGCTGGATCCAATGGAGAGCTCTGAAGAGTAACCCCAGATGACTAGTGGATCAAGTCTGGTAAAAAGATGCTCTTGACCAGCCGACATAGGGCTGAATTGTGTATAGGTCTATCTGGGTGCTGCCCTTCTGGAAACAAAGGTCAGAGTAGGAGAAGGGCAACTCGCATAAAGTAGGAGGGACTGCCCTCTGGGGACAGAGGGACTAGTCTAGTACATAGAGCACTGGATTTAGAGTCAACAGTTCTGGGTTCAAATTATACTCCCACTGCTTATTAACTGTGTGACGTTGTATTTATTATGCTCCTGCTGCTTGTTAACTGTGTGACCTTCTTTTCTCTGGGTCTCATTTTCTTTATCCATAAAATGAATGCATCGGACTAGATCAGGGGTGGGGAACCTTTGACCTCAAGGCCACATGTGGCCTTCTAGGTCCTCAGGTGCAGGACTTTCGACTGAGTCCAAATTTTACAGAACAAACCTTTTCATTAAGGGGATTTGTTCTGTGAAGTTTGGATTCAGTCAAAGGGCTGCACTTGAGGACCTAGAGGGTCACATGTGGCCTTGAGGCCAAAGGTTCCCCACCCCCGATCCTAGTCCAACACTCTAATTTGACAAAAGAGTAAACTGAGGCCGCAGGTTCCCCACCCCTGGTAGATCTTCTAACTCTAAATCTCCTGATTTACTGGAAAGAACACTAAATTTATAGCCAAAGATTCTGGGTTTGAATCCTAGCTCCCTCAATTAATTGCTCACTGTGTGCTGTTGGGTGAGTAGTTTCGCCTCTCTGAACATCATTTCCCCGATTTATAAAGTGAAGGATTAAACTAGGTGAACTTTAAGATTCTTTCCAATTCTAAGTCTATCATCCTTTAGTCTGTGACTAGACAGACAGATGATACATCAGTAAATAAGCATCAGGTAGAGATTTATTAAGCACTCACTGTGTCAGGAAAGGGTAGTTAGGTGGTGTGGTAGATAGAATATTGGTCAGGAAGACTTACCTTCCTGAGTTCAGATCTGGCTTCAGATACTTCTTAGCTGTATGACCCTGGAAAAATCTTTTTGCCTCAGTTTTCTCATCTGTAAAATGAGCTGGAGAAGGAAATGGCAAACCATTCCAGTATTTTTGCCAAGAAAACTCCAAATGGGGTCACAAAGAGTTCAAAACATGACTGAAATGTGTCAGGCATTAAAGTAAAAAGTCTGGGGCTCTTCAGACTGAAAAGATGAAAACTGAGAAGAATTAGAACCAAAGTCCATAATATCAGGACAGATATGAATAGGAAGGAAGGAAACAAGCATTTATTAAGCACCTATTACTATGTCAGACCCTGTGCTAAGCACTTTACAAACATTATCTCATTTGACCCTCAAAACAACCTCTATTATCCACATTTTTGCAGTTGAGGAAACTGAGGCAAACAGAAGTTAAGTGACTGGCCCAGGGACACACAGTTTGTAAGTGTATGAAGGTGGATTTGGACTCAGGTCTTCCTAACCTCAAGCCTAGGGCTCTATCCACTATGTTATCTAGCTGCTTCAAATGGGTGAACACAGGCTTGCTCATCATCACAGAATAGAAGGGATAAAGGGTTCCCCCCAAGCTTGAAAGAGAATATTAGGACAAAATTTTTAAAGTTCTGCTTAATGGGGAATGAGTAAATAGATGGAACATATCACCCAGACAGCAGGCCCTGGGCAAAAATACAATAAATTGACTCAAGAAAGCTTTAGCTATGCTTCTGGATACAAAAGCTCAGAGTATTTGGGTGTATCCCCCAATTTGTGAGATGATATAGCAGGGAAGGAAGCTACAGCCTCAACCTCCCCCAATCTGTCCCTTGTACCCTAGGTACAGGATTGGAGAGACCACAAGGTTCACCTGGGTAGTATGGCTTGATGCTCTAGTCTTCCAAGCAACAATTTGGGGTGGGGGAGCGGATTAAGGAGTTCTGTTTCCAAACAAAGGCCTCTGGAACTATAGAGTCTTAGGACATTAGAACTGCCAGGGGCCTTAGAGACCTTCTCTAAGAGGCCCTGTACTATGGCTTTTGTTTTTTTAACAGAGCAGGAAACTGAGACTCAGAGAGAGTAAAATGACTTGACCTAAACCATACAGTGAATACAATGGTGGCATAGCCAGTATTTCAAGTTAGGTGTCCTGACTTGACCCTTCTGTAGGCCCAGCATGCCGAATGACTCAGCCATATCAGAGAGAACAGAAGAAAGGAAAAAGGAAAAAGGAAAAGATGTAGCTCTTGCTCTCAAGGAGCTCTCAATCTGGAAGGTAAGAAAAAAACAAGCAAAAAGAACACAGAGATACTTTCCCGGGACATTGAAGAATCTCCTAGAAAAGATCTGTAACTATCCCCAGAGGGTCAAGCTTGACCACCCACACAGAAAACACCAAGTGGATGACGAGTATCCATTGTTCATACTATCATCCACGACCCATAGAGCTTGGTCATCAAAATGTCTATCTGGGACAGATAATATAGAGGAACAAGTTGAACCTGGAATTAACCAGGAGGAAAGTAAGATAGATTGTTTTCAGTAAATTGCAGAACTCTTTTAATGACCCCAAACTTTCCCCAGAAACAAAGGTTCATCTTTCTCATCCCAATATTTTACTAGTATCAGGGTGTCACTGTGAGACACATAATGGATCATCAGACAAAGACGGAAAATTGCCATCACCCAGAGGACAATGGAGAGATACATTGTGGGTGTGAGAAGGTTGAGATATATGATAAATAAGGAAACTGAGGCACAGAGAAGGAACAAGTGACTTGCCTAAGGTTAGTTACACAATAAATCAATTGCTGAACCAGAGTGGGAGCCCAGGCCACCTGACTCTGGCTCCAGTGCCTCTAGTCAAGGGGCACTTTAGTTACTACATGACTGGGTTGTATAAATAAGCACAGGAATTGTGTATGCAGATACGGCCAAGGTTACTGTAGAAGGTGAATTTTGAACCATAGTTTTGAAGAAACAGAGGTTTGTTTGTGTTTCTGTCAAGGAGCCAGGGGGTGTAGCAGAAAGATACCTGATCTTAGAACATTTGGGTTTGAGTCTGAGCTCTGACACCAGTTACCAGCTGACCCTTGGCAAGACCATTCACTCCTCTGAGACTCAGTTTCTTCATCTATAAAATGGAGATAAAAATACTTTCACCTATGTCACAGGAAGGGATGAAGAAAAGGAAACAAGCATTAATTAAGTGCCTATTGAGCTCCAGGCACTGTACAAGTATTATCTCATTTGATCCTTATAACAACCTTTACAATTGAGGAAACTAAAGCAGACAGAGGTTAAGTAATTTGCCCAGAGTCTAATGTATCTAAAGCTAGATTTGAATTCAGGTCTTCCTGACTCTTACACCTATAGAATTATCCCTGCTGGTTGCTGTTGATCAAAGGGAGAATGAGTACTGAACCTGGTCAACAAGGTTAGGACCTCCCTACATCCTCCGAGGTCGTGGCCTCTGCCACAGAGCTGAGAATTCTCATCGGGGCTGTGCAGTAACCTCAGCCCCTTGGTACAAAAGTCAAACAGTCCTACTTGGGAAACCTGGGACACCAACTGGACTTTTTCAGCTGGACCCTGGTTCTTAAATATGTGTTTTGAGAAAAAAAAATCTGAAGTCTCATTCCCTGGAGAGAACATGCACGTCCCAATAGGAACATTTGGCTCTGTTTCTGTTTCTGTTTCCAACTACTCATCTTAAGCCTTGTAAATGCCAGATTTTTTTTTAAATTCAAATTGTTTCTAAGACATGGACCTCCCCTTCCCTCTCCCCTTGAGCTCTCTAATATCTGATAAGACATTCCTCTCCATTCCCATCATTGTGCAATCAGACTACTAAGATGGGGCCAAAATTGACATTTTCCCCAGCGCCCTGAGTTCTCTCCATCACCCAGCTGTGCAGTAACCACTCGGTTCTGGTGTTACCACAGTAGAGGAGGTGGAGGTGGGGGTTGGAGCAAACCAACTGATGTAGTTGAAACGCAGTTGCTGTTGTCAGTGATACCTAGGAGGACACTGACTTTCCTTCCCTCTCTCAGAGTGCCTATGACTAGCCTTTAAAAACAACACTAGCCCAGGCTTTTGGGCAGGTGTTGCTAAATAAATGGGCCTTCCTACTGGAGAGTTGACTGTGTTTATCAAGAGAGCAGGAGAGAACCAGGTGAGATCCTTCTGAGGCAAAGCAAGGCATCTCTGGAAACCTCCCCAAGTGAGTGGTTTTCCCTCTTTTCGCTGTGTGTGTGTGCGCGCACGCGCACAGGCGCGTACACACATGTGTTATGACCCTGGGAAGAGCTTTATGCAATGGACTGCTGCATTATCAGCTGCTAGCGGTCTTAAGGCACAGAGAATGTCAATGGCGCTGTGGTCACATGCTCAGCAATGTCTGTGTCCTGAACAAAACCTTCTGAGCCCTTCCCTGTTTCCTCAGACATTCCTAAGATCATGGAACTAGATCTGGGAAGGACCATGGAGGCCATTTGGTCCAACCCCTTCTTCTTTTTTTTTTTTACAGATGAGGAAACCGAGGCCCAGGTGGTTAAGTGATTTGTCCGGGATCATTCAGGTTAAAAATCATGAGAGGCAGGATTTGAATTCAATCCTCTTACTCAAAAGTGATTTTTTTCTTAGTCCAAATCTATGGTTTCAACAGTATAGGGAGCTGCAGGGAAGAAAGGCTTTCTACCATTACAGATCTGCTGCAGATTTATTGTCTTAGCCTTACTGCCTGAGCACTAAGAGGTTAAGTGATTTGCCCAGGGTCATACAGTGTCTGAAGCAGACACATGGGCCTTACACATCGGCCTTCTTGTTTCCTAGGCTAACACTGTCTTGGTCATTGTTTTTTTCACTATATCATGTGCCAGAGGCTGTGAGACCCTGGCAATTCCTGTTGTGTTCCTATGTCTTTCATTTGTCATTCCTCCCCCTATCCCCCATTCTGTCAGGCTGACTCATTACAGTCATTATTAATGATAGGAAAACTAATTTGCCTGGCCTACCTCAGCAATGTTGTGAGGATTAAATGAGATAAATGAATATGAGAGTGCCTTGTAATGAGGACTGCCCTATCCAAATGGAAAGAATGGTCATCTCTGTTCTTGACCAACATTGCTGCTGACTCCCCATGGGATTTGGGCATTTTAGATGTGTTTACATGTGTTGACAGAGTCTGACAGGAACCAAATCTGACCTTTTGGGGCCCTTATTATGTAAAGACCTTAGAACATCTTCCTTCTTTTCTTCAGGGGAAAAAAAAGGAGTCTTCTTCTAGAAACAATGGTTCAGGAAATTATAGATTACTAAAGCATTGGCAACTGGGTGGTACAATGGATAGAGTGCTGGGCCTAGAGTCAGGAAGACCTGAATTCAAATTTGGCCTCAGACACTTACTAGCTGTGTGACCCTGGGCAAGTCACTTAACCCTATCTGCCTCAGTTTTCTCATTTGTAAAATGAGCTGGAGAAGGAAATGGCAAACCACTCTAGTATCTTTGCCAAGAACACTCCGAACAAGGTCACAAAGAGTGAACAACAGCAGAAAAAAAAATTGGAAGAAACTTTACTGACTGTTTAAGCTGACTGCCTTATTGTGCATTTGAGCAATCAGAGAGACCCAGAAAAATCCAGTGACTTGCCCAAGATTGCAGAGTGAGTTCCTTACCCTGATAGAGCCTCCAGACTTTAATGTGTTTCCCACTAAATCACCCAAGCTTACATACCCCACTTCTCTGCTGCCCAGTCTCCCTAGCACAGCAGGAGCCTGTCTGAGCTCTACCCAAGAGCAGGGTCTAGGGAGGACCGAGGGATTTCCCATATAGCATCTCAAATAAAGATGTTTCAGGATGGGAGCATAGGTGCAAGTGGGAGCATAAGTGCTTCCTCCCCAGAGTAGAAATCTCTCAAAATAAAAATCATATGATATAAGGAAAAGAAGACCAGTCTACTAGTCATCAGGATTTCAGCTCCAGATCTGCCACAGGCTAGCTTGTGAAATTTTGGCCAAGTCCCCATAGATCCCAGTTTCCACTTCTGTAAAATGACTGGGTTGGCCAAGAAGAAGTATCATTAACCTTTTTTGCATCATGGACCCCTTTGGCAGTCTGGTAGAATCAGAATCATGTTTTTAAATGCATAAAATAAAATACATAGGATTACAAAGGAAACCAATTATAATGAAATACAGTTATTAAAAACATATTTTATTGTGCTCTTGGACCCAAGGTTAAGAACCTCTAGACTAAATGATCTCTAAGGCCCCTTACAAAATGGCATTGTAGAAAAGGGGGGCTCTTACTTTTTGTAAATTACAAAAACACCCAGCACTTCCTTGAAGAAGGACTCCCTTTTTTTCATGCCTCCCAGCCCCACCCCAGCAATGTCAGTGATACTGGGAGGTATTCAGATGGATACAAGAGAGAGTGCCTGATTGATATCCCCAGTTGTTATACCTGACACATGAGCTGGGCACGAGTGTGTGTTTGCAGGCTCATGAATCCCATAGTCTCAGGGCTCCAAGATGATTCAGACAGTGAGAGTGATAAATAGAGTCTTGGCAGGCTGGTGGTTGAATTTCCTACTGCAGTTAACTTCTCTTGGCTTCTAAGAAGTGACAGCAATTTATAACAAAATGGTTAAGATGTAAAAAGAAAAAAGACCAGCTACTCAGAGCAGGAAAGTAAATAAGCAGAGCTGTTCTGGGTTTATATCATGCCCAAGCAATACTTCAGGGGATAATGAATACATAGGAGGAAAGCTTTTCAGTTCCTAGGTCTTCCTGTCTCCCATCCATCAGAAAAAAGAATCCATTCAATTCTGAGTTTCCTGCTTCAGTGTTTGTTGCCAGGGTTTGTTGATGATGAGATAGCTGGAGTTCCTCATTAAGGACCCTCCAGGGACTTCCCAAAGCTGTCAAGATGAGTAGGTCCTTCACATGGGCTCTGAGTGGACATTTGGGGTTGAAAACCCAAGACACTTTGTACCACCCATTCTTCACGTGCTTGCTTTTAGTATTTATGTACTGAGGAAAAGGAAAGAACCGCCTTGTTAAAAGAAATTTGATTTTTTTTTTTCTGCCCCACAGACAGAGAGCTTAACTAGCCGGACAAAACTGAACCTACCTGATGAGGTCCAAAGACAAATCAAGAGTAACTAGATCTGAGTTTGAAAGTCAATTTGCTCTGATGTCTACAGGCTTCCAGTGGCCTCATTCTATCTTAGCCCCTGGCCATCTTGGGACCCTATCAATGGTATTCCATCTTTGTATGGCATTCCTCCTATATAGCATCTTTGGTAAATGAAAGTGCTGTGAGTACAGATATATGTTGGGGAAACCCCAATTAGGCAGACTGGCTAAACCACTGATAGAATCACATCGTGTAGAGCTGGAAAGTCTGTTGAAAACACGATCTTATACAGATGAAGAAACTAGGAGCCAGAGATGTGAAATGACAACCCCCATGGTCATACAACTAATTAATGGCTGACTCAGGGCCAGGACACAACACCACCTTGCTTCAGACCCATATCACTTCTTGCTCTGATGACTGCAATAGCCTCCTTTGTTCTCCCCCCTCCCCCAATCGGTTTTTAAACTCCCCTATTCAATCCATCCTCGAGCACAATTATAACCATGTCATTCCTCTGCTCAAAAAGCTTCATTGGCTCCCTATCGCCCCTAGGATAAAATACAAATTCCTCTGTTTTGCATTTAAAGCTTTTAATAATCTTTCTAGGCTAATTATACAGTACTTAATTATATATTACTTATTATTTACATTATTACTTATTATATTAACACTGCTAGGAGGGACCTAACCATATATCTCCAATACTCTTCCTCTTCCCTATCCCCACCCTCCACCTCCAAGGACGGCTTTAGTCTTTGGGTCTTGGATGTCTCCAATTTGGGCCAATACACTGGAAGAGAGTCCTCATAGAGGTAGAAACTACCCAGAGCATCCAGGTCTAAGTGGAATACCATTGATAGGGTCCCAAGCTGGACCCTAGTCTAGATAGAAACTCTAGATAGAGAATCATTTAATAGCCACCTGCCTGGGTATTCACATTTTAAATTAAATTGAATTAAGATTAATTTTCTACTGATAATCTTTGGTGAATTTCTCTGGGTACTGTGGGAGGCATTGGAGACATCTAGGGTTGTTGTATTGCCTAGGCTGGGAGTCCTAGAAGTATCTAAGAGGTCACATTGTTTCCAGCGGTCAGTGGTGGTCAATCCTAGACTCCAGTGGTGAATTTGGGTGGGTAATATAAAATGATGAGAATTCTATTGAAAATTCAAATTGCTAATGAGTTTCATGAGATCTTTCAGTATTCCCTCATTCCTTTTCTCATCACCTACAAGAAGAACCCTCATGTTGGAGTAGGAGGGAGCCGTGGAATCGATCACTGACTAAGCCTATATCTTACCACTTGACAAAAGCCTCCAAATTTCTGGTCAATGTATGTTTTATTTGACTAAAGGCTCCCAGGTTTCAAGGCCTACTAGAGGCAAAATTAAGATATAGATGCATAGGTTCATAGATTTATGACTAGAAGAGACCACAGAGGGCATCTAATTCAGCCTCCTCATTTTACAGATGAGGAAACTGAAGCTAAGTGAATTGTCTAAGGTTATATAACTAGTAAGTGGCCAATCCAGGATTCTAACCCAGGTTGTCTGACTCCATATCTAACACCCTTTCTAGGGTATTAGGCAGCTGGTAGTAGTACTCAGCCTGGATTCAGGAAGACCTGAGTTCAAATCCAACTTCATATACTTACTCGCTTGCAGAAATCACATAACATCTGCCTCTATTGCCTCGACTGTTATAAGGATCAGATGAGATAATATTTGGTTGGTTTTTTTTTAAAGGCACTTAGCACAATACCTGGCTCATATTAGTCACCACATAAATACTTATTCCCTTCCTTTCCCCATTTTGCTTTCTGTCTCCTCCCATTTGGGACTTGGTCCAGGACTCAAAAAATGTCAGTCAGGACAAGTAAGAAGAGGGAATGAGAATCTCACCAGAAAGAGAATGGATTTGTACACCTTTGTCAACAAAAAACTCAAGCTGATGAACTAGACCAGCCCTGACATTGTTCTAGGGATGAGGGCCCTGCACATAGACAGAGTAGAAGGATACCTATATGGTATGGTTTCCCCCAGGGTCCCAAACTCTCTCACACATTTCCTGCAAGACCATCGTCTCCAAGGGCATTTTGGAGATGTGTACATTTCAACAGGGTTAGGTCAAGTGAGAGAGGAGAACACATTAGCTAGTTAGCACATTGACTGGGATTCATTTGTTGAATTATTTTGATCTATCAACACCACATTGCCTTTTGGCAGAGAAGAGGGCACTTAAATGTCTGGGACACAGGACAAAAAAGTGCTGCTGTCCAGGAAGGCTCAGACCCTGAGCAGTCGTCAGGGATGGTGTGAGGGCATCGGACAACTGATGGGGGTAGGACCAGGAAAGGGACAATGGAGTATTGAAGATGAATTCTGCCCAGGACTCAGTTTTTGCCTGGTTAGATGGGTCAGTGGACAGAGCACTGGGCCTGGAGTCAGGAAGACCTGAGTTCAAATATGGTCTCAGACACTAGCTGTGTGACCCTGGGCAAGTCATGTAGCCTCGGTTTGTCTTAATCCACTTGGGAAGGAAATAGCAAACCACTCCAGTATCTTTGCCAAGAAAACCCCAAGGACAGTGTGGTCCAAGGGGTCACAAAGAGTCGGATACAACTGAGCAATAACAATAACAGGCATGTTTGCCCTGCCCAGGAAGAAGAATTCTGGAAAGAGCTGATGATCCAGGCACCAATGAGTCCCCAGGTTACTGAATGCCCCATCTAAGGAGACCGGTAGGAGCAGGCCAAATCACAATGAAGAAGGGGCTTCTCCCTGCCTCATTCAACATTTTTGAAAGCATCAGTCACCCTATACTCAGAATTAATCACAAGATAATAACATGGATTCTTAAACTTTTTTGTATCATGGACCCCTTTGGCAGTCTAGTGAAGTTTATCGACTCTTTTCAGGACAATGCTTTAAAATATATAAAATAAAACACATAGGATGATAAAGGAAACCATTTTTGTTAAAATATAGTTATTAAAATATTTTTAAGAAACAAGTTCATAGACTCCAGGTTAAGGAATCTCAGGGGTAAAAAGCACCAGTAGGAGTCCGACCTACGAAAACTGGGTGCTAGTCCCTCTTTTGCCACTCATTTGCCCCAAATTCTATCCCTTTTATTGGTTCGTTGGGGTTGGGGGAATCCAATGAGATAATGAAACATAAAAGCATTTTAAAAACCATAAAAAAACACACAAATATTAAAAGGCTTTTATTCACCAGACCAAGATGCCCTGCATTCTGAAGGCCCCAGGCCATTGCCATTTTTTTTTTTTTTTTTTTTTTTTTGCTAACTGCTTTGGAGAGATTGTTCAGCATTTCATTTTCCTGGTGCCTTCCCCTCAACGTCCCCCAGTTTTACTTGGTGTTGCTCTCTGGCCACTCTCACCTCTGCCCCCATCTCCTGACTCCTATCCTGCCTCCATTCTAACTATGTACAGCTTGGAAGGGAAGAGATTCATTGTGACTGGCACCCCGGCAGGTCAGAGGCCAGTGGGGCCACTGGCAGAAAGGGGTGTAGCTAATCAAAGAAAAAGAAAATCCTGCAACCATCTGCAGATCTCCAAAGGTTTATGCAATCACCAGCAGAGGAAGGGGCTTGGACCTACAGAATTCAGATTCTGGGACTCTTTCTGTCTATTGTAATTCACAGGACCATAGACCGACCTAGTGGTGGAAGGGGGGACCCCAGAAGCCCTTTAATCCATTCCCCTTATTTCTCACATGAGGAAACTGAGGCCCAGAGAGGTTCAGTGACTTGCTCAAAGCCACATAAGAAATAAATATCGGAGGTAAAACCTGAACCCAGGTCCTCTGACTCTAGCGAGTGGTCCTTTGACTGATTCATTCATTCACCACTTGCTACCTTTATCACCCTGGGCAAATAACTTCTCTTCCTCGAGGTTTCTTCATCTACAGAAGGGGGAAATTGGACGAGATGATGACCGAAGTCCCTTCTAGTCCTAAAAGTCTATGAAAGAGAGAGAGGAGGGGGAAGGGGGCCTCATGGGGGGCGGGGTTGACTGGAATGAAGGTGCTGGAGCAGGAACAAGCCTGGCTGATTCAGGGGATAACCATCGAGAAGACCAGCCTGGTTGGATTGGAGGGTTTATATTGGCAATGACAGGGAGAACAGAGGGAAGGCTGCAAAGGTGTAATGAACACAGGTAAACGCTGTCTTTGACCCCAGATAACTTGAAAACAAATGGCAAACCACTGGTTTTGCCCCGGATGGAATTGAGTACAATAACCGAAGCTGAGTTATGACTAACCACATGAAACTGGGCTTGGGGAGAAGGAGAAATAGGAAGTGACGAATGGCGGGAAAGCCTCTGGTGGTACAGGGATCTAGACTTGGGATCAGGCAGACCTGAGTATGAATCCTGCATTGCAGTCAAATCTCTTAAACTCTCGGGCTTAGCAGCTCCTGGAACATAGTAGGTGCTTAATAAATGTTTGTTGACTTGACTTAAATAATAGAACCTACCCTTAGATTTACAAACTGCTATATAAATGGTAGCTATTATATTGAGTGATTTTGTAGCTAATGGAGGAAAACATTTTCAAAGACTAAAGATTCCTGGACTCAAGCCTGCTCGATGATGCTAAGAGCCCTCTCTCTTCCTGCCTAGGACACAGTGCAGTGGGGGGAGTGGTGAGAGACCCTGAAACATCTGGATCACAGAGGAAGAGTACCTGGAGATAGCTGGTTATTTTCTAACAAACTCTCTGGATTATCGAGGCAAGCTCATTCCCAACTCCGCCTTCCTTCAGGTTATTCCTCACAGACCCAACCTGTCTTACTACATCCTATGTCTGTCCCACACCCAGGAAATCTTCCCTGACTGCTCCAGCCCACAGTGATCTCCTTTCCTTCTGAACTCCTACAGACCTTATCCACATTGCACAATTCAGCACTTAATTGGATACTGCCTTGCATTGTTCTCCAGTTTTGTTTTGTTTTTTTCATTAATATTAGCTTCTTTTCCTCTCCTAGATGGTAAGCTCCTGGTGGTCAGGAACTGTCTTCTCCAATATCTGAATCTTCACAGATCATTGAATTCAGCACTGTGCTTCCAGTAGGTGCTCAATAAATGACTGATTAGTACCAGGTACTACAATGCCTTCCAAGCACGTCTGAATCCCCGACCCATCATACCATACAATGTCCTGCCAGGCCACTCCATGGGTCAAGGCTGCCATCCTCATTACTCAGTGATGTTAAGCAACTTTCCCAGTAGACCAAAGGTAGTACAGTGATCCTCAAAACTTTCCTAAATTTCGAGCTGAAAGTATCCTCAGAGGTCACCTAATCCAACCTCCTCATCTTCATAAATGAGGAAATCGATGCACACGGACAATAAGTGACTTGCCTAAAGTCACACAGAGGTGAGATCCAAATTCAGGTCCTCGGGCTCCAAAGCCAGTTCTCTTGTCTGACATGCCCCAGGCCTCAGCTTCCCAACTTTGTAGGTTCAGTGGAGACACGACGCCTGAGGGGGAGAAGAAAAACGGGATGTCACAGCAACAGCTACAACCAGACCCAGGACAGGCAGGAGAGGTTTCAGGTTGGCACATAGGGGTTCTTTATATCTCTGTATAAAGGCCATAATGGAACTAGGTGGAAACTTCAGGTATGGCTGCTTGGACCCCAAGCCATAGCAGATAAGGACAAGCAACCTTGAGTACCAGCACAAGCGCCTTCTTAAACTCAAGCCTGCTGACTGCTCTGAGTTCAGTCCCGTGGATTTCTCCACAGTTCCACCCTGTCATTGCTCTGGGGAGGAGACTGCAGGGGCCAGGGCCACATCAGGCAGCCGGAGAAGAAAGGTTTGCAGGGAGCCAGGTCTAGGGAAACCCGCCTTCTCTCTCAGCAGCCTCCAGGAGCCGTTGCCAACGCTGTAGAGCAGGGTGGTCATTCGATTGACAGTGTAGATTGTATCCCCTCTCACCACAGCTGTAAAAAGCGCCCCTTTGCTATTGACAAACTGGCCGGGCAGGGCCGTCCACTGCCCCGTGGTCAGGTTCAGGCAGTCGATGGCACAATGAAGGAAGTCATCAGAGGGTCCGTTACGGATCACATAGAGGTTGTCTCGATGTGCCACCATGCAGTGCCCATAGCTCTGGGGTCTCCTCAGGGATGCCACAGGAAGCCAGGCATCCGCCTGGGTCTTGTACTCATACACTGCTGTGGTGTCTGCAGGCTGCCACAGACAGATGAAGAGGCGGCCTAAGGTCTGGGCATAAGGGACCCCAGCGGCAGGCTGGGGGAGGTCTGCTATGAAGTTCCAGCAGCCAGCAGCAAAGTCATATCGCTCCACTGATCTTAGGGGCACCCTCTGGAACTCTCCCCCAATAGCATAGAGGCTGCCTTCATAGCCAACCAGTGCCACATCATAGCGAGCCTGGTGGGGGCTGGGAAACTCCTGCCAGGTCCCCCGGTCAGCATCGTAGCAGAAGCCAGGCTCCACAACTTCCTTGTTGGCCCCCCGGACCCCACCCACGATATAAAGCTTGTTCTCCAGTGTGGTGACTCCAGCCAGCAGGGTGCTAGCCTCCACTGGCAGGGAGGCCAGGGTCCGCCACACATCCTCCTTCTCATCCAGGTAGCACAGGGTTCGAGTCACATCCTCCAAATACTCAGGAGTGGGCGTGTGGGTACCAACAGCCACAAAGCTGCTGGGTCTCAGGGCCTCCACATAGGCCCGCACTTCTGGGGACAGTTCATCGGCCATCTCTGGGGGACCATCTCGAATGAAGAGTGCCGCTCTGTGAAACACGTCCCACAAGCCAAAGACAAATGCAGTCTCACACAATGCCACACAGTTGTCAGAGGTGAGGCTGTGGATAAGGTAGTGGGCCAGTGGGGGGACCTGCAGGAAGGCAGCACATTCCACAGCTTGAAACAGCTCCTCCTCACCCCCCAGGGCTGGCTGCTGACCCCCCAACACCTGCAATGCAGTCTGGAAGCCACCGGCACTCAGCACCCCAAGGTGGATCTCACCTTGGGTGGCCTCCTGCATCCCTGACCGGAACAGGCCACGGAAGAAGCCGCTGTTTTCCACCAGCAAGGCCTTGTCAGCTGCAAAGAGCCGTCCCCCTACCCAGACTTGGACACCGCCTGGAAGCACTGACTGCATGGTGGGGGCTGAAGACAAGAGGGCAGGGTGAAGTCAGCCCAGGATGAGGGCCGAGGATAGCCTTTCCCCCCCCAAGGCAGGGTCTCAATCTGATTTGGTCACTTCTCACCCTTCTCTCAGGGATTTCCAGGCAATGAAGTAACTTCCCTGTGGGAATATAAATAGATTCTTGACTAAAGATAGACCCTGCTCATGTGACCCCACAAACCCAGGAGCAGAGATTGAGCAGGAAAACCTCGCAGGCCTCATATTGACTTAGAAAATGCCACATTGTATCTTTATTTTGTTAAATATTTCCCAATTACATTAAATCTAGCACAGCCCACTCAGGAGAGCTATGGGTGACCTGTCCTGTATTTGACAGCTCTGAATTAAATGACTTTTAGCTCTAAATCTATTGTCCTACAATCCTATGATCCTATGTAATGGAAAGACCTTTGGGCTGGGAATCAAGAGACTTGGATTGTGTTGGAAAGGTGGCAGGCTATGGGTGAGGAATGTTACACAGACTGTCAGACTTGGGTCTATGCCTCAGTTGACTTTGCTTAAAATTTTTCCCCCTTTTGTTACAAGGAAAGCTGGGGGAGACACCAGGGAGGAGTATTTTGGAAGCTGAATATGATGTAAAACAAAAAAATTCCATAAAACATAGGTTATTATTATTTTTTAATGAAGACAGGTTTGAGTGCTGATTCTGTTACCATTCATCCCATCTTGGACAAGTCACCCCTTCTCTGGACTTTAGGCTCTGCGTGAGAAAGGACTAAAAACCCAACTTCTGAGACTGTTGTGAGGATTAAATGAGTTACTAGATGTAAAGAGCTTCAAAAAAAAGTGATGCCAAAGCAGCAAATCACTACTATCATCGTGCACATTAATTCAGTCCTTGCAAAGTGTTTTATATTCATTGTCTCATTTGAGCCTCAAAACAACTCTGTTTGGCAGATTGTCCTCATTGCTCAGATGACCAGTCCCAGGCTCAGAGAAATGATGCTGGGCAAGTCACTTCTCCCTGGACCTCAGTTTCCTCATCTGTAAAATGGGGAGGTTGGACCAGATTGCCTCTAAGCTCCCTTCCAACTCTAAATCCATGATCCTAGAATTCATCCAGGGTCACACAGCTTTTGAGGCAGGATTTGAACTCAGGTATTTCTGGCTACAAGTCCAGAGTTAAACCCGTTACATCACTTATCACCAATGCAGGAGGGATAGGACCCCGCTCCATCCATTGCTTTTCACCATCTGCCTCAGCGACCAAGGCAGATGGAAACTAGGGAGACCTTCAGAGAAGGAGCAGGCCTGGGAACCCCAAGTCAGCAACATCTCTTCACTGTACTGGTGGCTCCAGTATGGGAATGGGGGCAGTCACTGAGCTTCCAGCTTGCCCACCCCCACTGCAAACACAGCAGCAAGGAAGGGCAGCTGGGGCTAGGGGTGGGGGTGAGGAAGAGGGCATAAGTCAGATGCATGAGCCTGGGAAGACAGATTCCCAGAGGAAGAGAGCCAGGAATAGACAGGATAAAGGAGAGGCCCTGGGGACAGAGAGAGGAGGAGGATTGAAAAAGTGGCTGGAGGCCAGATTTGTCAGCCGTTAGCCCTTCCTCCAGCATCCCTATATCTTCATAATTGTTGCACTTTTGGACACTGCTTCCTTATGCTATTCGGGTCCCACTTCAGGGCCAGAGACAGTCTCACACTAGAAGCTCCAACGTATTTTTTTCCATTCAGCCCCAAGCTCTGAGTCAAGATTCTCAGCCTCTAACCATTATCGTCAGCCCCTAGCTCATAACTCCAGGGAACAGCATGCCCCTGAGCATTTTCTGCATTTAAGGCAGGGTTGAATTCCCCTATAGGTACTGGGCACTGGATGTTTGATAGGGGGAAGCAGAGAGAGAAGACAAAGATCTGGGAGTCACAGGTTGGGGAAGAGCCAAAGTCAAACCCCTCCTCATATCCTCAGTTGCTCAATAAGCATTTATTAAGCACCTGTTGTATGCCAGGCACTATGTTAAGCCCTGAGGATACAAAAAAAGGCAAAAACCAGTCCGTGCTCTCTAGCAGGGGCAAGGAATCTGTGGCTTTGAGGCCACATGCAGTCCTCTAGGTCCTCAAGTACAGCCCTTTGACTGAATCCAAACTTCACAGAGCAAATCTTCTTAATAAAAGAATTTGTTCAGTAAAACTTGGACTCAGTCAAAGGGCCACACCCAAGGACCTAGAAGGCCACATATGGCCTGCAGGCCACAGGTTACCCACCCCTACTAGCAGATCTGTCTGATGGGAATATTCTATGCATAGAGGCAGATTGCAGTGGATGGAGTTTGGATTCAGGAAGACCTGAGTTCAAATTGTGCCTCATATACTTACTGTGTGACTTTGGGCAAGTCACTTAACCTGTTTGCCTCAGTTTCCTCAATTGTAAAATGAGGATAATAATAGCACCTACCTCCCAGGGTTGCTGCAAAGATCATATGAAACAATATTTGCAAAGTGCTTGTTGAAGTACCTCCTGCCCTGTGCTATTGTATAGTAGTATGCACTTAAAAAATGTATATTTTCTTCCCTCTTGTATCCCAAGACATCTTCCTCATGAAGTCACCCAGTAGCCCTCTGTACCCCCAGCTGTCCACTCTGAATAAGGAGATACACTTGGATGGAACTATTCTATGTCCATAGGAGGAATAAGTGGCCATCTGTATGATGTGAATGATGAGTGTTTAATGCTAAAACCTTATTAAGGTACACGCTGAAATCCCATTAAGGAAACCTCTTTGTTTCAAGATACATGAATATGAATATATGCACACTATATTTATACATATTTATGTGTAAATATTTAAAACAACTCAGAGCTATTCAATTGGATCACATTACCTTAAACATAACCCAATGGAGAAATGGGGAGTCTTCATGGAGTCTAGAAAAAAGGAGAGCCCTGGAATCTGATGTTCCCAGCATGGCTCAGGAAGGGACTGCTCTGATTTTAATGGACCACATTGATAGAGGCACTGTCAGAGGCTGAACCTAAAGTCAGGAGAGACAAGGGTTCGAATCCTACTCTCAACATCCCGCTTCACCTCTCTAAGGCTCACTTTCTCACCTGTAAAATGGAGCTAATAATTCCTATAGTATGAACCTCACAAGGTGATGTGTATCATATAAAGTATGCTATAGAAATGTCAGCGATTATTATTATTATTATTATTATTATCTAGAAATATGCCTAGAGTGGAGAAGGGCAAGTCATCAGGCTATCACAGCTTAACAAAGATCCTGTCAAAAAATCCAGCTCCTTTGGCTCAACTTAATGCTCTGGGGACCACTGGTTCTGGAGTCAGAAGACCTGGATTCAAATCTCATCTCTGATGTTCACTAGCTGTATGACCTTAGGCAAGTCACTTAACCTCTACTGGTCTCATTATGTTCCTGTAGATAAGGGAGTTGGATTGGATGCCCTCCGAAGGCTTTTCCAGCTCGAGGCCCGTGAGCCTAAACGTGGTCTCCCGAGGAGACCTCTCCTTGAGGAGGGAGTGAGTAACAATGGCATAGAACCAGGTTCGTTTACCCTATTAGATCCATCTCCATTTAAAAATTATTAAATTGTCATTTTGGTTTATAAATCAGTCTCTGATGAGTATAGGGGGTGTAAACTAAGGCACAATGCCTGAGCACCTCTGGGTGAATTGACAAATCTCTCATTTCCACACTTCCATAAGGGTCAGACCTCCATCTTACAGTGATCCTGTGAAGGTCCCGCTGTCCCATGGGGTCCCTAAGCAGCCAGCCTCTTTCTTTCTTGTAACTGAAATAAGCAGCCACATTATAAGGGCCTCTCTGCGGTAGTGGGCCACATCTGGATCATGTTGGGGAACCCCAAGAGCCTGAAGTTGGAGCTTGAGCCCAGAATGGGCTTCCTCCTCTTCCCTGTAGCTTATCACCCACTCCTCTTGGGGAGCCCCTCCTTCCCCACCGCCCTCTGGGAGCCCCTCCTTTCCCTCACCCGGCATTTTGCCAAAGATTCAAGTGGGGGAGGCAGGGAGGGCCTCTGTGGCCCACGGGGGCCTCAAGCAGCTGGTTTGAATTTTCTCTGTGTTATCGATACTAGGAATCCCTTGGGAGTGGCTAACTTTCCAGCCTCTACATCCCCCTTCCCCCTCTCCTTCTCCCTTCCTCAGGCACTGGGGGAAAAAAAGAACTCACAGCCCTCGGCCCCAGGCTAATAAGGGAGACAAGGTCTCTGCTTCCATGTGTCAGATCAACTCCTGGGGTTGCAAGAATAGCATCGAGACCCAGGACCAGTCCCAGAGCCAGGAGGCAGCTGGTTTTTGCCTGGGCTGGTTCCCACACATTCTTCCCTGGTGTGTGTTTCAGACTGATCATTCCAATTCCTGCAGTTTGTGTTCCAGATCCGGAGACTCTACCCACATGTTCTTTTCAGATGACCTTGAGTTCCTGGTGCACTGACCTTTGCTGGTGAGAACATGGGCAATATGTGGGGTAATGGAGAGCACTGGATTTGGAGTCAGAAGCCCTAGATTAGAATTGGGGTACAGCTACTTACTATCTGTGTAATGTTTGATAAGTATCTTCTCTTCTCTGGACCTCAGTGTTGTCATTTGTAAAATGAGGAGATTTTATCAATCAATCAATCTTTATTAAGCACCTACTATGTGCCAGGCACAGTGCTAAGTTGTAGGGCAGGGGTGGGGAAACCTGCAGCCTCGAGGTCACATGTGGCCCTCTAGGTCCTTGGGTGCAGCCTTTTGACTGAATCCAAGGTTTACAGAACAAATACTTTTATCAAGGGGATTTGTTCTGTGAAGTTTGGATTCAAAGGGTCTCACCTGAGGACCTAGAAGGCCTTATGTGACCTCCAGGCCTCAGGTTCCCCACCTGTTCTAGGGGATCCAAAAAGAGGCAAGAGACAGTCCTTGCCCTCAAGGAACTTACAATCTAATGAAGAGACAGTAAACAAACAAATAAATACAAACTACATACAGCATAAGTACGAAATAATCCACAGAGAGAAGCCACTAGAATTAAGAGGGGTTGGGGAAGGTGGGATTTTAGATTAGATTTAAAGGAAGCCAGGGAGGTCAGCAGGCAGAGGTGAGGAAGGAGGGCATTCTAGGCATGGGAGACAGCCAGAGAAAATGCCTAGAGTGGAGAAATGGAGTGTATGATTCATGGAACAGCCAGTATCATTGGATCAAAGAATAAGAATTGAGGGACAAGGTGTGAGAAGACTGGAAAGGTAGGAGGGGGCTAGGTTATAAAGCGCTTTGAATGTCAAACAGAGCATTTTGTCTTTAACCCTGGAGGCAACAGGAAGCCACTGGAGTTTACTGAGTAGGAGGGGAACATAGTCAGACAGGTGCTTTAGGGGGAAAAACCACGGAAGCTGAATGGAGGATGGATTGGAGTGGGGAGAGACTTGAGGCAGGCTGACCCACCAGCAGGCTATTGCAATAGTCCATACGTACTTAAGATGATGAAGGCTTGTATCAGGCTGGTGGCAGTGTCAAAGAAGAGGAGCGGATGTATTCGAGAGATATTGCAAAGGCAAAACCAACAGGCATCAGCCACAGATTGAATACTGGGGTTGAGAAATAGTGAGGAATCCAGGATAGTGCCTAGGTTATAAACTTGGGGGACCGGGCAGATGGTGTTGCTCTCTATAGTAACAGGGAAGGTCAGAGGGGGAATGTGATTTAGGGGGAAAGATAATGAGTTCTGTTTTGGACATGTTGCATTTAAGATGTCTACTGGACATCCATTTCAAGATGTTTGAAAGTTGGTTGCAGATGCAAGATTGGAGGTCAGCAGAGAGGTTGAGGCAGGACTGGTAGATCTGAGAATCATCAGCATAGAGATGGTAATTAAATACATGTCAGCTGATGAGATCACCAAGTAAAGCAGTACAGAAGGAAAAAAAAGAGGGCCCAGGACAGAACCCTGAGGGACACCTGTGGTGACACGGCGTCATCTGGCCTGGAAAGGAGAAGGAGGAGTTGTGGATGATTTCTAAGGTCCCTTCATAACCCTATGATATTGTATAACCCCAATAGCAACTGACACTTCTGCTATTCCTTCCTGAACCCCAGTCCCCTCACCAAACCCCACAAGCCTCATCTTTTCCTCCCATTTGCTTCTCTTCTTCTTCCCTTCTCCATTTCTGTCTAATCTGAATGCCAACAAAATGACCTCCTTACCAGGTCCACAACCCCTAAGGTTTCCACATCTGCCTACTTTCACCAATGCTCCAATTTTCTGACTGAGGCCCAGCCTTCCTGCTGCCCATCTGCCCTGGTTCCTAAGGAGCAGTATATTTACCATACTGGGCAGAGCACTGAACTTCGAATTAGCAGACCTGGGCCCTGGTCTCTGCTTTGTCACTAAGTGGGATTGGGTGAGTGATCAAACCTCTCTGAGCCTCAGTTTCCCCATCTGTGAAATAGAACTAAATGATTGAATGATAGTCAAGGTTCCTGCCAGCTCTAAAACTGTACCCCACTCCCTGAATCAGCAAGTGTTTACTGAGTACTCACCCTGCCCCTAAATCCACCCTAAAGCACTATGGGGAACATTGGAGAAATACCCAATAAATTCCCTGTCTTGAAGGAGTTATAAAATCATAGATGTAAAGCTTAAAAGATTCCCGTCGTTTTACAGATGAGAAAATTGAACCACACAAATGTAAAGTGACTTGCCAAAAATCTCATAACTAGTGTCAGGGGGATTTGAATTCAGACCCTCTGTCTCTCAATCTGGCATTCATGCCACTGGGCCATGCCATCCCTAGGGATCAAGGATGGCTCTCCCCTGAGCATCACAAGGATAAGTATGTACATCCCAGGGAGCTTTCCTCCAGAATTTACCCTTCTCCCTAAATCCAAACACTGGGTCCTGCAGCCTGACCCACAGAAAGGGGAGTAAGATGATGAAAGCAATGGAATTTACAGAAAGGAGTTTAAAAAAAAAAAGCCTGGAATCAAAGAAGTAAGTTTAGAGGTAGGAGCAGTGACTCAAGGTCCTATTCTTGAATAATAATAATAATAATATTTACATAGTGCTTACTTAGTGTCAGGGCAGCTAGATGGTGAAGTGGATAGAGTGCCCAGCCTGGAGTCAGGAAGACCTGAATTCAAATTTGGCCTCAGACACTTATTAGTTGTGTGACCTTGGGCAAGTCACTTCACCCTGTTTGACTCAGTTCCTCATCTGTAAAATGAGCTGGAGAAGCAAATGGCAAACCCCTCCAGTATCTCTGCCAAGAAAACCCCAAATGGGGTCACAGAGTCAGACGCTACGGAAATATGCCAGGTACTGTGCTAAGAGGTTTACAATTGTTATCTAATTTGATCCTCACTACAACCCCGGCGGGGGTAGGTGCTGTTATTATTCCCATTTTACAGATGAGAAAACTGAGGCAAACAGAAGTCAAGGGATTTGTCCAGGTACACACTGCTAGTAAGTGTCTAAAACCTCATTTGTAGGCCTAACTCTCTATCTATCCCCTGCCCCACCAACTGCCTCATTTTCAATATTCTAGTTTTTATTATTCTTACTTGTGATTATACTTTTTCATCCTTACTACTACTACTACTACTAATATCTAATATTTATAAAACACTTTAACACTTACAAAACACTTTGCTGTATATTATCTCATTTTATCCTCACAACACTGGGCTGTCCCAGGTTAAAGGCCTCACCTAAGATCACAAAGCTATCACACTGAGTTTGTGGCAGGGACTTTGGCTTATTTATCTGGATATCTCCCCCCTACTAGGTCAAATGATGCATTAATAATGAATCTTTTACCCCTAGAGGCAGGGTAGTGCTGGAGAGTGGTGTGGGCAAGTAAATGGAAAGAACCAATATGTGTGGTGGAAAGGAATATGAGGAAGGGTCCAGCTAATTGTAACTGGGTCCCCCAGTCTCTTTGAGCATCGTCCGACAGTCATCTCCTCCTGCTTCTCTTTCTCCTCCTCCTCTTCCTTTTTTCCTCTTCTTCCTCCTCCTCTTCTTCCGTTTCCTTTTTTCTCCTCTTCTTCCTCTTCCTTTCTTTCCTCCTGTTGTTCTTCCTTCTCCTCCTCCTTTTTTTCTTCTCTTCTTTCTCCTCCTCCTTTGATTTTATGTCTTCCTAAGAAAATCTCTTCTTCCTCTTTTTTAACAAAAATGAGGTAGGGGCAAGGAATCACAATGTGGTTTGCCCCAGACTCTCCACTCCTCAGGCTATGGAAATGAGCAAGCAGTCGGCCTTGGGCAAAGAAAGAATCAGGTGTATTTTGGTGGCTAGCCCACACTCCCTGCTTTTGAATCGGAGGTTTTTGATTGGGAGATACGACTTTAGCAGCTATTCTCAGTGACTCAGAGAACTCCATGGATAAAATCACTGGCAGCTTTAGCTTCCTGGTTCTAGTTCTCAGCATTCACCTCTCTCTCTCTGTCTCCGTCTCTCTCTCTCTGTCTCTCTCTCTCTCTTCTCTCCTCTCCTCTCCTGTCCTCTCCTCTTCTCTTCTCTTCTCTTCTTTCTCTCTCTCTCCCTCCCTCCCCCTCTCTCTCCCTATCTTTTCTCCTCTCCTCTCCTCTTCTCTCTCTCTGTCTCTCTCTCTCTCTGTCTCTCTGTCTCTCTGTTTCTCTCTCTCTCTCACACACACACACACACCTGTATGGCCCATTGTGATTTTCCCAACTTGCAATACCTAAAGGATGGCTTTCTTCACATGCAGCTAGCTTTTAGAACTGGAATGAACTTTTAGAGATCTCCTAGTCCAACTCTCAGCAATTGACTCAAGGAACACCCAGGCAATAAAGATAATGTCATTTATATATCCTTTAAGTGCTTCACTTATGTCATCTCATTTGAGGCTCCCAACAATCCTGGGAGGTAGGTGTTATTATTAGCTTCATTTTACAAACAAAGAAACAGACAGTTTAAATTACTTGCCCAAGGTCACTCAGCTAATAAGTGTATGAAGCAGGATTTAATCTGAAGTCTTCCTGAGGTCAGGTCCAGCACACTATCCACTAGTCCGTCTACCTGCTTAATACATGTAATTGAACCAGGCAGGAAGTGACTAACAGAAGCAGAACTCAAGGCCAGATGGCCAGTATTCCAAATTACTACACCATATTGCCTCTAGACTGGCATTCTCTTTGTGAGACCTTCTCCATTGGTAGGGCCTTCTAAGTCTGTAAGATCCAGGCCTGAGACCATCTATCTGCCCATGGAGGCAAATAAAAGGCCAAATGGGAACTGGTTCTCACTTCCCCTCCTCCTTCAACTCAAAGAGAAAATCCCTGGCTATTAGCTTTTTAAGCAAACCCAGCCAGACTATCAAATATAAACACATTCCTCCCAACACCTTACAGTTTTAATAACAGGGATAGTTTGTAATGATCTCCCAGAGACACAGTTAAGATTCAATAAATATTCGTGTAGCTCTGTCCAGGAAAATGGTTTTCTTTTTTGGATGAATAAGAGTTTTTTATAGGAAAGTTGCACACAGGTCCCACGCCCCCACCCTCACCCCCTGGGTTTTTTTGCCTGTGTTCCCAAGATTGGTTTCCTCACAAGTAAAATGGGAGACTTAGACTGGACGATTCTCAAGAATTTCTTTCAATTCTAACATGAGAAGGATCCATTAGTTATTTGATTTTCCATTTGAAGGGAAGGGGTGTCTGCAAAGAGGGAGCCCTGATTTTTAGCTTCTTCTCTACCCTCCCTCTCACACCTTCCCACTCCTACCCCACCTCTCACTCCAACCACCCCAACTTGGAGTGACGCTATCAGGCTAGTGTGATGGAATGAACCCTGGGTGGGGAGTCAGGAGAAATTCTAATCCTGGTGACTTTGAACAAGTCATGTCCGTCTCTGGGACTCAAGTTTCCTCACCTGTAAAACGGGAACAATAATTTTCCTTTCGGTTTACCAAGCCAGGGCAACCCATCGTGACCTCCTCTCACCCCAACACACCTATAGCTTTCTCCGGGAGATGCGCCCCCTCGGTGGGGGGAGTCTGTAGTCCTTACAAGGAGTTTGGCCACAGCTCAGAGGATGGCTCCGCCTGCCGGGTCCTCCTCCTCTTTCGCCCGAGGGCCCCAGCAGCACTAGAGAGGGACGGGGCAAGCAGCATTGAGCCGAAGCTGGAGCTGGAATCGGAGCCCAGAGCTCCAGAGCCCGGGTGGCCACGTCCAGTGCCACGGTGGAACCAAGGTGTGGGGTGGCGGTGAGGGAGATGTGGAGGTCTTCTGCCAGAATGCGAGAGTGAACCTCGGCATCTGAGGTCCTGGCACGGTCCCCTGCGTTCCAGCTCTCCCTCTGGGGCCAGGCAAACACCCAGGCGGGACGCCCCCGCGGCGCCCCGGGCTCCCAAGAGTCTGTTTCTTGTCCCCGACAGCTACCTGACTAAATAACCTGGGGACTTGAGCTGGAGCCGCAGAAGGGGCACGAACGCCTAGGGGAATTGCCTTTACCTGCCTGCTCCAGGGAGTGTGGGCAGCCTAAGGTTTGTTGCACGGAGGGACTCGGTGTTAAGGGAATCCCCTCTTTGGCCTCTTTCCTCCCTCCCACCTGTTCCAGGTGAACTCACCGCCCGCCGGTCATCCACTCCTAGTGAGCCTCTGCTATTCTCCTAGAGGCGACATTTCGCCCCTAGGGGTCCTCTGCCCGCTGGACTTGTCATGTCGTCCGTGTTTGGCAAACCCCGGGCTGGGAACCTTGGTCCTGAGCGCCTGGTACACAGTTCGATCCCCGAGGTTAACGTGGCCATCCTGGGTTGCAGAGGAGCCGGGAAGTCTGGTGAGTGGGGTGGGGGAAGAGAGCAGGACTGTTGAACCCTTACCTCCCAGGGGCTCCCCCAAGCAGGTATAGATAGAAGTGTCTATTTGGGTAGTGTTTGATTGGCAGGCCACTGTAGTCCTTTCACACCTTTCTCTAGTCCAGTGCAGAGATGATGGCTTTTGTGTTTCCTTCTACTCTTCCCTCCCCCTAGGGTCTGGGGGATGATACCTGGTGGGGATACCTACGCAGAGCCTGCCAAGGCCAGACCTCCGAGATACACAGATTCAGTCACAGACCGGGACAGTCTCCTGGGGAGACAAATAGGCTTTTGGTGGAGGGTTTTGGATAATGGAAAAATCAGAGTCATTTGGGAAGGCATCTTGGAGAGTCAGCCCGTCTATAGAGAGCTGGCCTCAAAGCCAGAAAGAACTAGGTTCAAGTCCCATCTTGGATACATGCTGGTTGTATGACCCTGGACAAGTTATTTAGTCGATCAGTGCTCTAGGCAACTCTCTGAATTGTAGATAAATTGCTCCCCAGGATTGGCCTAATCTGGAAGTTCCCTACAAGGAGGAAATCATGGGTCCAGTAGCTCTCCCCATTCCCATCCCTTTGGGAGATACAGCCTGACTTATATGGCAGGTCTGAGCACCTTTCAGTTTTGTCTTTGTATCATTATCACCTAGCACAATGCCTGCCACTTGATAACTTAATGATGTTTGTTCATTGATTATTGAAGGGATTTGGAAGGGGTGTTGAGAGAGGAGAGGAAATCATGGAAGCAAAATGCCTGGGTTTTGAGAAATGCAAACCCCCTCACTCTTGCAGAAACAGTTTCTTCTTCTTTCATAGGATTTTCCTACGTAGCACTTTGCTTTCTTTAATGCATTTATCATGCATTATTTACTGAGCATTTTAGTTATCTGGGTTTATCTTCTCTGCCAACAGGACTGTAAATCTCTGGAGGGCAAGCATCCTATCTTATTTAAGCTTCTTATCTTCCCAAGCTGTCAGTCAATCAACAAGCATTTATTGAGTGATGAGTATGTGCTAGGCACTATGTACTAATTTCTGGGAACACAAAGAAAAGCAAAAACACAGTGTTTGCCCTCCAGGAGCTGACATTTAATAAATGTACCTCGAATTGGAATTTGGAAATGGGGCTAAAGCAACTATGGCAGTTGGAAATGAAGACTTGGGCTTAGGACTTCATTCATTGGTCTCTTTGTCCCTTCTGTCTTGACTGAGCCCAATCAGCTGGGGTCTTTCTTTGAGATTGCTCTATGCTCACTTAACCATTTTTAAGTTCCCAATGATTAGTGAAGGATTCTACTTAAGCCCAATCGGAACCCTTTTCCCCTTTAGACCTGTGATGGTTGAGCAGACTGCAACTTTGAAACTGGTGCCCTGGTATAGAACAGAATTGGCACCTGGTTTTCCTGAAGCATGAAAAGTGGATAGAGAAGTAGTGAGGTATAGTGTATGGAGAGCTGGCCTCAGTGTTAATAATGATGATAATGATGATAATAGCTAACATTTAGATAGCACTTAGTACATTCCAGATACTGTGCCAAGTGCTTTACAATTATTATCTCATTTTATCTTCACAACAAACCTAGGAGGTAGGTACTATTTTATCCCCATTTTATAGATGAGGAAACTAAGGCAGAGGTTAAATGACTTGCCCAGGATCACAAAGCAGTTAGTAAGTGTCTGAGTCCACACTTGAATTCAGAGCTTTCTGACTTCAGGCATGGCACTCTATGTGCTGTGCCACCTGGATCATATCTTTCCTCTGCTACCTACTGACTGTGTGATTCTGGACAAGTCATTTAACTTTCCAGGGCTCTAGGCAACTCTCTAAAACTAAGTTGCAGAGAAAGTGCTACCCTGGATTGATAACAGGGAGTTTCATTATCTGAAAGTTTCCTACAACAAGGAAATCATGGGTCAAGTCCCCATCTCTTTCCTGCAGAAAAGGGTTATTCTCACCCTTACTGGCAGCTTTGCCTATTTGAGAGAATATCCTTTCTGTATTTTGGAGAACTACCTATTGTGTCAAGGCAGAACATATGTTTTGTTTGTTTGTTTGTTTTGTTTTGTTTTAAATAGGAAGAAATTGTCTTCTTAGCATTGAAAAGCAAGATGTTAAGTAAGCAAAGAATTCTATGGCATCATTTATTTCGCCAACAGTTATATAAATGAAAGAATTTAAATTTTCAAACATGCATTCCCTAGATGGTAGTTTGCAAAAATCATGGAGCCTTCGAATCTTGGGAAAGAGTTTTAAGAAGCACTTAGAAAAGCACTTTTAGTTAAGAAAATATACTGCTTTTTTTTTTAAGAGACCGGCCTAACAGCTGACCTTGCATGACTAATTTCAGTACCCAGAACAAACCTCTGTTGACTTTGCTAACTGATAAATGCTCTTCATATGTTGAAAAATTCATTCCAAAATTTTATGTTCCAAATTTGTTCCAAAAATTTTATATTTAATGAAAACATTCCTACTGGGACTTTCTATGGTCTGGTGTTTTTATCACAGTAAACTTGGACCTGGGAAGGAGCAAGGACTAGAATTTTAAAATCAGTCTATCTGGACCACAGGCTGGGATTTATCTCAGGAAAATAGGGGTTTTATAACCCTCCTGAGGGACTTTTCATATCTCTAGTTTTTATCTTTTCTTTTGGGTCCCATTGCAAATTGGAGTCAAATTCCCACTTGAGCACCCTGGTGTGATTTCTCTACAGATAAAAAGCTCTTCCCTCCTTCTTATGTTTCTCCAAGCAAAGGACTAGGAGACTTACAGCTTCTTGGCTTATCCAGATTTTATATAACTCTGACTGTAGCCATCATTTGCCCTTGGGTGTTTTAATCCCTGGCTTTTTTTAAATCCCTGAGTATTACTAGAGGGACATGTGATCTCCTCGTTTCTGATTCCTTTGGAGTGGGTTGAAGACCTTAATGGTGCCAAACCCTCGTTAGTGGTTTTCTATCTCTTTTCTATCTCTTTTTCTCCCTGGAGAGCTGGACTCTCCATCAGTGGGGTGGCAGCGGGGGTGGGGGTGGGGTGTGTGTGAAGGGTGGGTCAGAAGGATCAAAATAGTTGGTTGTTTCTCTAAAACATTCATGTGCCAGCTTCCAGTGAAAAGAGCCTAAGATGGCAGGAGAAGATTGGAAAAACATTTCATTTGTTTGTTTGTTTTTTGCCTCTTGCAGCTTTGACCGTGAAGTTCCTGACCAAGCGGTTTATCAGTGAATATGATCCCAATTTGGGTAAGATGCTCATTTATCGCTTTCCTCTCCCCTCGTTTCTCTAGACAGTGGCTCCATCCAGCTACCCCCAAGATAATCCCTAAAGCTATGATGAGGTTGAGGAGGAGGGGTGAATTACCGAGATAAAGTGAGTGTAGTAGAAAGAATACTGGTTCAGGGATCAAAGAACATCCATTCAAACCTTGGCTCTCCTGCTTTATTACTTGTAGGATCCTTGGGCAATTAATCAATCAATCCAATTTAATGTGCCCAAGCACTGGCCTAGATATGGGAGACACAAAAACAAAACACGAAGCAATCCTCCTGCTGAAGGATTTTACAAGCAAGAAAGTCACGTTGCTTCTGTCGTCCTCAGTCTCCTCACCTATATACTGAGAGAGTTGGACTACATCATTGTTAAATTCACTTCCAGCTCTAAATCTATAACCCTGTGATGTAGGCTCAGGCCCTGGCTTTGACACTTAAAATTTATGTGACTTTGGCCAAGTCATTTCACTTCTCAAGTGAATTATAATTTTCTCATCTGTAACATGAAGGGGTTGGAGTAGATAGTGCTTCCAGCTATAAAATCCTATCAACAGATTGATTCCCTAAAATTATTTTTTTGGGGGGGTTAGGCAATGGGGTTAAGTGACTTGCCCAGGGACACACAACTAGTAAGTGTTACGTGTCTGAGGCCGAATTTGAACTCAGGTCCTCCTGAATCCAGGGCCAGTACTCTATCCACTGCGCCACCTAGTTGCCCCCTAAAATTAATTTTTTGAGGAAGGAATGAACTGCCTCATAGACAGTGCTGCCACCTATGTTGCTCCTCCTTCCCTGACTGGGGCTGGCCTTCTTTTCAAGGCTGAGAGATGTTGCTTTAAAATACAAGACAAGCTATATAGTAAGAATAATTTTTTTGAAAACAACCATATCAGAGCTTATGTATCTAAATGAATATGGTCTTAGGCTGAATGGGGTGGTTTAAAGACCACTAGACTTGATTCAAAACCATAGGATTTTAGGGTTGGAAGGAACCCTAGAGATCATCTTGTCTTAAACCTCTCATTTTGCAGATGATGTGCAGAAAGTCCAGCTATCTTCTCATATCTCTGTTCCCTTTTATAGCCAAACTCCTAGAGAAAACTGCCTCTCTACATCCCTACCTTCTGTTTCCTCACCTGCTACTTCTTTCTAAACCCTTTACAATCTGACTTCGAGCCCATAACTCTGAAGAAACTGTTTGCACTATTTTAATTTTTAAATCTGATGACTTTTCCCACTCACCCCCTATCCTCATCCTTCTTAATCTCCCTTGAGCTTTTGACAACGTTGACTACCCTCTTCTCCAGTATATGACCTCCTCCCTCCGTTCCCATGACACTTCCTTCTCCAATCCTATGTCTCTGATTGCTCCTTCTCGATCTCTTTTGCTGGGTCATCTTCCCTGTCCTGCCTCCTAACCATGGGTATCCCCCTAGGGTGTTTCCTGGACCCTCTTTTCTCTCTCTCTCTCCCCTCCTCTACTTTTGGTGGTCTCAACAGCTCGTATGAATTCAATGATCTCTACACAGTTGACCACCAATCTTTCTCCTCAGCTCCACTTCTACATTGCCAACTCTCTGCTGGACATCTTCACTAGATGGCCCATTGGCATCTCAAATTCATCATGTCCAAAGCAGAGCTTATTATCTCCCCCCTCCCCCCCTAAAGCTCTCCCTCCTTCAAATGCCCCTGGTTCTGTTGAGGACACTTCCTGTCACCCAGATTTACAACCTCAGAGTCAACTTTAGCTTTTCACTGTCACTCACTCACCACATCCAGTCAGTGGCCAACTCAATTCAATCTCAACTACATTTTTCATACCCTATCCCCTCTCCACCCATAGGGCCATCGCTCTAGTTCAAGCCCTCATCCCCTCTTACCTGGACTGCTTTACAGCACAGTTGCTTTCTGTGCTTCCACCAGTCTTTCCCCTCTCAAATCCGTTCTCCACACAACTACTAAAATCATCTTCCTAAAGCACAGATGTGTTTTGACAACATCACTGCCCTGCTAAGGAATCTTCTCCAGCTTTCTATTGCCTCAAGGATAAAATGCAAATTTTGTTTGGCTTTTAAAACCCTTTATAATCTGACTCCAGTCTACCTTTCCAGATTTTACACAGTCATGTACTCGTCTTCTAGCCAAAGTGACTGACTTACAAACTCCTCACTGCATATCTTTGCATTGACTTCCTCCAGACACTCCCTCCTTATCTCTCCTTTTAAAAATCCTTAGTTTCCTTGGGTCAGTTCAGGTGATACTTCCTACTGGAATCTCATCTTCTTTTCCTTCTCCTTTTCCTCCTTCTTTTTCTCCTCTTCCTTCTTCTACTTTTTCTGCTTCTCCTCCTCTTCCTCCTGCTCTTCCTTCTCCCTTCTCTCCTCCTTTCTCTCCTCCTCCTCTTTCTTTTCTTCTATCATTTCAGTCATGTCCAACTCTTCATGACTCCATTTGGGGTTTTCTTGGCAAAGGCACTGGAGTGGTTTGCCATTTCCTTCAAATCTTTTCTTGACTCTCCTAATTGTTAGTGCTTTCCTCCCTTTTTTCTTATGTTTTAATTTATCTATTTAACCGTTCTATGGGCTGCCATCCCCCTAGAATGTAAGCTCTTTGAAGGTAGGGGCTGTTTGTCATTATGATTTTTGTGTACTCAGGCCTATCACATAGCCTCTCAAGTAATGGGCTTGTTGAAGTCCATGTCCAACTATTTACTAACTTCAGCATCTGAATCTCTGTTTCCTCAAATGTAAAATGAGCATTTTAACTTGGGTGTTCCCAAAGGTCCCTTGCAGCTCTGACATCCCGTGAATATAGAAATATATCTCAGAATATTATTGTCAAGATCAAATGAGATTATGAAAATGAAAGCCTTTTGTAGCCATTATTTATAAGTATAAATTATAAGATCAAAGACTTTGAGGTCATCTTGTCTAAATTAAGTCTACTTACGGCTTTCAGAGATCCTTATGTGTGGATTAATAGCTCCTGTTTATAACCCCCTCATTTTAGAGATGAGAAAACTGAGGCCCAGAGACTTGACTAAAGTCACACAGGTAGTAAAATGGCAGAACTGAGATTTGTACCCAGGACCTCTGACCTATTCCATTTATTATCCCAATGGTGCTGCCATCACTGCTAACATTTTTGCTGCTCCTGTGAAATTTTTTCCCAAACTAGTTTACAAACCACACAAGGAAATCAGTTACTTGACTTAACAGTCATACCATGTACCTTTTTAATTGGCCCTGAAATTCCCACCATTAAAGTCTTTCCTTCAGGTTATTAAGACACCATTCACAAATGAATATAACAAAGGATCTATGGTTTTGTTAGTCCTGTTTGGGTAAAGATTCCATCCACCAATGGCAAAATAAACCAGTCTTTGAGCGTTTATGACTTAGTAGGTAAGTCCTGGGGAATGCTGAGAGGCATTTAGAGATGAAGTGGCTTGCCCATCACCCAGCTAGTTGGTGTTAGAGGTAGGATCTGAGCACAGGTCTTCCTGTCTCCATACCCAAGCTCTCTACCTACCTCTTGGTGTATTTAAAGTGTGGCTCAATTACTTGAGAAGGAGAATGTGTTAGCATATAGATGGGGATAATACCTGTAGCACCAATCTCATTGTTATAAGTGGTCCTGCCAGAAATTGTCTTTAATTATTAGCCACCATTAGCAGTAGCCTGAATTAGAAACTAACAAAATGTTTGGGGATCAGAGGTAGTTTAGCAATCATCTCCCAATCTTCTTAGTTGATGAGGGAGGAAACTGAGGTCCAGAGATGCTAAGTGACTGCTCAGAATTAATCCATAGAGCAGGGCCCTAAAGGGATGGGACGTGGGGTAAGCCAGTGTTTTTAGCTTGATGGGAGAGGAGAAAGAAAAGGTCCAGACATAAGCTGTTGCTTGGAGAAGGCAAGGTGAACTGCTATGAGGCGGGAAGGAGAACAGAGGAAAATGTGAAGACAGTATGAAGCTGGAATGAGGAAGATGCTGAAAAGGGAGTAGGGACTCCAGAAGACACACTCGGCCTGCTTTATAATTTCACCCAAGAATAGCTATGCCGGGAATGCCTTAGAGGCCCAGTCACACACAGAGTGTTTTTCTCTTCTCTTCATCCTATCTAGGATTCCAGAAAGAGCTCAGTCTCAGAGTTAAATTTTTAGCAGGGTTAAATAAGGGTTTGGGAGTGCATGACTTTAGTGGGAAGTGGGGGGAGGGAAGAAGTGCATCCTGGGACGCTTGGAGTTTTCTACCCAGATGAAAGTGTGACCATGCTATTGCTGCCAGGGATAGACCTGAATAGCAAATACAAGGGTGCTGGTGAGCAAGGCCAGAGGTGGGATGGGCAGGAGAAGAACCAAGCCACCTCTGCCAGGGACAGAGCTGGGCAAGGGAGGAAGGGCACTGGTGCACAAGGCCCTTGGCACAGTATACAGTAAACTTTATCTCAATGATCCTCTTTAAGCAAAAGTCCCCCTGTCCCACCCTAGTTACAGATCCCAGCTCCGCTTGGGCTTATTTGGTGATTTGAGCTTCACAATTGAGTCTGAAGGCCTGAATGGAGGATGGAGTGAGTCATTGGAATGTGGGAGGGAGGATTGACCTTGATCCTTGGCCCCCTGACTCAGGGACTTGCTCAGCCTGGGCATGTACTCCGGTGTCCTCTCTAAGGTCAACAACACACCATGGTGCTTCTGTTTGCCGTGCCAGCGCCAGGAAGGGCCTCCGACATTCTCGCCTTCTTTTGCTGCCTAACAGAACAGCAGGATGCAGAGAGCTATTCCAGGGACCCTGCTTCCCATTCCGGGGTCGGGAATATTCAAGCAGGAGATTCTGTGGCTTCAAGAGGAAGAAATGAGCTCCTGGCAGAAGTGAATAATAACAATTTTTTTTTTTTGGTTTGGACCTATAATGTCATCCATAAAGGGATCTCCCCATGTGGAAACTCCCTCAATCTGTGCAGATCAGTACAATTTTATAGTCTTAGAATAATTTATAGTCTTGAAGAGTTGCCTGCATAAGAATCCCTGGGAGCCAAATGTTGACTTAATTTTAAAATGTGATACTATCTATGTTTTGTAGTAATTTTGTTTATTTTGTTAAATATTTTTCAATCGCATTTTAATCCGGTTTGGGCCTACTCTAGTGTTGTGGGCTGGATGACACCTCTGATTCTATATACTTGAAAAGAACTTACACTTATCTCTTCGGGTCTTCATGAGATCCCTATAAGGGAAGGAAGGGAGTTATTTTTATGCCCATTTCATAGCTAAGGAAACTGATGATATGAGAGAGGTTAAGTGACTTGCCCCAGATTCACAGAGAGCCAGAATTAGAGCCTAGTCTTTTTCCATTGAGTCATCTCTGAAGAGCTGTGACTCTTTGGATAACTATCTGCCTTCTGTTTTCAAAAACTTGTGGGAGCTTTCTGCAGGGAAAAAATCATGAAAGTTTGAGAAGCAGTGTTTATGTTACTTGAGGAAACTTTGCTAATATAGGATTTTTTTTATTTTTTTGGGAGGTTGGGGAGGCAATTAGGGTTAAGTGACTTTCCCAGGGTGACACAGCTAGTTAGTGTCTGAGTCCAGATTTGAAAATTCAGGCCCTCCTGACTACAGAGCCAGCACCTGCAAGAAGACCTGAGTTCAAACCTGGCTTCATACACTTATTAGCTGTGGGCAAGTCACTAGTCTAGGCAAGTCACTTAACCCTGTTTGACTCAGTTTCCTCATCTGTCAAATGGCAAACCACTCCAGCATCTTTCCCAAGAAAACCCTAAACAGGGTCATAAAGAGTCGGATATGACTGAACAACAACAGCAAAAGTAGGACATGGTATCTGAGAAAAAGAAGGCCGTGTCATTGGCCTCAGAGAGCTCGTCCTCTAGCTAGAAAACAAAGCGAACATGAAGAAAACCAGAAAGCGATGAGAGATGCAGTGGTATAGAGAAAAGAACAGTGAGTGACTCTGGAGTCACAGGGCCTGGCTTCAAATCCTGACTTTGTTACTCATGTGACCCTGGACAAGTCCTTTTGCCTCTCTGTGTCTCAGTTTCCTCAACTGTAAAATAAAAGTGAAACAGAACAGAAACAGGGCCATTTGAAGTTGGATAGCTTTAGGGAGGAGAGGGGGTGATAATAACTTCTGTTTCAGACATGTTGAATTTGAGATATGAACGGGCTATCCAGTGAAGGTGTCCAACAGGGACTCAACAAAGCAGACCTGGATTTGAGGAGAAAGATCAGGGCTGGCCATGTAGGTTTGTCGGGCATCTGTGGAGAGATGATCATTAGCTTCATGGGAGCTGATGAGATCACCAGAAGGTGGGGAGGGTAGAGGGTAAATTGGCTGACCCTCTAAGGACCCCTCCAACTCTGAAGTCCATGGTCCCAACTAAAGGCCACACTGTGGGAGAGACCATAGGGGTCATGGGAGCTATATACAACAGCATGGGCTGGAATATCCCAAAATGCTTCCTGGAAGAAGAGGGATTTGAGTCTGACTTGGGCCTGAAGGGATGCATAGGATGCCATAGGACAAAGAAAGGAGCACCAGAGGGGAGGCATTCTCTTTCCAGTTGCCAAGGTTTGTGGTGTTGATGTTATTGTCACTTCCTCACTGTCCCTCATTCCACACATCCAATCAGTTGCTCAATTGTGTTGTTTTAAAATCCACAGCATCTCTGGACTTCTCTCCACCAGAACGACCACAACCCTAATTCAGGCCCTCTCACCTGGACTATTACAATAGTCTTCTAATCAGTCTTCCTGCCTCAAGTCTCAGCCTACTACAATCCATCCTCCACACAGCTGCCCAAGTGTTTCTAAAGTGGGGGACTGGCCATGGCACTCCTCCACTCAGCAAACTTTAGTGACTCCTTGTTATTTCTAGAATCAGAAATAAACCCTTTTTGTGGTATTTAAAGCCCTTTACAGCCAGGCCTCCACTTACTTTTCCAGATTCATTTTAAGTTACTTCTCTTCATACACTCAATGATCCCATCAATCTGGCCTTATACCTCATACCTGGTACTTCAATTCCTGTTTGTACTGGAGACGCCTGGAATGCACTCCCCACTCACCTCTCTTTTAGACCCGCTAGTTTCCTTCAAAACTCACCTGAAGTATCACCTTATATATAAAACCTGTCCTGATCTTCCCCATCATTGGTCCTCTTTGAAAATGAAGGACGAACAACAACAGGTTTCAGGGCCCCCACCACTAAAATCTTATCTATTTGTATGTAGCTCACATATACAGTAATGTATCTGTTTTGTATATGGCTACATATGTATGTATAGTCTCTCTTACCCCAATAGAATATAAGCTCCTTGAGGGCAGGGACTGTTATATTTGTGTCTGTACTCTAGGACCTAAAACAGTGCCTGGCAAATACTAGGTGCTTGATTAATGTTTGTTGATGAATTAATTGATGAGCAAAGTCCCAGTGGTAGGAATGAGATTGTGGACCTTGAAAGTGAGGCAGAGGGGGAAGCTAGTGGATAGTGGATAGAGTACCGATCCTAGAGTCAGAAGGACCTGAGTTCAAATAGCTGTGTGACCCTGGGTAAGTCACTTAATCCCCATTGCCAAGGAAGAAAGAAAGAAAGAAAGGAAAGGAAAGGAAAGAAAGAAAAGAAAGGAAAAAAGAAAGAAATAAGGAAAGAAAGAAAGAAAGTGAGACAAAGAAGTTTTGACTTTCTATTAGAGGCTCCAGGGTTCTCCAAGTTCTAGATAAGTTCTAGATGAAAGTAAAATTAATTTGGTGGTGGTGTCCATTGTATAGGATGGATTAGAGCCCAAAGAGATCAGAGGAGGGAGATCAGCTGGGAGCCACCATAGTAGGAGAGAAAATGGAAGCCCCAGGGGCCAGGAGGAGTTAAATGACCAAATAGATCTTGTTATGGACTAATGGAGAGACCACTGGACTTTGAGTCAGGAAGACCTGGGGTTTAAATCCTACTTCAGACATTACCTGTGTTTGAAGCATAGCCCCTGGATGAGTCACTTAACTAACTCTCTGGGCCTCCATTTCCTTGTCTGTAAGATGAAGATATTGAAAAAGCCTGCTTCTAGGACTGTGAAAACAGAATGAAATCATATGGCCTTTGCAGATTTTAAAGTACTAGATAAATGTGATCTAATGTCCACTGAAAAAAGATATAAGTGGGAGAAGGGGTGGTGAAAAGAGGATTGGAGTCCTGAGAATTGGTCTAGCCCAAGCTGAGGAACAGGCAAAGTTTATCATAGGCCCATCCCTTCTCCAAACCCTTCTCAGTACCTCCTCACCCCCTATCTATATAGCATCCCAGGGCTCTCACATTGTCTGATGTTTGCTCAACCTCCACCTTCCCCCCACCCCCCACCCCCATCAGCCTGGCCTTTCTAAAGGAAGGAAACAAACATTTATTAAGTGCCTGCTATGTGCCAGGCACTGTGCTAAGCACTTTACAAATATTACCTACCTTATTTGATCCTCACAAAAACCATGAGAAGTAGGTGCTATTATCGCCATTTTACGGTTAAGGAAACTAAGACAAACAGGGTTAAATGACTTGCCCAGGGTCACACAGCTAGTAAGTGTCTGAGGCTGAATTTGAACTCAGGTCTTCCTGACTCCAGGTCCAGTTCTGTATCCCCTATGCCTTCTGAGCTGCCTCCTAAGGTGGGGGTCCTTACCCCTGACCTTCCTCTCTCCTCCCTGTTTCAACAATTACAGATCTTTTCTGATATCTTGGGTACCTTCTTAGGTAACCACTCTCTAATCTAAGAAATTAATCAGAGTTTAGGGCTTAACGTGTGCTAATAGGGTCCTTCCTTCCAACATATTTGCTGTGACTCTATATAACTTTTGGGAGGACTCTAATGGTGGGAATTTCATGCACAGGCTATTGAGAGAAGTATTGGGGGGGGTTGTCACTTAGATCACTCTGGGTAAGTGGCTGCTTACACTGCCCATTCATGGGGCTGGGATCTCTTCTGAGGAGGAGTAATGAGACAAGAAGCATGCTGGACTGGGTGATCTGGGTTCATATACCAACTCAGGTACAACTTAGCTGTGTGATGTTAGGTTACTCCATTAATCTCTCTGTGCTCAAGTTTCCTCATTTGTAAAATTGGGTGAGGGATGGACTAGATGGCCTCTAGATCTATGGTCAGATGCTGGATGCTGGGTTTAGGATCATCCATGGATTTGTGGCTCTGTCTGTCTCTGTCTGTCTCTATCTCTCTCTGTCTCTTTCTCCATCTGTCTCTGTCTCCATCTGACTCTGTCTGTCTGTCTGTCTGTCTCTCTCTCTCTCTCTGTCTGTCTGTCTCCAAGCATATTGGGAGGGATGGAGGAGTAAGCATCTCTGATCAGGGTTGGCCCAGTGTCTTTGCTGAGACTGCACGGAGCACCTTGCCTTTTGGGAGGTCCCAGAAAAAGCTCATTGGGCCACTTTGGCAGGGAAATAAAACAAACTGAATGAGATGTGAAAATCTAGGGACAGCTGTTCTTGGACCAAATATAGTGAAGTATTTGGGGGCATTTTTCCATTGAATTTCTTGTCAAATAATCACAGCTATTTATATAAGCCCCCAAAGCAGGCGATGGATGAGGATTGTTAATGATTTATGCTAGATGTCAGCGAAGCTTGTGTGTTTTCCAGGGCCTGACACAGGCCCTTGTCACGTAAGTCCAAACAGCGGCCTGAAGGGCACTTTGCTTGGAGTCTCATGGGCAGGCAGAGGGGGGTGAAATCATGATCCCAAAATGCTTCCTGGAAGATGAGGGATTTGAGTCTGACTTGGGCCTGAAGGGCCACTCGCCTGGATAGAATTACTTTCAGGAAGGACTTTGCTCAATGGAAAAGAGCCCAATGCCACGTGAGGTGGTTCTCTTGGTGATATGTCCGTGCAGGAGTCTGGAGGCAACGTGAACCTTGGAGAGGTTCTTGCAGGGCTGGCCTTTTGATCTGGACTGGAGCCTATCATTTTATTGTTGTTAGGAATGCCTGGTGTGGAAACTCCATTTTTAGCTGGCAAGGTTATTAGGGCCTTTCTGTAGAGCTACAAGTAAGGCAGAACACCTGTTTATGACTGAAAAATGGTGACCATCACAACAGCAGAAAGCATCCAGGCCCCAGCCCCATAGGCCTGATGACTCAGAGTCAGTGTCTTGGATGGCACCCCAAACCAACCCTCAGGCCTCTGCTCAATATATGATAGAAAGCAAAGGTTTCTTACCTCCTTACAGTCCTTCCCTCCCCCCCACCCCCCACTGATATGCCCAATACTTCTGTATTTCAGAAGACACCTATACCTCAGAGGAGACTGTGGACCAGCAACCAGTCCTGCTGAGAGTGATGGACACTGCCGATCAGGTAATGCCGAAGACCCTCATCTAAGAACTAGCCCGTGCTGAGTGTGGCTGAGAGACTGGGACAATAAATTCAGAGCTGGAAGGCACCTTGGAGTTGATTTAATTCAACCATATTATCTTACAGGTGAAGAAGCAAGACCCGGAGCAGTCATCAGGCCTTCTCTGGATAGTCACTAGTGAAAGGGAACTCGTTATCTCTCAAGGCAATGGGGTGACTTGCCCAAAATCATAAAGCTAGTAAATGACAGAGCCAGGATTTGACCCCATGCCCTCTAGGAAGCCTTGGGGCCTGGATAAGGAGTGGGAGGAAGGAGCATCCTAAATTCATACCCCAGAAAAGGATTTCTTGGGCTAACAATAGTAGTGGTCACAGCACAGGGTGCTGGTCCTTTTCAGCTTCCACGTGCATGATCCTGAACAAGGCACTAACCTTCCCTGAGCCTCAGTCACCTTCTGTAAATGAGAATAGACCATTTCCCTTTCCTTCTTTGTCTCTTGGGAATGCTGTGATGTGCTCATTTATGGGCTTCAGTTTTTACCTTTGTAAAATGGGGCTGTTAGACTACATGGTTTCTAAGATTCCTTTCCAGCTCTGACATTCTACGTGTGAATATTCTGGCTTTTGAGATCTAATGTTCTAAGTTCTAATATTCTATCTTCTAAGGACCCTCCCATCTCTCCTAGTCTATGTTCAAAGATCCCTTCTGCTCTGAAATTTTATGCCATTTTAAATAGAATATTGGCTGAATGATTAGAGAGCCCAGTGGTCATCCAAAGTAGTAGTTACTGGGACAGTGATGGTGATCTCACCTGGGTGAGAAGTGAAGTATAAACAGATATTTAAGTATCTCTTAAGCCTCACACACACATTCCTGCACCCACAAAGACATGCTAATAAATGGCTGTACAAGGATAAACATGTACACATCCACAGATGTACATACGTTCAACAATTATTCCCCTCAGCAAGGGTTGTTGGGTCTCCGGAGGGCTGTGAGCAATGCCATATGAGGATAATTAACTTGAAGAAGTGAAGGATCACGGGGTATATGATAGGTTTTTTTTTGTTTGTTTCGTTTTGTTTTGTTTTAGGCATTTGGGGTTAAGTGACTTGCCCAGGGTCACACAGCTATTAAGTGTCAAGTGTTTGGTCTGAGGCCAGATTTGAACTCAGGACCTCCTGACTTAAGGGCTGGTGCTCTATCCACTGTGCCACCTAGCTGCCCCATGGTAGTTTTCTTAAAGTATTTGAAGAGTTATCATGTGGTAGTTAAATGACTCAATGGATAGAGCATGGCATTTGGAATCATGAAAACCTTAATTCAAGTCCTTACTTTAACACACTCAGTGAGTTGGGTGACCTTGGTCAAGTCACTTACCCGCTCTATGCCTCAGTTTCCTCATCTGTAAAATGAGGATAATCATACCACCTACCTCCCAGGGTTGTTGTGAAAAAAATAAGAATATTTGTAAAGTGTGTTGCAAACCTTAAAGCACTCTATAAATGCTAACAATCATCATCATTATAAAATAGACATGTTCTGTTTGACCCCAGAAGGCCAAACGAGAAGGAATGGATGGAAACCGCAGAGGCAAATTAAGGTTTAACCTTAATGAAAAATTCCTAACCATTAGAGCTATTTAAAAGTGGAATGGGGTGCTTTGAGAAGTAGTGGGTTCCCCTTCACTAAAGGTGAAGGCTGGATGACCGCTTGTTGGCTCTATTGTATTAGGGAATTCTCCATCAGGTATGCGTTGGACTAATTGTCCTTTGAGGTCCCTCCTCACTCCATGATTCCATGATTCCGCAGCCACATTTCTTTCCTTGCCTTTCAAAAGAATTTTGTGAGCAACATAGGAATCTTAAAAATATTCCTAAAAACAAGCCAAAGTTGCAAATTGTCTCTCTCAAGCAAGATTTCCAAGAAGGCAAAGTTATATACAAATGGGCCACCCAGGGCCACCCATGGATGGTCAGGTCTCACGGTTGGTGACATTAGAGCCTTTGGCTGCTGGCCCTCAGGATCTGGTGTCTGCTCTTCTCTGGCAGGAGAGAGAACAATGGCCCCTTTCACGCCAAGCCAAATCCAGATTCAAAGGTTGCTTTGAAATGGCCTCAGCTGGGGAACAATGTACAAAGGCCCGAAGGGAGGAGAGATAGGGCAGGGGCACCTTAGGTGAGGCTGGGGACTTAGCCTCTTCCATTCTCAGATTGAGGCCTGAGAGCACCCCGTGTCTCATCTGCTCTTCTCTCTTACCCCCAGGATGTCCCCAGAAACTGTAAACGCTACCTAAGCTGGGCCCACGCCTTTCTCGTTGTCTACAGTATTGATGACCGGCGAAACTTTGAGGGTTGTAGTCAATACCTGGAGATCATCACCCACCATGCAAAGGAGACCCAGCATGACTCCCCTGTGCTGCTTCTAGGGAACAAGCTGGACATGGCCCAGTACCGGTATGGACCTGTAATCTACTTGTTTCTCTCCAACAGCCAGACAGAAGGACTAGGTGGCAAATCTGATGGACTTCAGACAGAGTTCTATCACCTGGGAGACGAGGCGAGGAGCAGACACTTTGGTTACAGTACTCTCTGATTCATACAGAGTCCACACTAGGTAGGCAGAGCCATTGGGCATTGGAAGTCAGCATTATAGCTATGTAGCAGCATGTCTCTCTACCATCTAAAGAATGTAGAAATCTAATGTAGAACATACAATTCAGCATTTAACGTGGGGTCTACAGGAGGCAGAAATGTTGTGGGGTGAGGGGATGGGGAGATCCAAGATTACAGTTGTATCTTTACCATGAACAGCCAAAAAAAAAAAATCACAGGGCATAAAATCTAGTATGTGTGTAAGTATCCATATACCATAATGCCTCTCTTTGTCAAGAACGTAATAGGCAAAACCCTATACTATTGTCCAAAGAGCTGAAGGAGGAAGAGGGGGAGACGGGGTAGAGGGGAGGGATAAGGGGATGTTTATTCCCAGAGAGAGTTAATAGTCATTCATTCATTCATTTTACAGGGGCCACCCTGCCTCCCACCTCCTCACTGATTGCTAGTTACTTTGGGTATTTGAGCCCCTAAAATCCAATTGTCAGATGGGAAGGAGCCCTTTAAACTTGGAAAGAACACATTAAGCAATATAATGAAAAAACTGCAGGTCAAGATAGGTATGGAGGTAAGAGATGAGAGCTCCACCTTAAATGAGCTTAAGTCTCTGGGCCTAGACAAATTATGTCCCACGTTGCTTCAAGAGCTTGCAAATATGCTCCCAGAGCCACTGTAGGTAATTTAAGAAATCATTCCATAAATTAAAAGGAAATTTAAAAAAAAAATCAGACCTTAGAAAAATCCATAAATTAAAAATAAATAAAAAAAAATAATCAACCTTAGGAAAAATCCATAAATTAAAAATAAATTTTAAAAAATAATCAGACCTTAGGAAAAAATCTACAAATTAAAAATAAATTTTGAAAAATCAGACCTTGGGGGGCAGCTAGGTGGTGCAGTGGATAGAGCACCGGCCCTGAAGTCAGGAGGACCTGAGTTCAAATCCGGCCTCAGACCAAACACTTCACATTTACTAGCTGTGTGACTCTGGGCAAGTCACTTAACCCCAATTGCCTTTAAAAAAAATATCAGGCCTTGGGGGAGAAAAAAAGAAATCATGGCAAATGAAGAGATATGCTAGAATGGGCAAATATTGTTCCATTTTGCAAAAGGGGGGAAAGAGTGCATCCTGGAAACTAGAAATCTCTAAGCTTGAAAATTCTGTCAAACAGTTTAAAAACTATATTTGTATTTAGAAACCTTGCAGACTTTTAGAACATCATGCAATGTGCACTAGGTGCCAGTATGAGTTCATTGATCAACTTACTTTCCTTTTAGGAAAGGGTCATGGGGTCAATAGATGAGGCATGCCATAGATGTGGTGTAACTTAATTTTAGGCAAGCAATGTCATGAAGTTATTGCTGTCCTCCTGGATGTCAGCTGGATAGTACCGTAGATTTGCCGCTTGTCTTTCCCTAGAGAGGCAGCTACAATGTACTGGCCCAAAAACAGAATCTGGAGTCCATAACGGGAGCTTAAATTCCAGGCCTGCTGCTTACATGGCCTTGGAGAAACCAGGAGTTAGGCTGAGGGTTGGCAAACTCTGGCCTTAGAGCCAAATGCATCTTGCCCTCTGATTTTGTACAGCTGGTGAGCTAAGGATGGTTTTTACATTTTTAAGCTTTTTGTTTTATTTTAAGGGCAGCTAGATGGCAAAGTGGATAGAGTGCCAGGCCTGAAGTCAGGAAGATGTAGAAGGCATGCCCAGCAAATTAAACATTTTATTGATATCTTTTGTTTTATATTATCTTTATTTCTGAATATATCTTTCCCTTTCCCCTACCAGTGAATCTTGCAACAAAGAATTTTTTTAAAGCAGCTTAGCAAAATTAACACATCAACCAAGTATGCCAGTATGTACAATGTTCCCCATTTCCGCCAAGAAGGGAAGTCATGTCCATCAAATTTTCAGATGAAAACAAATTTTCTTTCAGACGGCACAGACTGTGAAGGACTGCTGATAGAATGGATGTTGGAATCATGATTATTAGGATGAAGTTCTTGAACAAAACCACTAATACAAAGTCTGTTGGAGGAAATGTAAAGTTCTGAATTTAGAACCAAAAAGTGAATCACTAAGGTTTGAGAAAGGGAGACCTGGAGGCAGCTAGGTGGCGCAGTGGATAGAGCACCAGCCCTGTATTCAGGAGGACCTGAGTTCAAATCCGTCCTTAGACACATAACACTTACTAGCTGTGTGAGCCTGGGCAAGTCACTTAACCCCATTGCCTAGTCCCTCCCCCCCCCAAAAAAAAGAGAGAGAGAGAAAGGGAGACCTGGCTTGGGGCCACTCATTCATTCCTCATCCCTGTCCCCATCCCATCCCAGGCCTTGTTGCTGAACGAGGGTTGGTAGATCAGCCAGCCTGATCTCAGGCTCACGCCCCATCTGTGTCTAGAACTGGCTGAATGTGAAAAAGGTTAAGGGGTCTTAGTTAACCTCAGACTTAATATAATCAACATTATGATGCAGTCACTTAAAAAAAAAAACTATGAGAGGGGTTAACAGATACCCTCTTGACTCAAGGGAAGGGAGTGATCAGGTTGTACAGGTATTTCAAAACTCCTTAATGATCAATCACAAAATCTACAGAATCTGCCAAGATATTTTTAGCTGTTCTAACTTTCCCTGTTACCTCCATGAAGGAGGATTCAGAGGTGCAGAGGGAAGGGAGTAAGTAAGCCTCAGAGAACCAAAAAGCAACTGCAGTTTCCCCCAATTCCCTAGCACCGAGGAAATTAACAGAATTGAGCATACACTTCCAGATAGAGCATCCGTCCTTGTCCTCTATGCTGCGGAAGGTGTACCCAGGTCCATGGCCTTGAACTGACCCAGTGGACCGAGAGCCTGAGAGCGCCAGGCTGAGTGAGAGACAGCCTTGTAACTGTCTGCCCGAAAAGTACCCCCGAGCCTTGGTGCTTGGAGAGCAACCCTAACTTTAAGCAAGAAAGGGGTGGGAGGGTGAGGCTTACATGCTTTCCAGTCTTGGCTGGAGAAGAACTTGGGGTTAGGCAGTTTCCCCATACGGGCCACCAAAATGATGTGGTTTAGGGGTTCAGGGGTCCTGGGACCCCAAAATCACAACACACAGGTCCTGCCTGAAAGAATTCGACCTAAGCTGGCTTTCAGCCAAAGACAAGGTTTATTAGAACGTCCATCATATTGGGCAGACTCTTAAGGAGTCTGAACATTAGTAAGCTATTGGCTAGATTTCAAGAATCTGAGCAGTGGCTAGATTATAAGAATCTAAGCAGAGGCTAGATTATAAGAATTCTAGCAGTGGCTAGATCATAAGAATCCTAGCCTTTTGTTGATGTTGTTGTTGTTGTTGCAATATTTATTTATTATTTTTGAAAATCTATTTTTTTATTAATTTATTTTGATTTATCCACAATCACTTCCATAAGCTTTAGAGTTTTAAATTTTTCTCCCCCTCTCTCCCTACCTCCTTCCCCAAGACGGCAGGCAATCTAATATGGGCTATACATATACATTCTTATTAAACAAATTTTCACATTAGTGATGTTGTAAGTAAGAATTAGAACTAATAGGAGGAACCACCAGAAAGAGGAAACAAAACACAACAGAAGAAAAAAATAACAGATAGTATGCTTTGATCTGTATTCAAACTCCATAGTTTTTTCTTTGGATGTGGATAGCATTTTCTGTCATTTCCCTTACTCCAAAAGAATTTGGGTCCCATTTGTTTGAGGGGGAAATAATGGGGTTGGGATCTGGACCCCAGAAAGAAAAAACCCTGGACTTTCCCACATGGCCAAATCTCTGGCGTTTGCCAGAGGCTATAATCCCATCAATTGGCCTTTCATTGTGGCTACACCCAATCTCCCAATTCTGTTCATCTAGCCTGGCCTTCCTTTGTCTTCCTAGCTAGGCTCCATTCTCCCTTGGCCACGAGGTCCAGGTCCCAGGAGTTCTGTTCATTCCAGCTTAATGGCTACTCCTAGGTCCCTCCCACAGTCTTTCTGTATATAAGGTCCACCTTGTCTCCATTAAGATGTTGGGATTCTTATAATCTAGCCACTGCTGGGATTCTTATAATCCAGCCATTGCTCAGATTCTTAAAATCTAGCCAATAGCATACAAATGTTCAGACTCCTTAAGAGTCTGCCCAATATGATGGATGTTCTAATAAACCTTGTCTTTGACTGAAAAAAAAACAAAAACAAAAACAAAAATGAAAAACCTAACAGTCTTGGGCTCCATGGATAGAAGTATGGTGTTCTGATCATAGATAATAATAATATCATCAACAACAACAATAATGATAATGATAATAGTTAGCATTTCTATAGCACATATTATGTGCCAGGCACTATGCTAAATACTTTACAAATATTATCTTGTTTGATTCTTACAACAACCTTGCAAGGTAGGTGTAATTATTATCCCCATTTTATAGATGAGGAAACTGAAGCAAACAGGGTTAAGTGACTTGCCCAGGCTCACATAGCTAGTAAGTGTCTGAGGCCAGAATTGAACTGAGGTCTTCCTGACTATAGGCCCAGTGCTGTATCCTGGCATTTTGCCATCTCATATTACATAATATAATCATCCTTGGCACTCTATTCTGATCAGACCACATCATAAGTACTGTGTTTAGGTTTGGATTCCACCTTTTAGCAAGGACATTAAAAAATAAGCGAGAGTCCAGAGGAAGGTAGAAAAAGATCTAAAAGTTATGTCTTGTGAGAAATGGTTGCTGGAACAAGGGATGTTTAGTCTAGAGGAAGGAAGACTAAGGAAAGGAAGATATTACAGATCTTTTGAAATATTTTAAAGGGCTGTCTCATATAGAAGACAGCTTTGGGAAAGGCAGCATGGAGTAACACAGAAACAGATAGAATGCTGGACTTAGACGTAGATTCAGATCCTGCCTCAGACGTTTATTAACAACAACCCTGGACGAGACTCAGTCTGGGTTTCCTCATCCCAGCATATGCTTTACAGTGTTGTGAAGATCAGAGAAGGAGATGTTGTTAACTGTTTTGAAAAGCTTAAAGTGCTATGTAAATGGCAGTTATTACTAATCCAAAATAGACTTTTCCTGTTTGGGGAGGCCAAAATTAGATCCAACTGGTGGGAATTCAGGGGGTTGAATTTTGGCTCAATAAAACAAAGGGTGTTTCAAAAAAAAAAAAAAGAAAGGAGTAAGGAAGAAGGGTGGGTGGGAAATAAGGAATAAAATTGAGGAAAGGAAGATGAGGAAAAGAGAAGAGAAAAAGAAAGGAAAGGAAAGGGGGAAAGGAAACACGGAAGGAAGGAAAGAAAAAAGGAAGGAAAGGAGGGAGGAATGAAAGAAAAACTTTACAGCAACTAGAGTTATCCTGAAAGACAATGGGCTGCCACATGATATAGTGAACTTCCCATATTTAGAGGCATTTTTGGAAAGGCTAGATTCCATAGTTGTTGTTCAGGGATGTTATAAAGGGGATTAATTCCTACACTGGGTGAGAATTGTGGGTTAGATGATTTCTAAGCTTCCGTTAGAGTTCTAGGATTCTCTGAATTTCTTTTAGCCAGTTCCTGACTCTTGGTTGTCACTGTTCTATTGTCCCCGTGTGGGGGTGGGGTGGGAGGAGGACACCTCATTCCTGGGCCAGCTGAGCTCAGGGGCCATTGTGCTTTCACTTAAAGCAAGAGTCAATTTTGCTTTGCCTGTGTGGGATATATAGATATCGACTTTCAGTTCGACGGCTTCTGTCTCAGTAATGGATACACAGAGGTCATTTCACTCAGAGCAGACCATTCTATTGATCTCTTTCTCTCCCTTTGATTTCTTCTGCTCCAGACATGTCAAATGCTCATTGAATGAAGGAAGGAAGGAATTTCTGATGTCAGGGCATATTCTTGGCAGAGATTTCTTCAATCTAACAGCAGGCACTCATTCAGTCCACCTCCCTGCCCCCTTCCCATCCCAGGCCTTGTTGCTGAACAAGGGTTAGTGGGTCAGCCAGCCCGATCTCAGACTCACAATCCCCTCTGTGCCCAGAATTGGCTGAATTGGATGTTAAGTGATAGATGACAAGACTTTTGTGCTGTTCTTTTTTATTCCTTCTCTTCTGCACAATCAAGTCTGTATCATTCCCATATTGTTCCTAGGATTCTTTCCCAGGCTGGGATTGTGGGGACTGTGTAGGATGAGCATAAGGAAATCTTCAGTCATCGTGCAGAGGAATTTTAACCTTGAAACCTTGGCAAAATATCTTTGGGGCCAGTCTCTTAATACTTTCTCTTTACTCACTTCTCTCTCATTTCTCATTCCCTCTTCCCCACCCTAGGCTCTTGAGGCTCCTGTTCCATGGAAGAAACAGGAAAGAAAGTCTTGAGTTTAGCTCGGTGTATTTTAGAGGGAGTAGAACCACTTCCTGTTCTCTGGGGGAAGGCCAGACCCCTGGAAATGTTTAGCCTGCTTATTAGGAGCAAATGAAAGCCATGTACTGTTTCCTCCTAATCTCTTCCTGTCCTCATTCTCCCTACTTGCTGGTATTACCGTGAGGATTCTGGTCAGACTCATTGTTCAGTCTGAGTTAATTTTCTTTGTTATTACTTTTGTTGTCAGTAATCAATGAATCATTCCCACCCTTCCCTTCCCCTTTTACCCTATTCCCAGTAATTGTATACAGTAAAGGGGTAAATGAAGGAGAGGATGGGAGGGGTAGAATGGTGCACTGGGCTTAGAGTCAGGAAGATTCATCTTCTTGACTTCAAATCTGACCTCAGATACTATCTGTGTGACTCTGGGCAAGTTATTTAATCCTATTTGCCTCAGTTTCCTCATTTGTAAAAATGAGCTGGAGAAGGAAATGGCAGATCACTCTAGTATCTTTGCCAAGAAAACTCCAATTGGCGTCACGAAGAATCAGACATGACTGAAAAATAACTAAACAACAACAAAAACAAAACAATTCATAGAGGTTGCTGCTCACTCTGCCTCCCCATTCTATTTTTATTTTATTTTATGAATATCTCTTGTTTTTATAGCTTCATTTCCAAATATATTGTTCTCTCTTCCCTAGTCAGAGGACCATCCCTTGTAACAACTAAAAAAGAAGCCATAGAAGGAATAAAAAGAGGACAGTATAGCAAAACTAACCAAGTCATCAGCTGGGTTTCCCCAACCTTTGCAGTATTCCACACCCATAGTCCCTTCTCTCTCCATTGAAGGAAGGGAAGTGTATTTTCTCATCTCTTCTTTGGGGACAAGCTTGGTCTTTATAATTACATATAATTGTGGTCTGTATCATTCTTGTATTATTCCTAGGGATCTTTCCCAAACTCAAGGCTGTGAGGACTGTGTCTTTGTTGTTCTTTTCATTTACATTATTATAGTCATTGTATATATTGTTTTCCTGGTTCACCTTACTTCATTTTGAATCAGTTCATATAAGCCTTCTCACGCATCTATGAATTCTTTTCCTCTCCCACCACCCTCCACTTCATTCCCATTGTTCACCCCCCTATATATACATTAGACACTAGTGACTAATCTTCTTTGAACTCTAACAACTATGTAGGTAGTATGTTTAGTGGGAAAAGAATTAGATTTGTGGTCGGAGGTCCTATGTTAAAATCCCAACTATGCCACGTGCTACCCATGGGACCTTGGAAAGGTCATCTCACCTCTATCGGCCTTAGTTTCCTCATGTAAAAAGGAGAGAATGGGACCAGGGGACCTCCATCTATGATGCACAAATCATCTCTTTTTTCCCTCTTCCTCAACAGACTCATGAGATCATAGATTTAGGGCCAGAAGGACTTTAGAAGACTTTGTTTTACAGAGGAGGAAACTGAGGCCCAGAGAGGTTACGTAATTTGCCTGAGGTCACACAGGTAACAAACAGCACAACCAGGTCCTCTAACTCGAGTTCCATCACTTTTGCCTTCAGCACTATTTCCTCCAGGATTCCAGTCTGCACTCACACCAGGGACATGTAGCTAGAGGAGGCCTTCTCCAGGCCAAAGGTAGGGTCCAGTTTTGGAGTTCTACCTTGAAGTAGAGCCTAGATCCCCCCATTGTAGGCTACTTCACTGGGTCCAGAATTTTCCCCTTTGGGGAGGGTTGTTTGCCCCTGAACATTCTCACTCCCTTCTGTTCTCCTCACCAGGCAAGTCACCAAGTCAGAGGGCATGACTCTGGCTAGCAAGTTTGGGTTTATGTTCTACGAGGTCTCTGCCTGCCTGGATTTCGAAGCCGTGCAGCACGTGTTCCATGAAGCCATCCGGGAGGTACGGAGGGAGCAGGAGAGGAACGCACCCACCCGGCCTCTTTTCATCTCTGAGGAAAGGTCCATCTTCCATCAGGCCCCCCTCACTGCCAAGCATGGCCTGCCTAGCTGCACCTTCAACACCCTTTCTACTGTCAACTACAAGGAGATGCCTACTGTGGCCCAGGCCAAGCTGGTGACGGTCAAGTCATCCCGGGCCCAGAGCAAGCGCAAGGCTCCCACCTTGACCCTACTAAAAGGCTTCAAGATCTTCTGAGATCCTCGCCATCCACCCCCACCCCCACTGCAAGGGGCAACTATATGAGAGGCAAAAAAAAGGGGCAGTATGAGTGGGAGCAAACCTAGGGACAGCTAATAGAACTGTGCCCATCAGTTCAGCCTGTCAGGATGAAGGGACGGAGCCCTTTGGGGCAGACTCTCCCCCTGACTGAGTGGTTCCCACTCCCAGCCCCTCCCCCCAATTTACTTCTGGAATGAGAGTTCTGGGGTGGTTGGCACTGAGATAGTTCAGCTTGACTGGGGCAGCTCCCCACAAAGCAGTTCACAGCCCCCTTGTCTGGAGAGCGGACCGTGTGTGTGTGATTGTGCGTGTATGATCTTGCTCCTGCAATCCATGAAATTCCAGTTTCCAAGGCAACTGAAGCAGCTGTGACCTTGGAGGAGAACAGCTGTGGGCTGTGGAAGGCAAAGGCAGAGTCTGAGGCCGGTCTCACAAACAAGCGGAGTGAAACTTGAGGAATCTCTGCCTTTGAGGTCGAGTTCAAAGGCTCTGTACCTCTTCCCCACCCTCTACCCCCACCCCACTTCCTGCCTCCCTCCCTAACTTTAGGAGTTACAGTGGCCAGATGTGGTCCCTGAAATACAACCAGAAGCTGGGCTCTTTGCTACAAAGTAAAAGATTCTGACTCTCTACCTATGGGGGAAAACTTTGGGCTTTGAGCGACCCCTGGTGGAAGGCAAGAGAAGAGCAACTGTTGAATTTGGCCAGTCGTATGGAGGCGTTGGTTTGTGGTCCATACCCATGAAGGGCCAGAGGCCAAACAGTATGGTGCCTGGCACATGATAGGGGCGTGATTGAAACACAGCGTGTGCCCCTCCATTTTGGGTTAAAATAGACCTTCCAAAGATGACTTGAAGAGAAAGCAAGAAAGCTCATAGAGAAATGCAGTCTGAAAAGTGTATGTGGAAGAAGGAAGAGTCCTTATTTATTCTTAGGTGACAGTGGAGAGTTTGCAGGCTGAATGTATATGGGTATATGAAGCACTGTTTGGGGTTTTTTTTGCTTTTTTTTTGTTTTTTAGCATCCATTTCCACCTTATTCTTTTCCATCTTTGAGTCGCTCTCCAGACGCCATATGGGATCTTCCAATAGCCTTACTCAGGACAGAGTCTCCCACTGACGTCATACTAGCAAAAAAAAAAAAAAAATCCTTAAGGGAAAGAACACCCAGCACTAAAAATGATGCATTGTTGACACAGAGAGCAAACACCATACAAAGTACCATTACCTAAACTGGTTTGGATTTAGAAATGCATTCTACCAAATCACAGCTATGCTTAGGCAGAACTCTGATCCTTAAAACATTTTTTTTGTCAATAAAACTTATTTTTCCATAAGCTATTTGGCCCTGCCTTTATAGCTTAAGGACAATATGAAAGAGACTCATCAGGAATGTGTGTCCTCGGGGTCAGGCCACTTTTGGCTATGCCTCTCTGTACATACAGTTCATTGCAGTTTTGTTCACATCTGTGTGCATTTAACCATTTGAATACATATGCAAGTTTTGTTGAACACTTCTGGAAACATTTTAATAAAGAATTCTTAAAGAAAAATAACAGCATTTAAATTTGTGATTTATCCTTTAGTTTTACTTAAGTACAAAATATCTGGCCCCTAGCTACTGTTTACATATCTTTGGCTAACATGATGTCTATGGCAGAACTTCGATTTAAGCAGGCACCTGGTGTTTAAAATACTCCCGTTTTCATTTTTCAGCTCTCCATAATCTCACTAGATTCCAGCTTCTGATGACTCTGGGGAAATAACTGTAGCAGCTATTTCTTTCAATTCAGTCATTTCCTGTTCTGGGTTTTGGTTTGGGGAGAGCAATTTTTCCTTTAAAATATCAAGGCTGTTACCATCCTTCTGTGACACAAAGTCCTCCTTGTTGGTTACAATCTCAAAAGAGGATTTGGTTTCCACTGTTTGTTCATCCTGGGAATTCATCTTCTGATTTCTAAGAGGGGAAAAAAGAAACAACAAGTAACTGAGATTGAATACTCATCCCTTGACTCCAGACACTGTTCAAGTTATCAGCTCAGAGGGCTTGGTGTCTGATGTATGTAGAAATTCCAGATTGGATGTGTCTGATAAGTGGCCTCAAGTATAAACTTCTGAACATTCTGTATTCCAGCAGATAACAGGTGGGATGTATAGAACCATCAGTGGTGGAACAAGAGATTCTTCCTTTGAAAGGTCTCTCTCACCAGTTTCTTCCTTTCCATACTTAATACCAATACTGTAGACCAGGCTCTTATTATTTGTCCAGATTATTATAATTATAAGTCCCTCCTCCCTTCAGTGTCCTACAAACCATATATAGCCAAGCTAATTTTACTAAAATCTCATTTTACCCACATTGGTGCCTACTCAAAAACCTTTAATGGCTCCCCATTGCCAACAGGGGCAGCTGGGCAGTGTAGGGGATACAGAGGTTCCCAAAGAGGGTGATACTGCCCCCCGGTGTGGGGGGGACCCTGAAACAATGGGGGGAAGGTAGTATCCTCGGGTGCAGTTGGGAGGCGTTGAATAAAAATAAAGGGGCAGTGAAAGCATAAGGAAAGAAGAGAACATAAGAAAATTTTGGAAAACGTTCATACATGTTTCATCTGTTGTGTAACAGTTAAAATCGTAGTGATTACATTATTTTCCAAATAAACATACAAAATGCAAGTTATAACTGATCAGAGGTCAAGTCTACTGACAGGTCTTAACAACTAAGTGTTGGCAGGAGAGCACTGTTGCACGTTGTTAGGAAGTCCAGCATGCATCCGCAGAAATATGCGCATATAATGACTTGTTTGCAATACAATGTTATACAGCTATATGATGCAATATTAAATCATCCAAATTTCAATGCCAGAAAAAAACACAAATTTCAACAAATTATTAAATTTAAGATGCATCATTTAAAAATATATATTATAATTTTTTGAAATGATGCAAATTCAAAAAAAAATTGTTAAAGGATTAAAGAAAATAGATTTCCCGGGGGGCCAGGGGGCAGTAGGCCAAATAAGTTTGGGAACCTCTGGGATAGAGTATTAGAGTTGAATCAAGAAGACCCAAGTTTGAATCCTCCTTCAGGCACTTATCTCTTCTCCTCTTCCCCTCACCCCCATAGCCTGGCATTCTTCTTGTCACAATCTGGAATCAGCCTACCTCTCTAGTTATCTGCTACTAATTCCTGTACAAATACTACACTATAGACTAGCTTACTAATTATTCCTCAACATATCTTTAAGAAGATAGCAAGATTTTTCTGGTGGTAAGAAGATACATTTAGGTGACACAATGGATACAGTCCTGGGCCTGGAGTAAGGAAGACCTGAGTTCAAATCCTGCCTCAGGCACTAAGCTGTTTGACCTTGGGCAAGTCACTTAACAGCTGTCTGCCTCAATTTCCTCAACTGTAAAATGAAGATAATAATAGCACCTACCTCCCAGGCTTATTGTGAAGATCAAATAAGATAACATTTGTAAAGTGCTTAGCACTATCCCTGAAGCAGTAGATGTTATATAAATGCTTGTGGCCTTGCCTATTCCATTATTGGGTTTGCTGAGGATAGATCTGCATAATAAAGGTAGGAATGTAGGCCAGGTGGTTAGAAAATAATAACCTTGCCTCTTTAGTTTACCTTTTGTTTTGGCTTAAATTCATTTCCCTACTAGCCCAAAAAGGATTTAGGGAATGTCTGATCCTAAATTAGATAGTTGTCTGGATCAGAAGTCTACAATCTCCACCCAGACATAGAGGTTAAAAAGAAAAGACTTCATATTAAGACTTAGCTACTCTGATCAATATAATGATCCACTACAATTCCGAAGCACTAATGATGAAAAATGCTCTCCCTCTCCAGAGGGAGAACTGAAACTCAGTGCAGACTGAAGCATACTTTTTTCATTTTTTTTTCTTTTTGGCCACATAGTCAATGTGGAAATATGTTTTGTATGACTTCACATGAATAGTGGTTATCTTATTTCTTGCATTTTCAATGGGTGGGGGAGGAGAGGGAGGGACAGAATTCGGAACTGAAAATAAAATAAATAAAAAGAAAGAGAAAGAAGGAAGGAAAGAAAGAAAGGAAGGAAGAAAGGAAGAAAGAAAGAAAGAAAGAAAGAAAGAAAGAAAGAAAGAAAGAAAGAAAGAAAGAA
>NW_020948983.1:54735133-54825638 GCF_900497805.2 Vombatus ursinus | reverse complement strand
GAAAGAAAGAAAGAAAGAAAGAAAGAAAGAAAGAAAGAAAGAAAGAAGGAAAGGAGGGAAAAAGGAAAGAAAGGAAGAAAGATAAAAAGGAGGGAGGAAAGAAAGAAAAAGAAAGAAAGGGAAAGAAAGAACTTTGGCTAGATTTTGTTAGCTGGGAGTGGTGGCTTTAAGTAAATAATCTTCAACCTGCCCTTATCAGGGAGAAGTCCTTGCCATCATACCCTAAAGCGGAGCTAAGATGGCAGTTAAGTAGCCCTGAAGAGATGAAGTCTCTAGTTGGGCCTACAAACCATCACAGGACCATGAAGCAATGCCCAGCTGGGACTATAGGCCCAGCATTCACCACAAGACTGATCCCTTTGGCCTTAACTTCTGTCTACCTGTTTCCTCACCTATAAAATGGGGATAATAATGGTATTTGCCTCCCAGGGTTGTTGATTAAGATAAAATAAGATAACATTTGTAAAGCATTTTGCAAACCTCATAGTGCTATATAAATACTAATTGCTGTTGTTGTTAGTTTTCTGGGAGAAGAATGGGATCAAGTCTTGACCTGATTGAGCAATCTATAACAACCCTAGAAACCAATTAATGGACCACCCAACAAGAATCTAGGCTACAACCCCAAGGGGCAAAGCCAAAGGGACAAGTCCCAACATCTTCCACAGAGCCTGAGACAGACCTGTGGAGCTGTTGCTGATATCCTTTTTTTTTTTTTTTTTTAATTTTAGGCAATTGGGGTTAAGTGACTTGCCCAGAGGCACACAGCCAGTAAACTCACTTATTCGGTCTGAGGATGGATTTGAGCTCAGGTCCTCCAGACTTCAGGGCCCGTGCTCTATCCACTGCACCACCTAGCTGCCCCTGTTGCTGAATATCCTAGTGTCCATTGGTGTTGTTAGGTGGTGCAAAGTGGGGTGAGCATTTGATAGACAGCTCCTCTCCCAGTAGGCAGAGCCTAACATTAATTCAACAAATAAGTATTGAGTTTCTATTGCTTATAAGATGCTGTGGGGAATACAAGAGTGAGAAGTGTTTAATATAGAATGAAAGATTAGACATATATACAAATAACAATGACATAAAGTAGAAAGTGAAAGAATAGTAAGAGAAGTTCAAAAAGTTCTTTGGAGATTCAAAAGCAGGAGTGGTGTAATAATAATATAGCAGGGTTATAATGATTAACTATCAATGATAGAATTTAATAAGTGCTTATTGGATTAGATGATCATTGATTGATGACTTTATGGCAAAATTATTTTGAGTAGTTATTAATAATGTTAATTAATAATAACTGATATTTAAGTAGTCCTTGACATTTCCCAAAGCACCTGACATTATTATTTCATCCTCACAACAATAACCACGGTTATTGACCTCATTTTACAGATCCGGAATTTGCCTTAGTTATATGACTACTAAGTTCCAGAGTTGAGATTTTGAACCCAGCTCTCTTGTGTTTGTTTCCATGTCTAAGATTCTTCTTTTAACACACCACACTGCTTCTAAACATCATCTATTGATGAGTTTGTAACAGATGATCAGCTCTTTAGGGAAAAGGATCCTGGAGGGCTCATCTTATCTTTTCATTTTGCCTCCTCCACTCCCATCATTGACAAAGTACCTTTTACATACTCAGCTCTCAAAACATACCTTTTGAATGAATAAGTTGGTTACTATATAACCTTATCATGATATCACCTGTCATTAAACTTTAGTGGTTGTTAATGAAGCTGTGGAGTGTTGTGATTTTGAAAATTTTCCAGGAGTCTTCACTGAATTCTATTTTGAACAAGTAATAGTATAATCTTGGGAACATTCTGGTTTTTTTCTTTAGTCTTTTCCTCTCTCCCTCATCTCACAGGGCTGTAGGGGTTGTAATTAATGGCAGTTTGGGTGGCAGCATTTCATTTATCATAGGCTGGACCCTGAGAGGTCCTTGAGGGTAGCATATTCCCAGTTCTAAATTATAGGCAGAAGCCAAGAGAGGTCAAGCAGAGTCCAATATAAGATTTTCCCAGGAAAAGTCACCTTATTCCTAGAACTACATTATTCAAAAAGGCCAGAGAGCTTAAATAAATCACTTTCTAACCTTCTTGCCATGATATTTCTACTTAGAAGGAAGACATTCAGGACAAATACCACGAATGCAAGGACGAGGACAGCAATATTCCATGGTGTTGCTGTAGAAAGAAAAGATACAAACATTGGCTACTCAATCTTTTAGAAGGATCTGGCATTTGTTATTCAATACAATAATGCTTCATGTTTGTCTGTCAGTCAACCACACTCCTATCCTCACTACTGGGCACTGGGCAGGGATACCAAGGAAGGATAAACCATCTCCAGTCTCAGGGAGCTCCTAGCCTGATAGGAAAAACAAATCCCTGTCCAGAGTTTAAACCCGTCTGGGCAGCTGGGGCTTTGTCTTGGTGCTGACATTGATGGGACGGAGTAAGGGAGGGAAGAAATATTTCCTCCTCCTTTTTCTTTCTTGATTTCTTACTCACCTATTCCTTCTATATCCAAGTACTCACTGAAACCTAGTTTTCCCCTGGAAACAAATTTCTTGGCATTTTTTCCCCAGGCTGGTGCTTTTTCTCTCCCCTACTTTTACATAGGGTCAGGAGAGGCAAATAGAATACTCCCTGCTCCCCATCACTCAGCAATCTCGTATCTTATTTTAAAGTTTGTTCTGTCCCATCCAAATACATGTGGTTGTCACCTATGGACTGCCATCCTCCCCAACGGCTCAGTACCTGGTTTCTCTGCCTCACTCCTTTTCTAACTTTGTGTTCCTCAACCTCCTCACTTCCTAAGACTTAAGTCTATCTCAACTAAGCATAGGAGGGCCATAACTTACATTGCCCCTGTTCCCTATTGAATGTGCCCCAACTTCCAGAATTCCTACCTATGGCCCTGTTCCTGTCCTAAGGAACTCATCTTGTTTCTAAGGATGTCAGAGTTTTATGGAAATGAATGGGTTTATTTTAGTAAGTCCCTTAAAAAGAGAGAGGCAAGTGGTATTGTTCCCATTAATAGGTGGGAAAACCGAGCCCTTCCCTATGGTGACAGAATCATTATTAGAAACTCATTCCCTTTGGTTTCTGCCCTCAGAGGAAATAATGAGGATGTGTTTTCATTGTCTTTATTCAATTTTTATTTATCCATGTTTGGGAAAGAGATAGGGGCTCAAATAAAACAAAAAGGTACATTTCCTATTTGGCATTATGTGGTTATTCTTATAGCAGATTTATATTTCTGATTATGTTCTTCTGAGGCTAATGGTTTTTGAAATTCAATTTTTTTTTATTTTCAGTTCCAAATTCTCTCATTCCCACCTACCCTTCCCTCATCCACTGAGAAATCAAGAGAAACAAAACCCATTATAAATATGCATGTATTTATCAAGCAAAGCAAATTCCTATATTGGCCATGTCCTATAGATCTGTAATATATACACACATGTATGCATCCATGTACATCCATATATATATATATATATATATACATATACCTGTGTGTATGTGCATATGTGTATTGTTTTATATGTGTATATAGATCTATATGTGTGTATATATACATACACATACATTATGTGTATACACACTCAGTTTGCACTCTGAATCTATCAGTTCTCTGATGGTGAATAGCATATTTCATCATAAATTGAAGGTAACAATTTTTAAATGTTATTCTCTGAGCACCCAATAGCATGTGGTTTTCCAATCACTATTCTGTGTATTTCAGAGAATCAGGAAGACCTCACTAGTGAATTTTGAAAAGCTGAACTTAGTCCAGTGGGGTTCCTCTCTGGTTGTCACTAAGGCCTCCCTCCCCATGGGACCCTTTTCTCTCTTCCATGGACATCTCCCTCCATTCTTTCCTTCTCCCATGCTGAAATCCACTTGAGTTCAGGTAGTTTGCAATTCCTTATATGTAAAGCCTCAGTAAGGCAGGCTTCCTACCTTATGGTGCTTTGACGTACACACCTATATTTAATTTTCATCTTATATTGTTACTCATAACACATTAATATAATAATTATTATGTAATAATGCACCTATCTATTAATTTTCATCAATGGGTGTGGGAAGTTCTGTCCCTACCAGGCTTACCATAGGGTATTTAAGAAACTGATATATATACCATGAATTTTTAAAATGCTTCTCAGGCAAACATTGTACATAGGCAATACTGTACAATGACCAACTGTAAATGACTTAGCTATTCTCAGCAATACAATGATCCAAGACAATTCCAAAGGACTCATGATGAAAAATGCTATCCATATCCGAAGGAAGAATTAGAATCGAAATGCAGATTGAAGAATACTATTTTTTACTTCTTTTCTTTTCTTTTCTTTTCATCTGTTTCTTCCTTCACACTATGACTAATATGAAAATGTTTTACATGATTACACATATATAACCTATATCAAATTGCTTACTGTCTTAGGGATGGGCGACATGAGAGAGGGAGGGAAAAAATTTGGAACTCAAAAATTTTTTAAAATGAAATGTTAAAAATTGTTTTTAGGGGCAGCTAGGTGGCGTAGTGGATACAGCACTGGCCCTGAAGTCAGGAGGACCTGAGTTCAAATCCAGCCTCAGACTAAACACTTGATACTTACTGGCTGTGTAACCCTGAACAAGTCACTTAAACCCAATTGCCTAAAAAAAATATTGTTTTTACATGTAATTGGGAAAAAATAAATGTTACTTTAAAAAACAAACAAACATGGTTCTTATAACAAGAGGAAAGTGACTGAGAAGACATACTTTCATGTTTCCGTTGCCTAAATAAAACCCTCACTCATTCACTGGATGATTAACTGAAAGTACACCCCTAGCAGAGGTTCTTAACCTTTTCTGTCATGGACACTTTGAAAATATGGTGAAGCTTATGACCCCCTTCTCAGAATACTGCTTGTAAATGCATAAAATAGAAAGAATTATAAAGGCAACCAGTTATATTAAAATACAGTCACCAAAATATTTTTTAAAAAACAAGTTCCCTGGACCTCAGGTTAAGAACACCTGCTCTAGGGAGCTCTTTATTAAATACTGTAACTACCTTATCTTAAAGCTTGGGTTCCTGGTAAAATGGCTGTTGCTCTAGGAGGGATCATACTTTAGCTAATATCAATGACTACTTCATTAGTAAGAGGGAGCCTTAAATCCTTTCCCGAGAGCAAATTTTGTTAAGAGGGATAGGGGAGAGAATATGAAGACATTGAGGGAGGAGTGGGCAACATCGTGCAGAAGTTAGGGGGAACACTAAGGGGCAGAATGGAGAGGCCAGGAATTGCTCTGGGGATTTTCTCTGGCTGTCCTCCATTCCTGGAGCTCTCCCTCCTGGGCTCTGACTGTAGACCTTCCTGGCTTCCTTTAAGTCCCAACTGAAATCCAACCTTCCCTGAAATCCAAGCCTCTCCCACCCCCTCATAATTCTATTACCTTCCTTCTGCTGATTTTTCCTATTTATCCTATATATAGCTTGTTTTGTATATATTTGTTTGCACGTTATCTCCCCTATTAGATTGTAAACTCCTTGAGGGCAGGAACTGTGTTTTTGTTTCATCCCCAGACTGGCACATTTATTGTTGTTGTTCAGTCTTTCTGTCCCATCTGACTCTTTGTGACCCTATTTGGGGTTTTCTTGGCAAAGATACTGGAGTGGTTTGCTATTTCCTTCTCCAGTGTGTCCCCATTTTACAGATGAGGAACTGAGGTAAGTAGGGATTTAGTGACTTGCCCAGAGTCGCACAACTAGTAAGTGTCTGAGGCTGGATTTGAACTCAGATATTCTTGACTCCAGACCTTGCATTCTATTGACTGCATCACCTAGCTGCCCCAACCTAGTACATAGTAGGTGCTTAATAAATGTTTATTGACTTATTGATTGGGAGATAGCTGGGGATGCTGCTGAAGGTTTGTTTTGCCTACTTCACAGTTTTTCCCAGGGCTGCTTCGGCGTGCTGGTATAAGAGACAACCATCTTGGGTCTAAAAACGAGCCCAATACGATCCTTGAAATGGAAAATCTTAAAGGAGACTATGGCAAGTTGACTGCAGTTACTAAGTGTTCATTCATTAAGCACCATCTGGGCCCAGTGAAAAACAAAGTTAGGTTTTTCCCCTGCCTCTGGATTGTCGTGGAAATTTGACCTAATCAGTTCCTGAAGTTTTCCCTTCTGAGTCTAAGCAGAGAACTCACAGTCCTCTGTCCGGTAAAACCACAGCATTTCCTCCAGCTCTTCTTCTGACCAGCCTGGCCCAGACAGGGCCCCGAACTGCCCGTCACTCCCGTTCATGTTGATATGTCCTGATGTTTCTCCTTCGCAGACCCACTCCGCCTTCCCTGCTGTCCGATGAGCCACGCTAAGACTAAAGCCCCGAAGGTTTGCCTAGAAGAGGCTGAGGCTGCTAGAGAGAGAGAATAGCTTTGCCAGTTGGCTCCCAAAGTCTTCCCACTCTTCCATCTAAATATGGTAGGACTAAGGCATCCGGTTTCCAGGAACAGGAACCTGGAGAGGAAACAAGAACAAGAGAGAGGTAGGTCTCATCTTGAATTTGACTATTAAAACTCTTACTTGCTTCGAGCCTGATTCCTTTTCCAGCTCCTGCTTCCTTACAGGACTCTATAGGAACCAGGTTTAATATAAACGTCTCTAAAATCAATCTTAGCGGAAGGATTCCAAAGCAAACCTGGCCCCAGAATGGACTGTGTGATCAGCAAAAGCACATATTTGGCTTTCCAGGTATCTAGAGCTGAATCTAAATGCCAGTTTGGGGGTAGCTGCCCAGTTTGACTTATATCTGTTCCCTGTATAAAGGAAGCTATTTAATTCAATTAGCTAGGGGGAGTAGTGCTGGACCTGGAGTCAGGAAGTCAGGAGTCAGAAAGATCTGAGTTTGAATCCTGTCTCAGACACTTAGTAACTATGTGGCCATGGGCAAGTCACCTAACCCACAGCTTCTTAAACTTTTTCCACTCGTGACTCATTCAGCCTCAGCTTCTTCATCTGTAAAATGTGGATATTAATGCTTTACAGGGTTGGTATGAGGATCAAATGAGATAATATTCATAAAATACTTTGCCAACCTTAAAGTGCCATATAAATGCTAGCCACTGAGGGACTAGTAGTGCTAAGCACTGGGATATGTACATATAATAAGGTACCTTAAGGAATGAAAATGCTGTAACAGCTAGGGAGATGAGGCATAAGGGAAAATTTCGTGGAAGTGATTTCTGATCTGAACCCCAAAGGCAGGAGAATTTATGATGCGAAAGTAATGGCTATGACTGGACCTGTGCTTTTGCTGGAACTCCCAGGGAAGAAAGTCCACTTACCAAAGCAGAACACCACATTTCTGGTAACTTCCAGTCTTAGAGCTGCCTTGGGGCATGGAAACGTGCACTAGAATCATACACCCAGCAAGTGTCAGAGGTGGGGCCTGATGTGAAACTGGGTCTTCTTGACACAGAAAATAATAATTTAAAAAAAGGAACTAAGGGGCGGGGGCACAGCTAGGTGACCCAGTGGATAGAGTACCAGCCCTGGATTCAGGAAGATCTGAGTTCAAATTTGACCTCAGACACCTGACACTTACTAGCTGCGTGACCCTGGGGACATAATTTCACCCCATTGCCTTGCCAAAAAGAAAAAAAAAGTAACTAAGACACATTTAGTTGAGTGGGAAGGGAATTAGTTACTATTCTAGCTCAGAGATGGATGTTATTCAGATGTACCATTTGATAGCTTCCTGTTTTTAACAACTTATTTTTGCTAAGTGAGTGCTAGTCGGCTCAATTGTTTCTCCATAGTTGAAGGCGGTGTAGCGGTGGATAGAGGGCTAGGCCTGGAGTTAGGAAGACCTGAGTTCAAATGTAGCCCTAGACACTTACTAACTGTGTGACCCTGAGCAAGTCCCTTAACCCTGTTTGTTTGCCTCAGTTTCCTCATCTGTAAGGAAGGAGAAGGAAATGGCAAACCACTCCAGTATCTTTGCCAAGAAAACACCAAATGAGGTCACAAAGAGTCGGCCCTGAATGAAAACTACACCTGAAGGCTCATGCTGTCAACATGTAAATTAAAACACTTTAAAATTGTACAATCTTAAAAAGCTATTTAAAGTAAAATTTTTGTACCCTCTAAATAGAATGATTGACAGCCTGGGAATCAGGGCATACAAGATTCTAAACCTTTAATCTCTCTGAGTCTCAGCATCCTCATCTGTAAAATGGAAAGACTGGACTAAACTTTTAAGGTCCTTCTCAACTTAAAAAATTTAGGATTCTATGATCCCATTCACAGATCCGAATTTACATTCAGCATTGTGGGCCCTTTCCAAGCTGCCCCTTCTGGTGGAGCCCAGAAGCAGATGAGAGCTCAGCAAAGAGATGAACCCATTGCCCAGGGATATTTGAAAACACATTTGCAGAATCTAACTGTAACCAGCAGGTGTCTTTGTGGAGGGCAGAGTTTGACCAAAGAAGACTTTCCCTTTCCCCACTCTAAAGCAGTGGGGCTGAATCTCCCTGACCTTGCTTATCTCCACTCAAGGGGTCAGTTTTTCTAATAACACCTTCTCCTCCTCCCTTTCCTCCCTTCAGTCCTGCTGAGTAGAAATTATTGTCTCAAATACCCACGTTCTTATGCATACCTTGTCACCTTAGCCCAAGAACTCTGCCACCATCTAGTTTAAACTCTGCCTTTAGAGAAATTTGTACAACTTCTAAACATACCAAATTATAGGTCCTGAGCCCCTAAGCCAGATGAAATGTCCAGCTGATTGAACTGCAGACTTTTCCTTCGTTCTAATTAACTTCTGTGTGTTCAAATGGCCATTGCCATCTTCCCCCTCCCCCATTTACTCTTTCTCTGTCTCTGTCTCTCTCTCTCTGTATTTGTTATTGTTCCATCATTTTTCAGTTGTGCCCAGCTCTTCATGACCCTGTTTGGGGTTTTCTTAGCGGAGATACTGGAATGTTTTGCCATTTCCTTTTCTAGCTCACTTTACAGATGAGGAAACTGAGGCAAACAGGATTAAGGGACTTGCCTAGGACCACACAGGTAGTAATTGTCTGAGGCCAAATTTGAACTCAGGAAAATGAGCCTTCCTGATTCTAGGCCTGGCACACTAGCCACTGTACCTCCCAGCTGCCCCCTCTTTGTATTTAAAGATAATTAAGAATGGTTGAATATTTAAAAGGAAAGCCAGCTTTAAAATACAAATGAATCAGGGAGAAATAGCTTAGCAAAAGGAAACAGAGATTTAGGATTTAAAACAGCCTTCCTTTTTTAGAGTAAGGGAAGGAGAAAAAGGAGATGATTTATCAGTTGCTTAGGTTTCCAAGGGAAAGACCAGTTCCATCATTCCTCAGTGGGGTTCCCATTCACAAAGTGGAGTTCTGAGCCAAAACATCCAATTACTCAATACTTATCACAGTACCCATTCAAAGTGTCCTTCATCCGCCACCACTCAGCTGCCACAGCTGCTCCCCCATCTGTCACAGACACTCCAACTTCTCCAGCCAGCAGAACCCTGGCAGTCCAGTTCAAATCGAATGATTCAATACCTATCTCTTTCTGGGCTGGAAAGACTGTGCTTTCTTTTTGAGACATTGGAATACATTTCCCAAAATCCTTAGCTAGGGCTTGGACTCCAGACTCAGTCACAGGACAACCAGTCTTAACCCTAGTGACATAAACAATCTATTTTAAAGTGTGACAGTTTTCCACCTCACTTCTTACACATTTCCACTTAGAAATATAGTTGAGAGATGACCACATTTAGCAATATCGATCTAGCCCAAACCGAAACAACTCAACTGTAAGGAAATGATCTGTATGAAACTAGTGACTCATTTACTTGTTGTGAGGTCAGAGAAGATCCATGCCCAGCAGGTCAGAGCCCCGAGAAATGGGACTCACCAAAAAGATGGTTTATTATTCCCTATTGAGGGGGCAATACCAGCATTTCTGTTTTCTCTCTTTGGGGAAAGGGAAAAAGAGTGGGGACTGGAGATCTGGGATTTCCCCTTTCTTCCCATCAAGGAAGGCAGTTTCTTCTGGCCATAGCAGACAAATAATCCATCTAACTAGGCGGGATTGAGGCAGTTACTCAGACTCTGAGGTCCACAGTATACTTCAGATCTAATTATGCCTCACTTGTTCTCCCATTTCACAAAAAAAAAAAGAAAATCCACATCTACCTATTTGACACCAAAACACATTGGTAAGAGAAAAAAAAAAGTCAAATCTACCATTTAACTCAACTGACCATGTGTTTTTCTTAACCAACCAATCAACAAGAGCCATAGCTAGCAATTTTGGCACCTGGGGAAAGAACGCAAAACAAAATATTCTCTGAAATCTACTTTGTAATTCATAATATGAAAATAGTACAAAAGGGAATTAAGATAAATGCAGGTGGGTTGGAAGGGAAATCAGTGACTATAGTGACTCACAGATGGGGGTAAATAATGAATACTATCTAGTGGCTACTTAGTTTAATCTTGCTAAGTAGATGCTACGGTCAGTTTCTTCTATGTTGCTGCAGATGTACATGTGCTATCAATATATAAATGTGACAGATTTTTAAATTGCATAACATTTTAGTATAATTTTAAAAAATGTTTTACAGCTTCTAAATGTCTATACTCTGAGTCAAAGCAGCCATTACCACAGTATGGCACTGAAATCAATTAAATAGTTAACTTAATCAAGGAGATGGATCCTTGGGACTGTGTAGACCCAGTCTACATATGCTTTCTCTAGGAAGTGTCCTTCCTGCTCCAACCCTTTGTTCATATTGCCTCATTCTTATTATAATCTCTAACTCTGAACACTCTCCCTGTGACTATGGAACACCTTGAAGTTTAGACAGAGGAACATAACTTTTCTTTACTTTCATATATATAATAGTTTCACCTCTGTCTCATGGAGCAAAAAATTATTCTATTTGCAAATTTACAGAAACTCAGGAAAGGAAAAAAAAAACAAAGAAATCCTAAGACAATTCCATATATTGAACTGAATTGTGGTTTGGTTAGAATCAATGGTCTGATCCTAAATCAATACATAGTCCTCTTGTTTTTAGCACAAGCGAGAAAAGTGAAAATCAAATCCTTTTACCTCGTGCTGGAAAACTTAGTGTATAAGAGATAAGACAGAACATGAAACAGTAAGACATTTTTTGAAGATTTATCTCACTAATATCATGGGATATCAGTTTGTCTATCTCACCTCAGTCTTCATGGTATTTGTCATGATCTATGATTAGAAATGACAAATCTAGGGGCAGCTAGGTGGCGCAGTGGATAGAGCGCTGAAGTCAGGAGGACCTGAGTTCAAATCCAGCCTCAGACCAAACACCTGACACTTACTAGCTGTGTAAACCTGGGCAAGTCACTTAACTCCAATTGCCTAAAAAAAATAATAATAACAAAGAAATAGCAAATCTAGATCGGCCTACTAAAAAGCAGAGACATCACCTTGCCAATAATAAGGTCTGTATAGTCAAAGCTATGGTTTTTCCAGTAGCAATGTATGCCTATGAGAGTTGGGACTATAAGGAAAGGTGAGTACCACAGAATTGGTGCTTTTGAATTGTGGTGCTGAAGGAGACTTTGGAGAGTCCTTTGGACAGCAAGGAGATCCTTACTCAGTCCGTACTTAAAGAAATTAATTCAAGCTATTCACCGGAAGGTCAAATACTGAAGCTGAAGCTTAAATACTTTGGCCACATAATGAGAAGACAAGACTCGTTGGAAAAGACCCTGATGTTGGGAAAGATTGAAGGCAAAAGGAGGAGATGGCAGAGGATGAGATGGGTAGATGAGATAGCTCGTGGAACATGAGCTTGGACAGACTTCCACAGCCAGTGGAAGACAGAAGGGTCTGCTGTGGTATGGTCAATAGGGACACAAAGAGTTGAACGTGACTAACAACTGAACAACAACAAAATGGTTAGAAAACAACTACTCACACACCTAGACTGACAATATGGTTAAGCACACCTGAAATTTTAGGTGGAAAGCTAATATTTAGGGCACAGGCTCAGGAAGAAGGCATCCCGTCCCTGGTCCCAAAAACACCTTCTCCTTTTCCGCTTAGCTCTACAGGGAACTAAGTGACGTATCATGGGGGGTCGTTTGCTGCGTACCCAAAGGAGTCTGAGAAAGGAGTCACTGCAATTCATAAAAACTACCCACATCCCAGACCAGCCTTGCTACCTCCCTCACTCCTGCCACTGCTTTCCCAGTGGACCAGACCAATATGGAAAACTTCTTCTCACTTCTAACTGAGCAATGCTAGGTCATCAGTACATAAAGGATTTGCGATTTTTCTGGGGAGGAGACAAGTCTGAGGCTCCGAGGACTTGGGTGACTTGTTCAGAGTCACTCAACTGGTTAGTGTCAGTGTCAGGATTTTAATTTCTGTCTTTCTAATGACAAATCCATTACTATATCTACTGTGCCAACAGTATCAAACAGGAGGCAAGGAGCCTCCTTCACACTCCAGGAATACAGCCAAGTCAGATTAAAATGTAATTGGGAAATATTTAACAATAAAAATACAATAAAACACAAGCCATGTTAACATGTGGTTTTCTCAGTCCATATGTGGCCTGCAGGGATCCTTTTGTATGGTTTAGTGGCCGTATTTCTGGCTGAGTTTGATAGCACTCTATTATACCACTGCTGCCTCTCACACGGCTGGATGCTGCTAAAAAGTAAAGTATTTGAATCAATCCATTTACATGCTCCTTCTGAGTAGTAGTTGTTACTCAGTCATGTTGGACTCTTTGTGATCCTACTTGGGGTTTTCTTGGCAGAGACACTGGAGTGGTTTGCCATTTCCTTCTCCAGTTCACTTTACAGATGAGGAAACTGAGGCAAACAGGGCTAAGTGACTTGCCCAGGATCATACAGCTTGAGACCAGATTTGAATTCAGGAAGATGAGTCTTCCTGACTCCAGGCCTGGCACTCCGTTCACTGTGCCACCTAGTTGCCCTTCTTCTGAGCAGAAGACATTATCGTCCCTGGATTTTAAAAGTATTTTGAGAATACACTTATATATGATAATTATTTGACGTAGCTGACTCTAACACCTATAGAAGGATGCTGTGACTTCACAGGATCATAGATTCAGAGCTACAAGAGAAGTGAGAAAACTGCTAGCTCATTTCAGAGGTAATTTTACAAATGTAGAAACCAAGACCCAAGGAGTTTAAGCAACTTGCCCAAGGTCACACAAATAAATGGCAAAAGCTAGAATTTGAATCCAGGGCTTCTGACTCCAGGTTCAGACCTCTATTCACTATTTTCACTGTCTTGACATCCCTGAACTCCCAGGAAGTACCAAATTAACAGAGAACTCACCTTAAATGCCCCGGTTCCAGGACAAACTACTAATTGTTGGAAGCAGCATAATTCTCTCTTTTCTTTCTCCTGATCACCCTTCAGTCCCCTAGATTAAGCAGTCCCTGGGGGAGGTAGGTGCACCTTAACTGGGAGTGATGACTACAGTCTTATAAAGCCCCAAAGCAGAAGGGTAGCTCTCTTAACAGTAACACACCCACTTCTAGAGTTTCCCTCATACAACTTAGAGGTGATTGAACTCTGTAACAAGCTGACCTCTGAAATCTCTTTAAGGTGAATTCCTGGCACCAGATATGGTTACACAATCCCAAAGGGCATCTGTTTCATTTGTTTCAAACTAAAAGTAAATAAAAAATTCTGACCCCATAACACAGTAAGCTTTTTTTACAGAAAGAGAGATAGAAACAGAGACACAGAGACAGACACGAAGAGAAAATGGTGGAAGGTTCTAGCGGTGTATGACCTCAATTTCCCTTTATTTAGCCATTCAGTTTTAAGATTCACTCTCTCCAAGTACTATCAATGCTTAACCAAGGAGGGATGCCTTATTAGAACTTCTGGTTTGTCATCAGGGTTAAAACTCCAACATTTAACTTAAACAAGTATAAAATCTAGGGTACCTCCCCAACTTACAGAATGTGTACTTTAGTGGATGGTTACCTTAGGGTCAAGATACTCTGTAGGTCAGCATCCATACTCCTGAAACTACAGTTCATGAGCCCCTACCAATGTGTTTACCTGTAATAATCAGCCAGAGGATATAGTTAATTCGAAGAAAAGGCATTTAATGAAATGGTATGGTTTTTAAAAAAAGCAGCAATAAAACATTTCATCCATAAAACTGGGGTGTACTCTCCAACAAATTTATATGACATTAGCTGGAAGAATGGATACACATAAAGAACACAAGTTGAGAGGGACACATATCAGGAACATGTATGACCGGGCACACACTCATAGAGGCATACACATAGGGAAAGAAGTGGCCAAGCACCAAGGTGAAGGTATGGCCCAGAAAAAAGCAACTCGTCCTTCTGATGTTGAGCCTTCGTAGGCTCTGCTGAATAACCTGCTCCCCACTGATCTCATAGTAGGCCTCTGTGGGGTGCTGCTTTAGTGATTGCTGCCTGGCATTGTTTCTCTGGAGTTTCTGCCATGTCCAACTTCTGGTTCAGCTGAAATCCCCAACTAAGGTATTGTTGTGTTCTTTCAGCTATCTCTTTTAGAAAAAGTAGATGCCTCCCCTGTTTTGTTGTTTTGCCGTGGAGTCTGAAATCTAAGGTCTCTCTTCTCCTGGCAAGAGGTTCTCTAACCCAGGTGCCACGATCTTTAGAACAAAGAGCACAGTTGTCCAAACTAGATAGTGCCCTTAGGCTTGATCTTTTCTTTCCATGATTTATCCTAATTTGGGGCTTGGTCTCCTAAGTCAGAGACTTTACCTTAATTTATGGCAATTGTTCAACATATACTTTCCAAATTTTCATTTCTTTGATCTAGGCTATAAAACAGGCAATGGTTATTTGCCTAATTATTATAAAATAGTTTGGAGGTACAGTTTTGGGGTTCGTCAGTCTCTAAACCAGAAACCTCTCTTCTTTGGCCATAGAGATGAATGGGCAGAAAAAAGACACAGAAACAAACTTGGGGGGAAAGCTGTTGTCCCTACTACCACCTCAGCCTCTTCATTTGCAGATGAATCAAATCCAAAGCTGATACCATTAAACAAAGATGAGCCAGGCCTTGGAAAACTAGCTGAGGCTGCCCACTCTTACTGAAAATTGATTTATATTAAAAAGCCAACTTATAGCTTTTATAATTTGTGCTAAGAACCATTGCTTTTAAGATGGATCAGCAAATTCTTTTCCCAGCAGGGAAGCCTATTTAATAGTTTGTATTCAAATTAGAAAACAATTTGATGAATGCAAAAATCTCATTTCCTGATTTTGTTCTGTCTTCTCCCTCCACCTTGTATTTACATGGGCCATCCTTCATGCCTGGAATCAACTTTCTCTACATCTTTACCTACAGAAATCCTTCTAAGGTGGAACTATTTCCTAACACTCAGTGTGTTACTTCCTAGCTAGGCGGTAATGTTTTATATTTAAGTGCCTATGGAGTTTGGGGTTGGAAGATGGAGAGATGGGTTGTGATTTGTATCTTGGAAGGAATAACCACAATGGGACCACAAATCTGTTTAAGTATGCAAAATTATTTGAATATTTATGACCTCATATTGACATAAGCCTAATCTGGTCATTTCCACATAATGTAAAACAGTCAACAGGCTACTTCCAACAAAAAACTGAATTGGTCAAGAATATGTCTTATAAACCCATAGTTCAAGTCCAGTCCTCATATGCAGATAAGACAACCCAAGTTTTTTCTAGAAAAAACATCCCTGTATAAGATAACAACCAGATAAAAGAATGACTAGTTTAGGCAGGTAGGTAGACGGATAATGGAAAATGGATAAAGTACTAGTCAGGAAGGCCTGAGTTCAAATCCAGCCTCAGACACTGATTAGCTGTGTGATCTTGGGGAAGTCACTTAATCCTGTTTGCTTCAGTTTCCTCATCTGTAAAATGAGCCAGAGGAAGATATGGCAAAGCCCTCTAGTACCTTTGCCAAGAAAACTCCAAATGGAGTCATGAAGAGTCAGATACAACTGAAAGGACTGAACAACAATGTGTGGAACAGCGATGACCCTTACCCAAATTAATTCAGAGGCTTCTCCAGGTAGAAAGTAGAAAGCATTTTATTTCAATCTCGAGAAAGGTCATCTCGCACTGATAGGCAGTTCGATGCAAGACCGCAGGTGGTGTCAGCCAAGCAAGTATTTTTATAGTTTCTAATCACAGCCCCTCCCTAGCCACCTACCTCTTATCCCATTGGCTGGGCTTCAGAAGGCACAATATAAACACGACAAAACTACCCCAGCAACAGCAGTGGAATTACAGAATCATTACATAGTTTGCACCTCTCTCTCCATCCTTCAAGTATCCTCTTAGTACATCTTGTTTTGTTCATTTCAGATCCTGGAACAATTTGTAGTTATCAACAATTTGAATATATTTATCTGGGCTATTTACAAGCTTCCTGACCTCGATACACATATATTATTATTAGGGTCTTTACCTCATTTTGCTCATTTAAGTTCAGATTTTATGAGGGGTCTTCACCAATCTCACTCAAACAACATCTGTTTATGTAATGAACCTGAACCGCTCCTCCTTTAAGGCTTTAATCGCTCACTTTAAAGGTCAGTTGCAGTGTGGGGAGGGAGGGAGAGAAGAATCCAGGGGAATCTCATATAATCTCTCTCCTGCATTCCATTCTCACCACTGCGCTTATAGTGTTAGGCTCATGTTCTGTCTACAGGTGAATTTGGGTTCAGTTATAACAACTCTCTCTGGTCTTTATTTACATGTCCCATTTATTATTTTGGACCAGCTAAAAATGAAATGGTCGCAGGTGCTGCAGCAGAACCTATTTCTTGGAGACAGCTCAATACTTTCCTAGCTAAATTAACCCCAAGTCTGTCTGTCAAACCTAGCACTGGGTAAATCTATTATATTTATTCCAGACTGATTTTATTCCTCCTCCCCCACCTCCAACATTTTTCAAACAATCACATAGTCAAGGCTAGTCTGCTAAAATTGTATTAATATATTAAGAAGCATTCATAAGAACCTAAAAGGAGTAGCAAACAGAACACTCAGTCAAGGATGGGGTAGAAGCAGGTCAGTGCAAAGTATGGCAGCTAGGGGTTTCTCTGACTAGGGATGCAGAAAGGTCTTCCTGTGTAGATCTTGGAGGGAGCAGTTCATCTATACTTTCCTCTTCATGGAAGGAGTAGGGAGAATGGAGGTGAGGGTAGAGATAATATCTGTGGTGGGTTGTTTCCCTTAGTGAAAGACAACACAACCTCTGAAGTGGTACCCAAACATCCCACTGCTGTGCATCATGGGATTTCTATGCTTTGCAAGCCATTGTTTACATTTTGTATCCCGCTCAATAGAGTGTAAATGTTGAGACTTTTTCAATTTGCCTTTCTGTCCCCATTGCCTTATACAGACTAGGTGCTTAATAAATGACTGTGGATTGCATCGTTATGACTACACTTTTGGTGAGCGTGTATGAGCATGCCCAAGGGGTTGCATGAGGCTCAGGAAACACAAAAAAGGATTGTAGCAAGGGCTGCTCCCCACATGTGGCATGGGGATGTCATTGTGCACTCAAAAGGAGGCAGAAAAGACATCTCTAGCCTCTTCTCTCTTTTCCAAAGGAGACTTTAATTCCTGCCAGGAGGGAAAGCAGGAGGTTGGATCCAGAAGCCTGGCCACTCTGCTCTCCTCAGAGATATGAGGTACCAGGCTAGAATCCTATCTAGCTGCTTCCTTAAATATGATTAGGGGATGTAGTTTTCAAGTTCAGGAGGAATACCTGATCACTATTCATTAATGAAGAAAGAAGGACCCCAAGTTTTATATCTAAGGCTTGACTCCCTTCCCACAAAATGCCCTTCCACAGTGAAGGCACACATAGCAGATAACAAAGAAACCCATTTATCCAAATCTATAACAAAACAAAAATCAGAGAAAGTATATTTAGGAGAATATAAGCCAGACAGTACAGAGTAAAGGAATTCTCCCATTGGGAGCAGGATAACTCAACTCAACCAATTCAGGTAAAGTGATAGCTCTCAACTAAGAGGAAATCCCCTGAAGTCTCTCACATAGCAAGCTGGGTTTAGGGCAAGGATGGGGAACCTGTGGCCTCGAGGCCAGGTGTTTAGATTCAGGCAAACGGCCGAACTTGAGGACCTAGAGGACCACCCGTGGCCTCCAGGCCACAGGTTTCCCACCCCTGGTGTAGAGACGTGATGAAGATTGCCAACTCCTCCCATGTCAGCTTCTTCTTCAAAAAACCCTAGGAGGTAGGTGCCATTATTACCCCAATTCTACAGGTGAGGAAACTGAGGCTGAGAAAGATTAAGTGCCTTAGGGTCACACAGCTAGTGTCTGAAGATTCAGCCTCAGGTCTTCCTGATGCCAGGTCTCTTATCCAAGGTTGTTTTGAGGATTAAATGAGATAACACATGTAAAGTGCTTTGCAAACCTCAAAGTCCTATGTAAAGGCTAACTATATCATTATTATATTTTCTTCTTTTCATTATTACATCTGCCTCTTTTCCACTTCTATCCATTGTCCCCTAGGGGCATCATCCACAGTATCGTCCATGCCTGGAATGGACTTTCCTCAGCCTGAAATTTATTTGCTTTCCTTCAGGGTCCAACTCAGGCCACCTCTGCTATGACCTCAAATGAAAGTGATTTCTCCCTCCAAAGTTCTCCCTTCTGCTACCAAACCAAGCAAGTCTGATCTTCTCTAACTGCTCTTGTGACTTTTAGTGTTTACTACACAATTTGGCCCTGCATTATATAAGCTAATCATCGCTTCATATCATATGTGTCTGTGTTAGCCTTGTGTCTGTATTGTAAGCTTCTTAAGAACAAGAACAGCTTCTTCCATTCCCTCACAATGATTAGCACAGTGCTGGCCACACGGAAGACACTCAGCAAATACCTGTTGGTTCTTTATTGGTTTTCAGCTGGATTCACATCTATAGCCTGGTTGTTTAAAATGAAAAAATGGAAATGCTCTAGGGAAGTCAAATTTGTGGTCATGGAAGTTTTAAAGGTAAAAAATAAATTAGTATATGTGCTAGTCTGTTGGATAAAAATCATCACCAAAGCTGTCTGTGTGACCTTATGTGACCTCAGGCAAGTTGCCTAATCTCTCTGTGCCTCAGTTTCCTGATCCATAAAATAAGATAGTTGATAACCTTTAAGGTTTCAAGTCAGTGGAATGGTAGGAAGAGCACTAGCTGGGGACTCTAGGGTTCAGATTCCAGTACTGCCACCTCTTACTTGGTTAACCATTGGCAAATTGTTTAACCTCTCTAGACTTCTGCTCCCCTATTTGTTAAATGAGGGGATTAAACTAAATGACCTCTAAGGTCTCCTTTGGTTCAAAACCTATTCTCTTTCCAACTGTCTAATAATCTAAAATGCTATAGTTTTGCTGGAGTCCTTTTAGGAATTTTTGTACAAATGTGGAGCTTTTCTAATGGCAATTACAAAGTATAGACCTTTGTTTCTATGAAGACTGGATCCTCTGAGCCTGCCACCTTAGCCTATTTTATCTTATCCACAGCATCAGATTGATGTCGTTGGCCCCAACCAATGTTTCTTAATTTCTTCCTTGTCTTTGACCTCTCCTGTTGCTGGTTACACAGTAACAAAACATCTTCATTAGTCTTGAGTAAATCAGAGTCCAAGAGCAGTGTAAATCCAAAGTCTATGAAACTTTCATTTAATTGTAATAAAATGGGGCACTAAAAATTACATCTTAATGCTCTTAAGTGAATTCTTCAAACAAATTTTTGAAAGTTAATTGTGCAACAGGGGTTGTCAGTAACAATTTAGCAATGAAGATATTTAGGGGAAAGACATTACAAACATGAAAGACTGTGTGTGTTAACTTTTCTGTTAATTAATCCTTCTATACTTGATGAGTACATAGGGCTTTTTTGGGGGGTAGGGGAGGCAATCAGGGTTAGGTGACTTGCCCTGATTCACCTAGCTAGTAAGTATCTGAGGCTGGTTTTGAACTCAAGTCCACCTGAATCTAGGGCTGGTATTCTATCTACTGTACTACCGAGCTACTCCTACATAGGTACTTTTAAAAGGAGCTCATACAATAAGGAATTTGCTGTCTGTTAATATCTTGGTCTATTAGGCAGTTAGGTGGCTCAGCGGATAGAGTACTGGACATGGAGTTGGGAATACCTGAGTTCAAATCCAGCCTCAGATACTCATCAGCTGTGTGACCTTGGGCAAGTGACATAATCTATCTCAGCCTCAGCTTCCTCTTCTACAAAATAGGGATAATAATAGCACATGTCCAGATCATCTAAAATAGAGGGAAGTACCAAGAATCTGCTCTGGAAGAAGACATTTTGCAATAGCCTACCACATATTTGTGTACAGCCTCTTTCGATTGGCTATGTAGCTAGAATTACCTGTATTTTTATATCTACCTGTCTGAGGCATAGCTGCTCTCTCTTTGCTGTGATGAAGGACTCATTCACTCACAGTAGGGGCACTATGCAGTAAGATGGGTGGGGAAGGGCCACTTTCCTCTTCCCCTTATGTCTTGTGGCCCCAAGAAACAGGTTTTGTCTTGTTTCGTTTGTCCCTTTTGGTTCTACATACGGTCAGTGGAAGAGTACTAAAACCCAGGAGTTCAAGCCATGCGGGCCTTAGAGCCCAAGATTCCAGATCAGATGTTGCCACCAGCCCAACGGGGTAGCATTGAGAATCAAGGATTCCAGAGGAGCCTTGGACTTGGGATCTAATGCGACCGATGCTATCTAGGAACTGAGTTAAACTGTGGACATCCCCTGAGTTTGAGGTGGCATAGGGGAATTATGTTCCTCAGGTGTTGAAGGGAAATATTTGCATGATTGTTCTTGCTATACACCTGAAGTTAATATTCCTTTGGTTAAAAAAAAAGCCAACATCATCATTAAGTGGTTAAATCAAACTGTAGTTTTTGAGTCCCCAAAAATGTGAGAAGCATAGCTGGTGGAGGTTTAGGTCAATGGGAGAAACAAGAGACTTTCTAATCCATGTAAGGATACCGGAAAATCCTGGGGATGGGGTGAAATATAACACACCTGGCCTTCAGGCAATGGCCAGAAGCTGGTCAGTTACACATTGTTACACATATGTAAAGTCCTTGTTACACGTATGTAAAGCAAGTTGTCAATTTTAAAACACTATCTAAATGCTAACTACTATTACTGATTAAAAAAAAAAAGGCTTCCATTATAAGGAAGTTTCTTCCAGTTGTCAATGTTTCCATTCATGCCTCTCTTCCATTAAAGAATTACTCCAATGCCTCGTCCTGATGTGACTCCGCACAGCTACGCCCGATGAAGCTCAGACCTACCAGGTCACAAAATCCAAGATGAAAGGACCTCAGAAGTCATCTAGCCCAATCAAGACCTGAACAAAAAACCCATCTACCGTGTTCCATGACAAGGGATCAGCCACCCAGCAACATCTGTGAAATGTTTGTATTGAGAACATAGGCCTTTGCTTTCACAGGAAGCTTGGATCAATCAGTAAAAGGATTCTGTACTTTCCCGAAAGCGATCAAAACTGATCTCTTCCTCTTGTTCAAGTCTGGGTACAGCTCAATGTTCAGCTGTATCCTCGGTCCCAAATGCACATTATTGGACAAGTTCTATAGGGCATCCATTCAGATATATGATAAAATATGAGCAATAGATAGTCTTCATCCATTTTGTCTTCCCTGGATGGATGGACAGGACAAAAGCCTTTGAATAATTTACAGATTTCTTCCAGCATACTCATCGATATCCCAAAGCTTGCTGCAGTCACAATTATCTTCCACATAGAACAACTGGAAGTCCTGCCATCCACTGGAGATCCCTTCTTAACCCTGATTGTCTACTAGATCTCAATCACAATGGCAATTATTTTTGGCAAGCATTTATCTCCTGTTCTGTGCTTATTATCAGAGGGTCATTGAAAAAGATTATTATATCTGTTGTTACACCTTCCAAGAAATGATATGATATATGAATGGGAGACATCTTGCTGTAAAAGAGCCTATAAGGCAGTATTTTGTTCACTTGAACTGACACAAAATGAAATAAAACCCATTTAGTATTTCATTCCTTAAAATCAGTTTTTATTTTATTCTTAAAATACCATACTCAGTGGTATGGGTGTTACAAATAAAATAATCTTTAACATTTATTTTTCATAAAGTCATTCTTTTAATTTTTGGGGGGGGGGTTCAACTTAAGCGCCAAAAGAGAGCATTTCCATATACACAGCAGAACACAAAAAGAAGATTGTATATGAAAACATGAATCTCCATTTCATGTTCTATTTTTTAAAAACTACATAAGAATTTCACACATTATTTTCAAAACTGTCTTGATTGTCTGTGCTTGCTTCTGTTACCTTCGGTGAATTTTAAAAAATGTTTCAATGGCCATCTTTTTTTTTTTTTTTTTGGCATGAGCATAGCCAATCCTTCCTCTCTCCTACCAACTAAAAACCAAGAAAAACAAACAAAATTCAAAAACAAAAACAAAAAAACCTTGTAACAAATAAGCATAGTCAAATGAAATTAATCCACACAGTAGCCATGTCCAAAAATGTATGTATCTTTCTATATTTTGGGTCTATCACTTCTTTGTAAGGAGGTAGATAACATGCTTCATCATAAATCCTGCAGAAGCATGTTTGTTTAGTAAATGGATCAAAATTCTTAAGTCTTTCAAAGTTTTTGAAAACTTTGTCATTGGGTTTGTTTGTTTTTTACGTTATTGCTCTTATATAAATTGTTTTTCTGGTTTTGTTCACTTCACTCAACATCAACTCATAAACAGCTCAAAAAACAAACAACCTTTCATAAAATTCCTTCTTTTAAATAAGCAGGACAAATTGAAATCACTTCCATTCAAACAAAAATTTTAAGTCAGAGAACTCAATCCTTGCCCTCCCAGTAAGTGATAATTTATTCAGTAATTTATTTACTGAGCTAGGAGCTGAGATGAATACAAAGTGACTTTAAATATTGTCTCTACTTTCCAGAAATTGGTTGAGGTCAGATAGATAAACAAAACAGTTAGGTAAGAGTGAAATACTACACATAATTCAGTATCAAACAAAATCATTGGTACACGAATTTGGGAAAAAAAGAAAATCAGTTAAAAATTTAACAGGGAAGATTTCTTGGAATAAGGAGGATGTGAGCTGAGCAGATGGATAGGAAGGCAATTCCAGGAGGGGGGAATCATATGCAAAGGAAATAAGCACACAAGGTTTATTTTATTTTAGAATTATAAGTTTAATAACTATCAACAGACAACTGATCAAATAAATATCTAAAGAAGGAATAGAATCTTACACACATCCCTTAACATTTAGCAAAGTAGAACCAAATGAACAGCAAACAAAAATTTCATTTGCTTTATTTCCCTTTCTAAGGTTATCTTGAGTAACTTTGGCTTTTTTTTTTTTAAGTTGTGAGCAAATGTTAATTGACATTCAGTTCTGTTTCTGCTGATCTTGCTTTTCATGACTCTGTATGAGTTGTTCCACAGATATTCGTATGCTTCATATTTATCATTTTTATGGTACCATAATATTTTATTACATCAATATACCATCATTTATTCTGCTATTCTCCAGTTTGTGGCCATTATAAATACAGCAACTATGAATATTCTTTGTGCAGATGGGTCCTTTTTTTTCTTTTTTATGATCTTTTTAGGATAAAGTCCTGACAATGAAATTGTTGGGTCAAAGGGTTTGATCAATCTTTTGGTTCACTGTATATTATTAAAATGTTCTCCAAATTTTTGAACCAGTCTGCAGATCCATCAATGATGTGTTAAAGTGCTGGAGGGAAGGAAAGAAGGGAGGAAAGAAGGAAGGGAGGGAAGAAGGAAGAGAGGTAGTGTTTATTAAGCACTTTATTTAGCGCAGTGCCTGGCACTGTGCTAAATGCTTTACAAATACTGTCTCATTTAATCCTCACAATTCCTGGGAGGTGGGTGCTATTATTATCCTTACTTTACAGTTGAGAAAAGTGAGGCAAACAGAGGTTAAGTGACTTGCCTAGGGACACCTAGTTAGTAAATGTCTGAGGCTGGGTTTGAACTTAGGTCTTCCTGACTCCATTCCAAAGCTATAGACACTGCATCACCTAGCTGCCAAGTCCAATACACAGAATTTTATCATTTTTTGCTACTTTTGCCATTATAATTGGGTTATATCTTCAGATTGACTTGATTGGTTTGTATTTCTCCAATTACTAGGGAATTTGAGCATCTTTCCATGTTTATATTTCTTCTTTCAAAAACTGTCCAATTTCATAGAATTCTCCAGTGGAAAAGGACCTTGAGTTGCATGTAATCTACTCTTCAGGAAATGGAGAGCCAGAGATCAGGATGTAATCAGTCATATACTATAGAAAGTAAGTGTATTTGGGGTCCCAGTCTTCTGACAGAAAGTGTAGTGCTCTTTTCATTACAGTAGCCTGGCTAAAATAAAGATTTTTGTTGTGACATTCTATTTTATCAAGGGAGTCAAATGATGAAATTGCCATTTTAGGGAGCTTAATTTAGTGGTAGTGATGGGGTATGGGCACAAGCTGAGACCTTTGCCCCTCACCCCAAAAAAGAATTTGGGTCCCATTTGTCTAAGGGCCCCAGAAAACCCTTAAACTCTCCTTGAACTCACTTACTTGGTCAAAGAAGTCTCAAGAGGTTGCTTAATCCACTCAACTGGCCTTTTCTTAGCTGTCTAGGCCCAATCTCCCTGTTCTTTGTTACCCTAATTAAGCCTAGCCCTCCATTGTCTATTCCTGGTTGACCCCATTCAACCTCCCAGACACTCCCATTGGGATTCTCCTAGGTCCCCCTGCGCAGTCACCCCAGCTTCAAGATCCTCCCTAAACTCCTCCTCCAGTACTGGCCACTCCCAACAAGATACCCTTTCTCCCAGCTCCCCCCAGTCACCTCAAAACTACTCGACCACTCCCACATCCCTCCCATAGTTTTTCTGTATATAAGATCCATCTTGGACGCCATTTAGGGGCTGAGACTTCCTTGTGCCCACTCGTCCTTACAAGTGTCACAAATGCTCAGATTCCTTAAGTGTCTGGCCTGTATGGTTCATCTTTAATAAACCTTGTCTTTGGCTGAAAGAAGGCTTGGGTCAAATTCTTTCGGGCAGGCCCCGTGTGTGGTGATTTTGGGGTCCCAGTACCCCTAGCACCTAAACCTCAACAGTAGTATTTAGATTGGGGGAGGGGTTGTGGAGGAAAGAAAGACTGAAAGAAGAAAAGTCCAATTAGGAAGCTGTTACAGCAATTCAGATGTGAGATGCCTTTATTAGAACGGAAGAGAAACAGAGATAGGAGAAATTTAAGAGACATTTTGAAGGAAGAATCCACAAGACTTGACAATTGGTTAGGTACATGGGGGGAAGAAGGATACACTTCTGAGGTTCTAAATCTAGGTGACAACAAGAATGGTGGCACCACAGACAGAGCTCAAAGGAAGGGCCCTTAAACAGCATCTAGTCTATTTCTTTTATAAATGAGGAAGGGGAAGGTAGGTGGTACAGTGGATAGAGTGCCTGACCTGGAGTGAGGAAGGCTCATCTTCCTGAGTTCAAATCTGACCTCAGACACTTATTAGCTGTGTGACCCTGGGCAAGTCACTTAACCCTATTTGCCTCAGTTTCCTTATCTGTAAAATGAGCTGGAGAAGGAAATGGAGTTAGACATGACTGAAAAAATGACTTAACACACATAAGTGAGGAAATTGAGGTCTACAGAGAGTAAGTGATTTGTCCAAGGTGACACAACTAATAGATTTTGTGTCAAATCAAAGTAAGGATTTGAGCCTAAGTTGTCATTCAACTACAGCATTCCGTTTTTCAAAGAGGAGGAATGACTGGCTTTGAGGAAATGATATATTTAGTTTTCAGTGCCTAGAGGTGACAGCAGATAAAAAATTAGAGGTCATTTTAAAGGTCGAGCTATAAATTAGAATAAAGATTGATAGGGTAAAAATTGAGGATGTAATGAGCCATTTTATGGAAAAGAATCTCAGATCACAATCAGAGGAAGTACATTTATTTATAGTTTATTGATCTTTAAAAAAAAGGTATAGAGAGAATATGTATCAGTCTATGACACAGTCACTTTAGTCCCTTTTGTCTTGATTTGTGACCTATTACAACACATTTGAGGTCCTTCCAGAAGCTGGTCATTTCTGGCAGGATTGACAACTCACCTGAATGACTCACAAACTTCAGGTTTACACTACTGTTGTTTTTTTTTGGAATAAGTTTTAATTGATGTCTTCCGGTTTTTTGCATCATCATGGTTTTCCCCTCTTCTCTTCCCCTCTCCCACACAACTAACCTATATAACAGATGATATTTTTTAAAGACCAAAAAAAAAAAGAGAAAGGAAAAAATTAGCACAAGCAATTAATACATTGAAAAAATCCAAAAACATAGGCCACGTGCAATACCTGTGGACCTCAGTGAAGGGGTGGGTTACGAGTGTCCTCCCATATATTTTCATTTTGAGTCCCACTTGATCTTTGTCATTGCATAACATTCACTTTGGGTTTTTTTTTGTTCTTTCCATTTAGGTCGTTGTACTTAGTGTGTACAGTGTTTTCTTGACTCTGCTTACTTTACTCTGCATCTATTCATGTAAATCTTTCCATACTTCTCTGCATGCATCTCATTTGTCATTTCTTACAGCATAGGCATACCCCATCACATTCATCAGCAGTAAACAAAAGTTTTTCACTTTACAAATGTGCCAATTAGGACAAGAAAACCCCAGACCCATTGGGATAAATATACCAGTTGTGAGGAAGTTAAGTAAGAATGCACACTGGGATTGATAAAAGTAGTCACTTTCTACAACATAGTTTTATTGGAGTGAAAGAAACAAAAGGAAACAAACAAACAAACAAAAACCAGACTGAAAATTAGAAGGGCAGCTGGTGGTAAAGAAATGGATACCAAAACCTGCAGACCAATTGTTCAGTAAGTGAAAAGAGGAGGTGGGGGGGAAGTTAAGTACTGGGGGGGGCCTCTAAGAGAGGGGGAACAGACCATGTCTCTCTCTCTCTGTCTCTCACAGACACACACACACACACTGCCATCCCTGCCTCCAGGTACAAATGCAAAATGCTCTGTTTGGCATTTAAAGCCCTTCATAACCTAGCCTTTACTACTTTTCCAATCTTACACTTGACTCCCTGACACATACTTTTCAATCCAGTAATACTGGACTCCTGGCTGTTCCTTGAACAAGACACTTCACGTTTTCTTTTTTTATTTTGTTTTTGTTTTTTAGCTCTGGGCATCCTCTCTGGCTATCCCAAATGTCTGGAATGTTCTCCTTCCTCCACTCTGACTATTGATTTCTCTGATTTCCTTTCAATTCTAACCAAAATCTCACCATCTACATAAAGCCTTCCCTAACATCTCTTAATTCCAATGCCTTCCCTGTCATTTCCTATTTATCCTGAATATAGCTTGCTTTAGATGTATTTTTTTTTCATGTTGTCTCCCCCATTAAATTCTAAGTGCTTTGGGGGCAGGGACTGTCTTTTGCATCTTTTTTTTTTTTTAAAGGCAATTGGGGTTAAGTGACTTGCCCAGGGTCACACAGCTAGTAAATGTCAAGTGTTTAGTCTGAGGCTGCATTTGAACTCAGGTCCTCCTGTCTCCAAGGTTGGAGCTCTATCCACTGCACCACCTAACTGCCTAGCTTGGCTCTTTTTGTATCCCCAGCACTTAGCCAGTGCCTGGCCCATAGTAGGTGCTTAATAAATATTTATTGAATGAATGAATATGAACATATTTGAAAGCAAGGGGCCTTTGATAATATAGGCCAACAGTAGGACTTAGAAGGGGATGTGATATTTATCTTCAAGAATTTGAAGGGCTGTCTTGTGGAAAAGGAATTAGAATTGTTCTGTTTGGCTTCACAGGATAGTCTAGGAGCAATGGATTACAGTTCAGTTTAGGCTTGAAGTAAGGGGGGGCCATAGTGTACAGAGCATCAGGCCTGGAAGACTCATCTTCCTGAGTTCAAATCAAGCCTCTGACACTTACTAGCTTTGTGGCCCTAGGCAAGTAATTTACCCTGTTTGCCTCAGTTTCCTCATTTGTAAAATGAGCTGGAGAAGGAAATGGCAAACCACTACAGTATCTTTGCCAAAAAAAAAAAAAACCCCAAACCTTTTTAAGGAAAAACTAGCTTAATGCATAGGTGGAGGAATTTTATTCCTACCATCCCAGATAACACCTGAAGTCATTGGATTAAAAATTTAGATATAGAAGGTACAAATGTGCCAGGCACCAAAAAGTTACTAAACTATGCATGCCCTCTGACCCAATGATACTACTACTAGACCTATGCCTCAAAGAGTTCAAAGAAACAGGAAAAGGACGCCAAAAAGTCCCTGCAAAAATAAAGCGGCTCATTTTATTGCCTCAAAAAACTGCAAACTAAAGAGGTGCCCATCAACTGGGGAATGGCCCAACAAGTTATGGTATATGAATATCATTTAACTATAAGAAATGAGGAAACATAGTTTCAGAGAGACTTGGGAAAATTTGTATGAATTAATGCAGAATGAAATGAAAAGAACCAGGAGAACAATTATACAAGGATGACATTTCAAAGAAAAACAAATCTGAAAGTCAAGAACTCTGATCAATGTGATGACCAGTCATGATTCTAGAGGACTGATGATGAAGTATGTGACCCACCTCCTAGCAGAGACATGGTGGACTTAAGTTGCAGAATGATATGCCCTCTATGGGAATTTGTTTTGCTTGACTATGCATATTTGTTACAAGAGTTTTGCTTTCCTGTTTTTTGGTGGGAAGAAGGGGGAAGGGAATGGAGGAGAGTGATAGGGTTGAAAAAAAAAAGAGGATCATAGAAGCATTTTTAAACGTACAGAAAACAAAAGACCCCACAGTTTTGAAAGTTACATGTTGAATTTATCATACACCTAAATGAAAAAGTGAAGTACAGCATAGAGATTTGAAGTTACTTACATAATCCTTTTTCTGTTCTACTTTGTATATGGAAATGTTCGTTTTATTTGGTATTTGTTAAGTCCAAAATAAAAAAAAAAAGATTAAATGTTCAGGGCACATATTAAATACTTAAAAATGATTTTTTATTCATTCATTTGTTCCTTAATCCAATCCTTGGCATTATAGCAATCTCCAATGGGTTCTTGTTTCCTCCAACGTCAAACGTAAACTCTTGTATTTGGCATTTAAACCTCCTTATATCTGTTCACCTTCTTTCCTTTCCAGGCTTCTTAAACCTTACTCCCTTGCACTGGAGCACAGGCTCCTGCTTGCCATTCCTAGAACACGACACTTCATTTCCCATCACCACTCCTTTGCACTGGTCGTTTACCGTGCCACGTTCTCCCTCTTCACACTTGCTTTTTAGTTTCCCTGGCTTCCTTGCAGGCTAAGCTCAAGCCCCGTCTTGGAGGAGACCTTTCCCCATGGCCCCAGGTGCTAGGGCCGCCTTCCCCTCTCGGATTGCCTACCCTCTACTTAAATGTGTCCATTGGAATGTATGTACCTAGTAGTTCACATGTTAGAAGGCAAGTTCCTCAAGGGCAGGGGCTTTCTGCCTTTCTTCATATGTTCGGCGCTTAGCACAGTGCCTGGCACGTAATAAGCGCCTGAGACCTTTTATGCTGATATTTTGTGAAATGAAGGGGGAAATGCCACGAGGGCCGACCCACCACCCTAAGGCCGAGGCCAAGTATCCGGCCCCACGGAGCTCCGCCCCCTGCCGCCAGGGAGATGTCTCAGGAGGCTGAGGGTTAGGGATGCCACAAGAGGGCGCCCCCTCCCTCCCCCGCCCTCTGGAAGCCCCGCCCTCGCCATCGCGAGGCCCTGCCCCTCCCCTAGCGCACGCATGCGGAGTGTGGGCCGCGGGCCGACGTCTGCGCTATGCGGGCGCTGCTGCCGGCCTGGCGCTTGCCGGTTCCGGCTCGGGCTCCGGAGCCGCCCTGTGGCTTGTGCTGCGCTTCCCGGAGGAGGCTGGCGCACCAGTGGTGGGGACGGGCCTCCAGCCCCGGCCGAGGGGATGGCGCGGCGGTCCGGCCCCGAGCCCGGGAGCGGCCCCCCTGGAGGGTGCTCTTCTTCGGCACCGACGACTTTGCCCGCGAGGTGCTGCGGGCGCTGAGCGCGGCCAGGTACCTGAGGGCGGGGTTTCAGGCCTCCGCCCGGCAGGCTCAGCGTGACCGCGGGCGCGGGGTTGGGCTCGGGGCCCTGGCTGTGTCTCCTTATCTCGGGTCGGGGCGCACTCCGCGCACCTCCCGGTGCAGGGGCGGGGCTTGGCCCCGCCCCCCGAGCGTGCGTGCGTGTGTGTCTGTGTGTCTGTGTGATGAGATGAGGGAGGCTATGCAGACCCCCTCGGGGGTGTGTGTGTCTGTGTGATGAGATGAGGGAGGGTATGCAGACCTCTTCAGGTCAGGGGGTGTGTGTGTCTGTGTGTGTGTGTGAGATGAGGGAGGATATGCAGACCCCCTGAGCGGTGTGTGTATGTGTGTGTGAGTGAATGACAGACTGACTGTGTGTGACTGTGTATGTGGCTGTTATGAGACTGTATTATGAGATGAGGGAGGTGACAAAAATGAGGGAGCCCCGTCCCCCAAGCGTCTGTGTGTGATGAGATGAGGGAGGGTATGCAGACCCCCTCAGGTGGCTGTGTCCGCCCCCAACCGGGGTGTGTGTGTGTGTGTGTGTGTGTGTGTGTGTGTGTGTCACACAGATTAAAATGAGAGTGTCCTGACTAGTCTGATGGATACACTCTCCTCCAGAACTTTTATATTGTACAGGGCATCCAAAGTTGTAGTGCAATTTTAAGCTTTTAAAGTTAAATAATAATAAATATGAATACAGGACACCCTATATAATTTATAGCCTGTCATTGTTCTCAGTATGTACAGTCCTTCACTCCTCTTACTACAGGACATAACTCAGATGTGACTGCAGTTCGCAAAGGTTCTTAACCTGAGGTCCATGAGCGTTTCTTTAAGTATGTTGAAAACTATTCCAATATAGTTGGTTTGCCATTGGAGCGTTACATAGAGAGCTGGACCTGCAGTTAGGATCCCCAGAATTCAAATGCAGGGTCAGACACTTTCTAGCTGTGTGATCCTGGGCAAATCACTTAACCTCTGCCTCTGTTTCTTCACATGTAAAATGGGAATAATAAAAGCACCTGCTTCCCAGGATAGTTGTGAGGATCAAATGAGATATTTTGTGAAGTGCTTTGCAAACCTTAAAGTGCCATATAAATACTAGTTATTAATTTTGTGTATTTTATGCATTTAAAAATAGTCTGAGAAGGGGGTCTGTGGACTTCACCAACTTGCCAAAGGGTTCAACTCCATGAAGAAAAAAAGTTAAAAATTCTTGTTCTAAACCCCAACACAAGCCTTCTGTATTATTCTCCTGTTCCCCATTCTTTTTACATTCCTTCTGGGACACTTGCCTCTACATGTGATAACTGATCTAATACCTTAAAGTTTGTGAGGTATTTTTACATATTTTATTTCCTTTGATCCTTACAACCTCCCTGGGAGGTAGGTACTATGCTTTATCCTTTTCTACAGATGAGCAAAAAACTTAAGCCTGAAGATCTTAAGGTCACTTAGGTAGTAAGTAGCACAGGAGGGATTTAAACCCAAGTCTTGCTGACTCCAAATTCAATACACTTTTTACTGCATGGTGCTGCCTCCCAATCCTGTACATCAGTGGAGTCAAACTCAAATAGAAACAGGTGTCTGGGCATACTGACTGAGAAAACTTCTAATTGGCATTATCTGTGTTATATTTTTTTAAAAAATTTGTTAAACATCTCCCAATTACATTTTAATCTGGTTTGAGCCACACTGGAAACTCCTGCACAGAGGCTGGGAGTTTGACACTACTGCCATAATTCTCATTGAATAGGACATTTATGATTATATAATGTTTTATAAAATATTCTGACTGATTTTATGACCCTAATTTCAGTTTTTCATGTACATATGCTATTTTACTTACTAATGCAGTAACATTTTATAGATTGACTTATATTGTATGCTGTAATTGGAAGAAAAAAAACTTTCTTAGGAAAAAAACTTTCTTTAAACTATTCAGACATTTTTACTAATGCATTTGGCTTTCACCCTGATCCTAAATTTTTCACTCAGCCTCTTGGTTTAAGTGTCTAACCTTGAATCTTTTTATCAGTTCAATCAAAAAGGTACACTCCATATGTATAACAAAGTGTAGTATTTCCAGCTGTATTTTATGTCTTACAAAAGTCACTTAACTAACCTTTGCATTTTCCTTCCTGTCTTACCATCTTAAGGGAAAATAAAAGGGACCAGATAGTAGAAAATTTAGAGGTGGTCACAGTGCCTTCCCCTTCACCAAAAGGACTGCCAGTGAAAAGTTATGCCCTTCAGGCTCAGCTTCCAGTATATGAATGGCCTGATGTGGGATCTGGGGACTTCGATGTTGGAGTGGTGGCTTCATTTGGTCGTCTTTTGAGTGAAGAACTCATTCTTAAATTTCCATAGTAAGTTCTCTTTTAAAGAAATTTAGAAATCAGTAGTCATTATAGATGGACTTGGTGTTTTTAAGGTGTAATAGTTACTATTTGAACTTTAATTTTGTTTTCTTTGATCTCACAGAATCTGCTTATCACTAAAAGTAACAAAAAACAAACAAAGACTTGTTATTGGTATGAGTCATCACCACCAAAAAGCAATAGATGTTTAATTTTGGGTGACACTGTGCTAGGCACTATTACTAAAATAAATTAATAATAGTCCAAAACCTTTAGGAGTTTACAAAAACAAACAAATACACAGATTGTCATAGATAGACATGTACAATATAAACAGAAAGAGCAATAAAATATTTACATTAAGGAGAAGAATATGCAAGTAAATAGGTAATGTGGTAGAGATATAGAAAGGTTGTTTTAGGTTGTTTGGATGAAGTGAGGACAGCCAGTATCTGAATAGATTATGAACATAATTCACATTGTCCATGATTTTAGGGAATAAAATGCATACTGGGTCTTGAGATCTTTTCCCGCATGTTAAAAAGATAATTCTTTTTAAAAAAAAAGAATTATCTTTTTAAAAAGTAATTGTTTATTAAGGAATCTTTTTAAAAATAAATCTTTTTAAAAAGTAATTGTTTATTAAGTTCCCAGTGAACTATTATGGAACACTTTTGGAACAATAAATAAACTAATATAGTTTTAGATAGAAAGCAGTTTTTCATAAATTAGAAAAAGTAAGCATTATTTAAAGTCATGTAACAGTTTACCTAAGAGTTAGTTATGAACCCACATATATTAATTCCCCAATTTTTTAATCCAGTGGCATATTGAATGTCCATCCCAGTTATCTCCCGAGATGGCGAGGTCCTGCCCCTGTTGTCCATACGGTGCTTCATGGAGACGCAGTTACTGGGGTAACAATTATGCAAATCAAACCTAAAAGGTACAGCAAATTTCCTTTTTTTAAGTGTCAGTATCCTTATATATGCTTTTCTAATAGTGCTAGTTATTAACCATTTTCTCCAGTTTCAGAGTGTTAAAGTTAACTTTTTAACTCCATAAAAATGGAAGTGAGTATACGCTGATTTTTTTTATCCTAAACACCAAACCTTAAGTTATAAACTCTTTTTTTTTAGAGTAGGCCTGCACAGCTGCCGGCTCCTATGGGCTGCTTACAGCCCACAGGCAGCTTGTTCATGCCAAAGGATTTCTGGCATCCTGCGAAAAACTTAGAGGGAAACATCCTTTGTATGTAGAGGAAATCCTTTGGTGTGCTGAAAGCAGCCACAGTCCTCAAGTTTGTACAGGCCTGTTTTAGAGCATACAGGCCCTTCATGAAGTCCTTGTACAATTTTTAAACTTTCTAATTTAGACTGTTAGAAATTAAATTCAAATCAAGTGCCTCTTTTTTGGTAATTCTCTCAGATGATGGGGACTGCTTATCAAAGACCAGAACTTACATTCTTGTTTGTGATAGCCATTTTTTGTTTCTCACGGGATGAAAAAAGAATAATATATAATTGTGTAATATAGTTGTTATAAATTTTAACAAATTTGCTTTTGAATGCTAGTTACAGATTTCCCATAATACATACTACAAAAGTGAAAGTTAAGTATAGCAATTTTACATATGTTACTATCAGTTAATGTTTATAGCAGAGAAGAACAGTTTAAAAATTCACAAATTGTTGTTCTGTTTAAACTTTTATTCTTGAAGCTAAGTCTTAAGGCTTGTGCCTGATATCAGCACATGTGAAGGTATATAAAGGCGCACGTGTGAGCACTCACACACACACACACACACACACAAACACACCAAACCTTGCACCCTTGTGCGAAATATAGCACTTGTGAAAGTTTGTTTCATTTACTGGTGGTCCTGATGATTTCATGAAGGCAGAACTCTTAGGTAAATGAAATGTTACCTTTGGGGAAGAGAGAAACAATGCCTTTTCTAATTTTGTTTCCATGGATGATAGATAACCTGCTCTGTATTTTTCATAAAGAAAGATGAATATGTTTGTAGTAAAAGAGCATCTTCCTCTTGCCATCTGGCTAAACATTTTTGTTGTATTTTTAATAGACACATCATGCTTTTTTTCCTTTTTTAGAGAAAAATGTAAATTTTAAAACAAAGTTACAGACTAGTTTCTGCCTATTCTGCCTCTCAATTCTGTATTTATTTTTGTTGTCAAAATCAGATCATCTATTAAACTACTGCATTTCTCCCCTTATTTTTGATGTTAGAGGTAGCTGTCAGGTACTATTCAGATTGGCCTTCTGTGCCAGCCTGTAGTTTATGTTACTGTGTCTTTAGTAAAAGCCCAAGAGGGCAGAAATGTGAGTGTGATATGTTGTTCATTACAAGTATTGTCAGTAAGAGTAGTTTTCCTTTTAATTCTTTTTCTAGGTTCGATGTAGGTCCAATTATTAAACAAGAAACAATTCCTGTACCACCGCAGTGCACAGCGAAGGAATTGGAAACAGTGTTATCAAGGTTGGGTGCCAACATGGTAAGTTCACCCACATCGCGTTATAATTTCTTTTAATCAGTCAAATAGAGGTTTCATCTAATGTCCCAATATAAGGAACATTTTATCGTGGAGAATGTTAGCTCTTTGAAGGCAGGGACCATTTTCATTTTTGTCTTTGCACCCTTGATGTAGGCATTTAATAAATACTTCCTGAATTGAATGATGAGGTATTTTAAGCTTCTTTGAGGGGGGAAAAGGGTGATACAGTTTTTTGTTTAAATGTTTGTTAGGCTGGTATTCTTGGTCCTCTGTAATCTGGTCTGTCTTTCTAGCCTTATCTGTCTCATTTTTTCCCCTATACTTTGGCCTACTTGAGCATATTTAGCATTCTTCAAACACACTCTGAGCTTTGCTGCCGTGAGTCACTACCTTTGCATATGCTCTTCGCATTCCCTGGAATCTCTTGTTCCTTTCTCTTTTCTTATTAAAGGTTTATACTGTCTGTACCACTGCAGCCTCAATTCCTTGGAAGTATTTCTTGACCATCCCAACCTTCGGTGATCTCTCCTTCCTCCAGACTTCTTTAGCTCCACTCATTTAGTACTTGGCTTATTCAGTTAGAAAATTCATGCAGCATAGTCAGCGCTTACTGTGTGCTTTGTACTTACTAATTTGTATCCCTTTATTGGAGGGAATATGGAGTGAAATGTAAAGAATACTGTACTTGGATTGGAGACTTGGGTTCAAATCCCAACTTCAGTACTTACCAGCTTTAAAAGCAAGCCCCTTTACCTCTTCAAGGACTCAGTTACTTGATCTGTAAAAAGGAGGTAATAACACCTGCATTATCCACCTCACAGGATTGTTATAGGGAAAGCACTTTATAAATGAGAGTTACTGTTATACGTGTCACTAAAAGAGTTACTTGTAAGTTCTTAGAATGGGAAACTGGCAGAAAGCAGGTAGGGCAAGAGCAAGTTAGGCTAAGCTCGTTTCCTTTTTTGGCAGTGTTATTAAAATCATAGAGGCAATGTGACTGCTCTGCTTAAAGTTGGGAAGACATTGGTTGCAGTCCTGCCTCTGACTAGTTGGGTGATTCTGGGCAAGTCATTTAACTTTTTGTGTATCTTGCTGAACTCCCTAGGACTTCTGTACTAAATCATAGATGGGTTCCAGTCTGCTTGGTTGGAGAGAATTTCTATATCAGGAGTCTCCCATGCTAATGAGATTGTTGATCTCTTACATACTAGAGTGGTAGACCCAGGGGCTTTCTTAGACATTTGCCTGGGTTTGGCATGGCACTTGACAGAAATCCCATCATATGGACAAGATGGAGTGATGTGGTCTGGATGATAGACCAATTAAGTGACTTTAGAACTGGTTAAATAAATGATTAAAAAAAAAGAATGTAATTATTGGATTGGTTTTGGCTTGGAAGGAGGTCTCTAGGGGAGTGCTACAGGATTGTTTTTGATCCTGTTCTGGCTAGTGGTTTTTATCAGTGATACGGGCACAGGTAGCATGCTTATCAAATGACACAAATCTGCACAGGATAGCTAACATGCTAGATAACAAAATTAGGATACAAAAATCTCATTGGAATAAATTTAACATAAAATTTGATAGATTTAAATTTAAAATCTTATGATTAGGTTAAAAAAATAAACTGCACATGTATAGAATGGGGAAGATGTGGACAGAGTCTAGTGCATTTGAAAAAGACCTTGGGGTTTAGTTGACTCTGAGCTCGTTGTGAATCAGTAATATGCCAGAGCAGTCAAAGAAGATAATGTAATTTTTGACTGCATTAATAGAAACAGAGGGAGGTTCTAGTTCTACTGTATTCTCTCAGACCACATCTAGAGTATCGTGTTCAGTTCAGCTATGTTAGAAAGACATTGATAACCTGAATGGAAGAGAACCGATGATTAGGGTGGTAAAGAGACTGAAAATGGAAGGAACTGATTATGCACTGACCTGCTGATTAATACAGTGACCATTCCTGACATCAGAGGAGTGATAGTGAAGCATGGGAAATAGCAGATAATAGGTGCAAAATGAGGCATAGATTGTCAGATGTGGACAACGGGTTGATGTGGTTTTTTATTTTTTGTTAGAAGGGAGTTTTATCGCTGAGATCAAGGGGAGTGACGGCAATACAACGGAGCATCAAAAAAGTTTGGTCTGTTTTTTGAAGAAAGGGGATTAGACTTGTTTAAGAACAATGAATGAAGATTACAGCTTTGGGCTTAATATGAGGAAAAACTCTTTACCAGTTAGAACTGTCCAAAAGTGTAATGAGCTGCCTGAGGAGATAATGAGTTCCCCGTTACTGAAGGCTTTCAAATGATTTGTTGGGTGTATTAGAGGGGATTCCTGCTCAGGTGACGAGGAGGACTGTATGAACTCTTAAGATCTTTTCTAACTCTGAAATTCTAAGATACTATATTATTGTTTGTTGTGAATTGCATTCTATATATCCTGTCATTCAAATGATATTGCCTTCCTCAATCATGACTAACTGCCTCATATCCCAACTGCCTACTCTATTACCCTGCACATAGTAGCCGCTCAATAAATGCTTGTTCATGATGATAATTGCAAAAGAATTTAAGGGTAGGAGCCTAAATCATAATAAAAACATGTGTGAAATAGCCAAAGACTATACACAGCAACAAATGCATATTAACATCAGACAGTACACTTGGGGTGTGTTAACTTTTCAGGGTCCTGTGTTGTTCTATCAGCTGAGTAATACCTTTCATATACCGCCAATATTCTACTGCTATCATTCCAGTTACCAATCCCAGTCTTCTAGTCTTAGTTATGCTTAAGAATCTATCTTAGAGCCATGCTACATATTCATACTGCTTCTTCTAAACCCTCTGCCGCATTTTGATCAGTCCTGCTGCTTTCCAGGACTATGTACTTGCTTCACCTATCTCCCAACTTGTTTCACTATGCTTTCCAAAATATTTTGGGATCATGGCCCTGCCATCAGGTGTGTTAACTGTCTGTAAATTTAAGGTACCATCTTTTGCCTTTAAGTCAGAGGTCAGTGAGCTGTAGCCCAAGTGCCACATCTGACCAGAGGGCTGATTCTGGCTGCGGCTCCAACAACCTAGGAATAGTTATTTTGTTTTTGATTTTTTGATTTTTCAATTTTAAAAAATTATTTTAAAATGTAAAAACTCAACCATTCCTCACTCCTGGGGGCTTACAAAAACAAACTGGCAGTGACTGGTTGAATTTGGCTGGCCCCTCATCTAAATTACTGATGACAAAGAGGCATTATGCTGTAGTCGATAGTGTTGGGCTGGAAGTCAAGAAGGCCTAGATTCTATTCCTGTGTCAGATAGTTATTATTTGTGGGACTCTTGGCAAGTCACTATTCCTAAGCCTTAGTTTCCTCATCGGTAAAATGGGGATAGTAATAGCATCCACGTCAAACAGTATATCAGTTAACAAATATTAAGTTCTTCATATGTGTCAGGCATGCTGGGGACATAGGAAAAAATAATCCCTCCTCAAGGAGCTTACGTTTTAATGGGGGAGATAGGAAGTACATAAATAGGTGTAGTCAGGCTATTTACAGAGTAGATGGAAGATAATCTCAGGGGAAGGCACTTGCGGTTGTGGGATGAAGAAAGGCCTCCTGCACGAAGTAGCATTTGAGCTGAATCTTTTTTTCTATTTTGTTTTTATTTTCTGTTCCAAGTTCTTTCCCTCCCACTTCCCCCTCCCTCACCCATTGAGAAAGCACGATACAGCATTCATTACAAATATAAGTTGAATAAAACAAATTCCTGCATTAGCCACATCAAAAAAAAGAAATCTGCACTCTGAATCCATCACCTCTACCTGCAGGTGGATAGCAGGTTTCGCTATGAGTCTTCTGGAACTGTGGTTGGTTCCATTGTGTTGATCAGAGTTTCTAAGTCTTTCAGGATTGTTTGTCTTCATAGTATTGTTGTTATTGTGTAATGAGCTGTCTTGAAATAAGCCAGGGCTTCTAAAAGGTAGAAGTTTAGAGAGTGAGTATTCTGGGTGTGGAGGGCAGCCAGGGCAAAGGCATGGAGGTGGGATATGGAGGGTTCTGTGTGAGGAAGAACAAATAGACCCATATGGCTAGACTGTGATAGGCAAGAAGGCTGGGAAGATAGGAAGGGGCCAGGTTGTGAAGAGCTTTAAATACCAAACAAAGGAGCTTGTATTTGATCCTGAAGGTAATAGGGAGGTTGTTACGTTGTTCTGTCATAAGGTTGTTATGAGGATCAAATGAGATAATATATGTAAAAGACTTTTCAGACCTTGAAGTGCTATATCAATATAAACTTATTATTACTGATAAAAATGTTCAGTAGAATTGAGCCAAGCAGTGATGTCTGGGTTAGTTCACTAATTGTGTTCAGCAATTCAGCAACTTCAAAATCCACTCAGTTGTCCTGTTTGTCCAGCTCACATATCTACATCTTGTCCATAAGACTAGCACAAGTTACTTTGTCAAATGAGTTGCTAAAATCTAGGCAAATTATAGTCAGTTTTTCCTTCATCTATTATTCTAGAAATCCTATCATAAAAGAGAGTGAGGTTAGTCTGCCCTGACCTGTTCTTGACAAAACTATGCTAGATTTTCTGTAACTCAGTTAGCTGTGTTCAAAACTTTGGTGACCATATCACTCCTCTGTCAAGGAGCTTTAATTTTCCCATGATGCCTTTAGATTAAAATTCTTCTGTTTTGTTTTTAAAGCCTTTATGGTTTGATTACATTAGACTCCTCCTTACACATTCTTTGTTCTGGCTAAATTGATCTCTTCGCTATTCCCTTCGCTATTCCCTTCGCTGTATCCATTTCTGACCTCTGTACCTTTGTAGAGTTTGTCTCTGATGTTTTTAGTATTTTCTCCCCTCTTCCTCTTGGAAACCTTAGCTTCCTCTCAGGCTCAGATAAAGTGATATCTCCATTTGGAGCAGCAGTTCTTACCCTTTTGTGTGTCATGGACCCCGTTAGCAGTCTTGTAAAGATTTTCTCAGAATGATATTTTAAATCCATAAGATAAAATACATAGGACTGCAAAGGAAACCAGTTATTTCAGAATACCATTATCAAAATATTTCTGAAAACAATAGACCCCAGGTTAAAAATCCCTGTTCTACTTCCACAACTGTGAGGAATAAGGAAATAGGTTTTACATGATAGCGTATGTATGAACTATATCAAACTGCCTACTGTTTTCAGAAGAAGGGAAGGAAGGAAGGAGAAAAAGTTGGAATTCAAAATGATGTAAAAGTGAATGCTAAAATTTTTCTTGATAGGTAATTGTGAGAAAAAATGAAATACTATTCAAATTTTTAAAAATGCTATCCTTCTGCAGAAAAAGAACTGATGGAGTCTGAAAGCAGATTGAAGCATAAAAAAAAAAAAGAACCCTTGTTCTAGAAGCCTTTGCTGATTTCCCCAGTTGTCAGTGCTCTGTATATCACTGTATAATTTTTGATATATATTCTACATTTATTTATTTGTGAACATGTCTATACCATAGAATGTAAGTTCCTTGAAGGCAGGGACTGCCTCCTTTTTGGGTTTTGTTTTGTTTTTTTTATTCTTATCACATCCTAGCATAGTATTGGACACTTTGTAGGGATTTAATAAATGCTTATTAATTGATTATCTTTAATTCTTCCTTCACCCTCATCTCTCTTATATAATAGTTTATATTGTCCTGTCAGTTAGACCTCTACAGTATTTCTCATACCAACCCCTTCCTGTTTCCATTAACACCACTCTAGTAAAGACTTTCATTTCTGCCTGCCTATACTGTTATAGAATTCGATATTGCCTCTCCCTTCTCCAGTGCAGCCTTTACACTATTGTCAAGTTAATCTTCTTTATGCATAAATCTGATCATTTTGCCCCTTTGCCCAATTTTTAAAAAATTGATAAGTTTTAACAACCACATTGTGTTGTTATTCAGTTGTCTTCAGTTGTGTCCAACTCTCCGTGACCCCATTTGGGGTTTTCTTGGCGAAGATACTGGAGTAGTTTGCCATTTCCTTCTCCAGCTCATTTTTCAGATCAGAAACTGAGGGTTAAGTGACTTGCCCAGGGTCACCCAGCTCATAAAGTGTCTGAGGCCAGGTTTGAACTCAGAAAGATGAGTCTTCCTGACTGCAGGCCTAGCACTCTATTCACTGTGCTACTTAACTTCCCTTCACACATTAACATATACAGATGTTCAAATATATGAATCAGAACCAGATAGTACAAGCAAGATCATAAGCAAGAACAATAAATAAAACCCCTTAAACTTCCCAAAAACGTATCATAGACTATATAGAACAGAGTTGGAGTGGGAGGGAATTGCCCCAAAGTCCCAGAAACAATTCAGCAAAACAGCAAAATAAGCTGTTGTTAATGATTGCACCTGGGGCATCTAGGTGGCACAGTGGATAAAGCACCAGCTCTGGAGTCAGGAGGACCTGAGTTCAAATCTGGTCTCAGACCAGATACTTGACACTTACTAGCTGTGTGACCCTGGGCAAGTCACTTAACCCCAATTGCCTACTTTAGTGTTCTGCATACAGTAGGCACTTAATAAATGTCTACTGAATTGAATTCCATCTGATTTTGCTTTTAGTGAAATGAAATTCACTTTTTATTGGAAAAGAAAATGGGTAGAAATATTCTGAAGGAATGGGCTCACAGTTTTTTGCAAGGGAAGGAGTAGAAGTGGTAGGAGCCAGGAAATACAGTATTATCACAAACAGGTACTAGCACTGCACAAGTATCAGTAAAGTTCAAACAATTGCCAAAAGAGATATTTTGTAGAAAATATTTGAGAATCTGAACTACAAAACGTTCTATAAAACCGGCAATTAGGATTTCCTGTTAGTGCTGTATAAATTTAAAGTATAGTTTTTCTGTTGTAATATGTATCATTCAAACACCATGTTTTGAAGTTTACCTGGTTTGAACAAGTTTGTGTTGTTCTGTATGCCAGATGAAATATATTCATTCATTCGTAGGAATACTATTGGGATGTACATCATGAGTGTTTGAGGGCCACTTTTACTAGTATTACTATAGCTGGCAATGAAAAATGCCTGATTAAATTCTTTAGCTAAATGAATCGCCAAGGGTACAAATACTTTATTTGAACATTTAGCTTTGACAGATATTTAAATTCCTATTTTATGCAGAGCTCTGTGTTAGACTCTGAGAAAGATGATTTAATGGATCTATGATCTCAGTGATGTGAATACTTCTTCTAGGGATGTAGTACATGAACCATCTGTACCTTTTTATATTGTGTGACTCATACCTCTCTTCCCACTTAGCATCTATAGCACATCTACCCATTGTACTGGGGCCTTCCCCCAAATCTCTTGATGAGTATGAGAAGCTGTTCCTTAATTATTGCTCCTTCTCACCACATGACCATGCCATCTTCTTTTTTGGTCATGTATCTTCTTGTTGACATCGTTCATGCCATTTCTCTTGCACAGTTCTTCAGTGGTACTGTTAGACCCATCATGCATCTCATTGCCCTTGGGTGACCCTCAGTTTTAGTTTTTGAAAAATGGGTATTCCATGACTTAGTCAGACAGCATCAGAAGAATATTGTTCTTTTTAAAAAATGATCCTTTGTTTCTGGGAAAAGCTTGGGATGATTGAAAACACTATGCAATTTCCCAAAGTCAACTCAACCCATTCTCCTGCTGTTGTGTTTTTCACCTAGATAATTGCCCATTTACCACATGTATCCAAGTTGTATGTACTAATGGGCCAGCTCTATGGGTTTTTTGTTTTTTGCTAGGCAGTCGGGGTTAAGTGACTTGCCCAAGGTCACACAGCTAGTTAAGTGTTGAAGTGTCTGAGGCTGGGTTTGAACTCAGGTCCTCTTGACTCCAAGGCCAGAGCACTATCCACTGCGCCACCTAGCTGTACTTCTATGAGTTTTTCATATATCGTTTTCAGGACAACAGGTATTCTTTATCCACTGGGTTTTTTCTGCATAGATAATCTGGCCAAACTCTTTGGAATGATTATAGATCTATTTTAGGAAATTCTGCAGTACTTTAGGAATCACTCTGGTAACATAGTGATGAATTGATTTTGAAGGAAGATGAAGAAAATGGAGGCAGAAAGAGCCTTTAGACTTTTGCAGTAGTTCAGGTGGATGGCAATCAAGGAGTGTGCTAAGGTGAGATTAGAGAGGAAAAGACATGCTAAACTGAGAAATGTAGCAGTTATAGCCAACACAGCTTGGTAACTGACTGTGGGGAGCAGCAAAGGAAAGAGTCAACTATATCTCTAAAGTTGTGAGTGGAGAGAGACTTCTGGATGTGGTGGTACCACACAGAGAAATAACAAAGTCATAATAAAAGAAGGCTTTGGAAGACAGAGAGGTTCTGTTTTGGATATGTTGAGTTTGAGGAAGTGTCTTGGTGTAGTGAAGAAGGAGGAGGATGGATTTGGAATCAGAGGACCTAGGTTCAGATCCTAACTTTGCCACTTAGTATCCAAGTGACCTCTCTGGGCTTCACTTCCCTCATATGTAAAATGGAGGGCCTGGAGGAGAGGGTGGGATAATTTCTTAGGCCCCTTCCATCCCTAAGCAGAGAAAATTCAGTGGCACACTGGATAAAGCACCGGGCCTGGAGTCAGGAAAACCTGAGTTCAAGTCTGCCTTCAGACATGTCTTAGCAGTGTAATCCTGGTCAAGTCACCTAATCTCTGTTTGTCTCAGTTTCCTCATCTATAAAATGGGAATAATAATAATAGCATCTACTTTTGAAAGTTGTTATGAGGCAAATAATTGAAGAGCACTTTACAAACCTTAAAGTACTGTGTAAATGTTACTAATTATTATATCAGTGATTAAGTACTGAAAGGACATTTAAACAGATTAAGTCCCATGGGTAGTTGGAGATGTGATATGGAACTCAGGTTCTAAGGTCAGGGATGGAGAATGTCTTTGGGAATCATCTGAATAGATTAACATTTGTTAATATTTATAGAAAGTTGTGCTCTATAATCAAACAGCTAGAGAAGCTTTGTTCTTAGACTGTGTAAGAACTTCCTGAAATTTGCATTATTGAATAAGTTAGCAAATAAACATTTAGGTTTTCACCTTTAGGATCCTTTAAAACCCCCTTAACCAAGTGAGTAGATTATGCAGCTATAAGGTCAACACAGGTTTGTGACTTTATATTGTATATAGTGAGTACCTAATAATGCCTTTCCAGTAAATGCTCATGTGGACCAGTTAGCTCATAGAATAAAAACTTTGCTTAACTATGAACTGCAGTCCTCATCTGGGCCATTGACTTGGAGAATGCTGTTGGTCTACCCACACCAGGGTCCTGGGATGATTGACACAGTGCAACACCACCAGAAAAAGAGTAGTTAAAGCCAATACAGTAGCTGACTCTGCTCCCTCACTCTGAGTTCTTTTAATGTAAAAAGAAATTATGCAGCATCAGAATTTGGTGTATTTATTATAATATTAATTTTCTTAATCTCCCTTTTTGTAGCTTATTTCAGTTTTGAGAAACTTACCTGAAAGCTTAAAAAATGAAAGGCAGCAACCAGCTGAAGGAGTAACATATGGTAAGTGCTAATTGCAGAAAACTCCACCTTGGGCTGAACCCATCCATTGGCTCGCTTGCTTGTCTGTCTTATTTGTATCAAAAGGGGAAAGTTGTTTACCTGCAGTAAATTTTTACCTGGGCTGCTAACAAATTGAAGCCCCATATCAAACCCTGCACCAATAATCACATGCCATAAATGGATTCTGTCATTTCTTTATTTGAAACTTCTTTACTGTCATGTTTTCACCCATAGAAGAGAAAAAATGTGGTATTGTGGGATGAACTGTGTCTCAAAATGTTTTATTCTTATTTAATTGTTATTTTTTTTATTTACTCTTTTCTGAAGTTCAGGGGTTTGGAGGTGTGTTTTTGTTTTGCATATTTTGCAGATAGAAAAGTTGAATTTTAAATGATATATCCAATGTCATTACAACTAAAATTTAATCAAGAATCCATTTTCCAGATTGCACAATCAAACACTGAATCAAACTGGCACATAATCTTATAATTCCTGTATCCCCATTTATTCTATCTCTCATTTTGTTTAAACAGAATCATTTATTACTTGAAGTATATATCATGCTGATTGTTACCCTTGAGAACTAGGGTGTTTTGAGAGAACTGGAATATATATTAATTGATACAGTTCTACTCATTTTACCATAAGCATGAAATTCAACAATTCAGCAAAATGTCTTAAGTGCCTACAGTGGCAAAGCAGTAAACTAGAAAGTTAGATCAGACATAGTCTATGCATTTGTAAACTTTATAGTCTAGTAAGTCTGAAAATGTTAATTTTCATCATTGGCATTATTTCATAGCTCCCAAGATCTCTGTTGCTTTGAGTTGTGTAAAATGGGAGGAACAAACACCAGAGGAAATATTACGGCTTCAGCGTGCCATTGGCAGCATGGTAAGGCATCTTTTTCAATCTGATAGTTTTGTATGGAAATCACTTTTTTGGATATTTGCACGAGAACTAAACTATGCAAAACTAAATTCAGGAGTATATTAAATATAAACAAAAGATTGACTTGTTTTCATGATCAGTCAGGTTCTTAAATGTCACATATTATCATAAGTGTACTGAAGTTGTAACATATGTTAGTCTCTTCAAACACTTGGATTCAGTTACCCATTTTTTGCTGGTTCTGTGCCAGTTTTCCTATCAAAGATGTTCTAAAGATTACATCAAGGCATAACCTAAAATGTGAATTTCTAGAAACTAGTTTCTACATATTCTGAATATCCCCTACAGTGCCAAAGGTATTTACAGTTCTTAGTAAACTTAAGTCTTAATCAGTAATAATGTTTCAGAAACATTTTGGGGGCTCCAAAAGGAGATGAGTTTTCTCAATGAAAATATGAAATGGAGAATAGTTTATACAGTGTGTCCCATAAGTCCAGTGCAGTTTTAAGTAAGGCTTCTGGGACACCCTAATTTTTTTCAGTGAGTGGATGGAGAAGAAGTAGTAATACTGATGGAGGTAGGGGGAGGATGTCAGAGGAGAAGAAAACCAGTATTGGGCTTTTCAGATATCTTTGGTTTACTTCAATTCTTCAGTGTTTCAGACACTTAAGTTTTCTAAGACTTTAATGAACTCTTTTGTGTTATGGACAAGGAACCAAAAGGACTGCTTTTTAGATCTTAAAAAAAATCTTAGCCCCACAGTGTGTGAAAATGAATTCATTGTATTCTTAAAAAAAAAAAAAAAAAAAGTATTTACTGCCTTAAAGAAAGTCTGTGTATTTTTTACTTTAATTTTTTTTTTAACAGAACCAAGACTTTGTCTTTCAAACACTAAATCAGAACAGGTGGCTGAGGGACCTAAAGCTGTTTCATGGCATGTGTTTCTCCACATGCTATTATTACCACCTGCTCCATGGCATGAAACAGATTTAGGTCCTTCAGCCACCTGTTCTGATTCTGTATATTTGAAAGATAAAGTCTTTCTCATATGTTCTTTTAAATCCTAGAAATTAACCAGACAGTTTATTATCTACACAATTAGTACAGTGCCCATAACACTCATCACCGTGTCCTATCCATTGTTCAATAAATGCTCATTAATTATTTTTCCTGAGCGGGGTCTTATATATCCTATAACCCAACTCCTTTGTATTAAAAAAGGATTGGCTACATTTATAAACTATCTGAAAAGGCTTAGGCAGCATTATTGATTGACCCTTCATTTCCTTCATTAAAAGAAAATTAAGTGGAACTGGATAACATCTAATGATTGATGAGAAGAAGTTTTGGAGCTGTGTATTCTTTCTTCATCCCTGTTTTGTGTTCGCTTTCAGATTCCATTGCAGACACTTTGGATGGGTAGCACCATTAAACTTCTGGATTTGGTGGAAGCTCATAGACCAGACCTTGCTGGTACTGACTTTTAAATAATTAAAATAAAAATGTTTTTACTTGGTAACCTAAATGAAAATGTATTATGTTTTAGGTCAGATTTGCCTAAAACATAATTCTTATAGAAAACTCAAGTTTGGTTAGGTATAATTTCATTAATTAGGCAGAGTTGGCAGTTAGCATTTTCCTTGGAGTGTACAAGTGGTCTAATAAATTTCATCCTGGTAAATGGCATAAATGAAAATCGATGGGCAGCTTGCCGAATACTTTCATTGGAGGAGGACTTTTCAGCCACAGATTATACAATCCTACTGTCCTCAAACTCAGGCCAAGTTCAGACTATCAGTACCTTCCCAATATTTAAGTCTGGTATGGGTCTCATTTGAAATTTGGGATATGATCAGGGTTCCAAACCCTTTCATCTCCCTTTCCACAAGTCAGTAGTTATATCAAAAAATGGTCAGTTGACGCTTTGAGATTGACTTCTTAGCCTACTTACTAATTATATTTTTAACAAGACTCATTCTGTTCTCTGTATTAGAAAATTTCTGATTATATTAATGAATCACAGAGGGTCCAGACTTTCAGATATTGGTATGTAAAATGGGAATGTTGGGGCAACACTGATTGCTTTTCATCCAGAATTTCTATCTAATTTCGGGTCTATGCTAAGATCATTTAAAAAACACTTTTCCCCTCATTTTCATTAAGTAACCAAAAAGCTGCAAGAATATTTGTCCCTTTTTTCTCTTTCCTTTTTCAGATCAGAAATTAATGGGACAATCTGTTCTTCCAGGAACAATAATATACCACAAACAGTCACAAACACTCTTGGTTTGTTGCAAGGTATGGTTTTCTTTGTTGTTGCAATATTTCGTTTAGTTGTCTTTATCATCTCGGACATGTACACACATAATTGCATATCCCCTTTGGTTTTATTACTTTTAAACAGTAAAGAAATTCCCTTCAATTTTCTTCAAAGACATTTGATCTAGAATATTATTTGTTAAGTGATATTAACCAATGAGGTTTAGTTGAGCACGCATTGTTAACTGAAAATCTGAAAGGATGTGCAACAGTAACAAATTTAATAAACATTTACTTAATTACTTTTATGTAATATACTGTGGTAAGTTCAGGGGAAGATATGACCACCACACTACTTCAGGCTCAGCATACCTTCTGCCTGGACTGTTAGTCTCTCAGTTTCTTTACCTATTTCTAGGCTCTCCCCTCTCTAATCTATCTTCCTTCTATATATCTAGCAAAATAACATTCCAGTGTGCTCCCCTGCTCAGAAATCTTCAGTAGTTCCCTGATGTTTCTAGGATAAACTACAAACCACTCAGCTTGACATTTAAGATGCTGCACTCACCTTTGCAGCTTTATTTCACATTGTTCCCATTCATACCCCCATTTTCCAGCCAAAGTGGACTGTCCATTCTCTCAACTTATCACTCCATCTTTCACATCTGCATTTCTGCAAGCTGTCCTCCACGTCTCTATCTCTGCCTCTCAGAATCCCTGTAGTCCTTCAACACCAAGCTTATGTGCTACTATCTCTTCAGGGAATTCTTCCCAGGAATACAAATATTGATTTCAAAATGACTATATTTTGTGCTGTGAAACTAAAGCTATATTACTTAGGAATGCAAAACAAAAACTCTATTTTCCTCCCTAAGAAAGAACTTAAGTCACTGAATGTCATCTCCTCTTTAGGTATCACAAAAGACTATTCTGTATACTCTTCCACCTATCATGAATCTGACATACTAACCCTGAGAGATTGTTTGCTTGGAATTTTTTTCACTTAATATTTATTATTTGTGATCTCCTCTCAATTAAAAATCTTTCTCTTGATTATATTGACTATATAATACACCTTTCTGTTCATCCATGTATAATGTTTTTTATTCTGCTATCTATATGTAATGTGTATGCATCCTGGTTTTGAATCTGTCTCTCCTGCCTTAAGTAATAAGCTCACATAGAATAGGACTGTATTTATGTATCTGGCCTGTAGGATTTAGGGCTGTACCTTTTGTAATTAGGCATTCATGAAATAATTGTTTTTAAGAGTATCTGTCAAACTAAGCTTTGCTATTCTGCTGTAACTGCCTGGTCTTACTGCCATGTGTCTTAACTTCTCTACAGGGTGGCTGGATTGGCATACGGTCAGTTATATTCAAGAAAAAACTTACAGCTGCTGATTTCTACAATGGTTATTTGCACCTTTGGTTCCAGCAGAATTCCCAAACCCAGCTAAAGGAGTGTAGATTTCAAACTCTCAACCTTACAAAAAAGAAACATAGGAAAGAATCTAAATTGTTGCTGTGCAACAGTGCATTGAGTATTTAGGGAAAAGATGGACAAAAATCTAATATCTTTAATTTAAGAAATCTCATTTATTAGGAATTACCACTTCATTTGCTGATGGCAACACTATTCAGGGAAGAAAAGATTATTTGCTACTTCAGATTTTAAAATAGTCAGCAGCTTCCTCTTTACGAAATGACCTTGTCTACTTTAATGACTAAGGTAATTTATTAATAAACACATTTTTGTTTTATTTGGGAGTAAATAAAACTGTATACTATTGCAAAATGGATAAAATTATATATCTTTCCAAGAGTATATACAGACCACTAATATATTTATGGACCTGAGTTCAAATCCAGCCTCAGACTAAACACTTGACACTTACTAGCTGTGTGACCATAGGCAAGTCACTTAACCTCAATTGCACAAAAAAAAAAAGAAAAAAAAGAGAAGGGCTAGCATTTGCCAATAAATGAGATTAGTGACCTCTCACTGACCAAAGACCACAAATTAGAGATGATACAATCTTTTGTAGTGATTCACAAGATGACTGAGCAAAATCTCAAGCAACACAGATGTGTCTTCTGATTGGCTGGACATTTTAATGAGGAGGTGGGATGAATGTCATCTTTGTAGCTCCCCATTTCATCATAGGGAGATGAGGTCAGTTCTCACGTGATGAAATTAGTCTGTAGGCAATGGGAGTTGCTACAACAGTTTTAAATTGAGATTGACGCTTAGGTTCATCAAAATTCTCTGGAAAGTGGGTGATTGGTGAAGTTATAAGGGTCGGGACACAAGGCACAAAAGGAGAATTGTTACCCAGATGACCGGAGGTTACCTGAGTGAACTTGCAACAGCAAGGGATTTGGGCACATACAGGGAAGGAGAATATTAAATCTATGCTAGCTTGATTAAATCTTAAAATAGAATTAGAATAAATTTTCAGTTTCACTCATCTCTAGGTTAGACATCCTCAGTTCCATCAGCCTATCCACATATGGCATCATTTCAAGGCCCTTCACAGTCATAGTTGGCCCCTTTTTCCATTCTCCAGCTTCTGCATGATTTTCCTAAAACGTGCTTCCTCCACCCTCAAACAGTGATATTCTAGATGTGATATGACCAAGGCACCTGTCAACGCAGCCGTCAGATTCTCCTAGCTCCCTTGGTTGCCATAACGTGTCTCCACCGTATCAGATTGTAATTCACTTCAACCTGTAGTCATTTTTCAGACAAACTGCTCTCTCACCATACTTTACGTCTTGTACTTCTCAAATGAATTTTTTTAAACCAAGGGTAAGAGTTGATATTTATCCCTGTTCAATTTTGTCTTGCTATATTTGGCCCATTGTTCTAGCCTGCCAAGATCTTTTTTAATTTTGTCATTGCTCCAGTATATTAGTTATCCCCTCCCCCTATCTGAGGCAACTAGATGGCTCAGTGGATGGAGTACTGGGCCTGGAGTCAGGAAGAACTAAGTTCATATATGACCTTAGATACTTTCTAGCTGTGTTCTAGTTCATATAAAGCCTCACGTACTAGCTATGAGCAAGTCATGTAATCTCTGTCTGCCTCAGTTTCCTTACCTGTAAAATGGGAGTAATGATAGTATCTACCTCTCAGGGTTGTTGTAAGCATCAAATGAGATATTTGTAAAGCACTTGGCACTGTGCCTGACACATAGTAAGCGTGATATAAATGTTAGCTGTTGTCATTATTTTTAGATTTATATCCTCTGCAACAATAGATAAAAAAGCCATCTATGCCTCAGAGCACTGATATTAAATCGTACAGGGCCAGTCGTTTCCCTGGGGTACCCAGAGAGCTTCCAGGTTGACATGGAACTAATAACGACTGCTCTTTGAGGCTAAACCTTGTTGTTGTTCAGTTGTGTCTGACCCTTTGCAACCCTATGGACCATAGATGTCCATGGGCTTTTTTTGGCAGAGATACTGGAGTGGTTAGCTATTTCCTTTTCCCATGGATCCTTTTGTTAGATGATCAGAAGTTAAGTGATTTACCCAGTGTTACACAGCCAGGAAGTGTCTGAGGCTGGATTTGAACTCAGGACTTCCTGACTCCAGGCCCAATGTTCCATATACTGAGTCTTAAGCTTATTATCTCCTTATCAGGAACTGCAGCTGTTTTGATTGTCATGGTAACATGTTGTGGAAGTAGTTTCGGAACTTTGTGTGGTAACAGCATCCTTTCAAAAAAAAGTTATGCCCCCATACAATTTTCATAAAACATTCTATGAATATAATTTTCCTAGTTTGTATTTTATTCAAACTAAAAGATGAATTTATTACAATTTTTATAGCACAAAAATCATCCTTTCCTCTGGACACCAGCACTAACTTTTAGATAGTAAGGAACCAGATAAACTTACAAATAAGTTTAAGAATATTTTCCTTGAAAAAACCTTTTGTAGTCCTATATCCTTTATATTTTAGGTGTACCTTATTTTATTTTTTTCTATTATTTCTCTTCCTCAAAAGTTTGAAAAAAAGGTTTAATGTACTACTTATCCTTTAGCCAAGAAACTTGGATTGCTGGGTGATGTTATTCAGTGTAGTTCTGCCTTATCATTTGAAGTTGCATAGAATTCAGCAGACAAAAGGTGTACTAGAACTTGGGTCTTCTGGCTTCCATTATATATGTGTGTTTGTGTGTGTGTGTGTGTGTGTGTATGTGTGTGTGTAATTCATGTAATTAGGAATGAGGATGGAACCTATAATTTCAAATACATAGAGAGTTCCTGATGAGGAGCTTCCTCTACTCACACAGGTCAGCACCTTCTCCATAACTTACAGTATTAGACAATTGCCTGGAGCACTAAGGAGTGACTTACCCAGGGTTACACAGCCAGTATGTCAGAGATTCTACTTGAATCCAGCCAGTTCTTTATACATTACACCAGGGTTTCCCAACCTTTCTCCATCCCTATGCCCCTTGGCTTTCAGTAGTCTCTGAAACTCTTTTCAACGTGAGAATAAATAAATTCTCGAGTTCACCATGCCTATTCACATAAGAAACAGAACAGATTTATTTCAATAAGGTAATACCATTATTTATCAGATATTCCCTGGGCTCCTTTGATACACTCATATTCTAGCTTGGGAACATCTATGTTGTGGCATACCACCACTCTATTCATAGTACCTTATATGATGTTTTGTAGAACAGCCATCCAGTTTTTTTTTTTAGCTCTACAACTTCTGAACTTTGTCCATGATCGATAGCACAATGCAACGTTGGTGCATGCAAATGAAAACAACTCTGCAGTTTTACCTCATGTGATGCAAATTGGCAAAGAGGATAAAAGGGGGAAGTCACGAGCTTTGGAGGGATTATGAAAAGACAGGCACACTAATAAAGGCACTGTTTGGAGCTGTGAATTGGTCTGGAAGACATTTTGGAATTATGTGAGAAAAGTGACTAAACAGGTCCCATTTCTTTGAATCAGCAATCCTACTAATGGGCATATATCCCCAGAGCCAAGGACCCAAAAAGAAGAGCCCTATATCAAAACATTCACAGTAACCATTCTGGTAGCAAGGAATGGAAAACAGTGGATACCCATCAACTGAGGAAGAACCGGAAAAACTGGTGTGTGAAAGTAATGGAATGTTGTTATGCGGTAATATGAGAAATTCAGAGAAACATGGGGAGATTTTGTGAACTGATGCAGAGTAAAATAAGCAGAATCAGGAAAATATACATGACTACAGCAATGTAAATGAAAACTTAGTAACTGAGAAGGTTACAGATAATATAACATACTCTCCCCTCTTGATAAAGAGGCAAGGGACTAAGAGAGCAGCATAGTATGTGTGTTGTCAGATGCAGTCACTGTCAGTAATTTGCTTAATTGTTTCTTTGTTCCAAGAGATCAGTATGGAATGGGGGGGGGGGGTGTTGTGGGAAGGTATACCCAGAAATTACGTTTGTAAAAACAAGACATCAGTAAAACCTTTTTTTCCTCTAAAAAAACAAAAACAAAAAACAGACCCAATACAATGTGCAAGGCAGATTTGGTTTTGGCAATGAGGAACTGGCATTAGTATTCTGCCTTGGGTCTCTTGATACAATGTAGTTTCGTAACATTGCAGTTGTTTGTCTTCCTGGGAATTCAAATAGTGACAGGTTTAAATCGAGATTACTCCTTTTTTAATAACCCAGGTTTTCTCTTCCCTTTTGTCTTTCACATGCTTATTCAGCATGAAGTTTTTACCGTATGTGAGGTTGGCAATAAGACTTATTGCTTTGGAAATTCTGAGAATCCATAGGGTTATTTGTTAAAAGCATACTTCATGGATATTCTGGTTTTCGACTGAGTTTCTAACAGATGACAGTATTGTGAGAGCCATCTGGTGGACCCTACCCACAACAGCTGCCAGCCCCTTTTGCTAACTATTAAATCAACAGTGAGCGATTTTTTTGTATCCCAGCCATTCAGTCTCGTTGCGCTTAAGTGGGCTTCTGTCTTGAAAAGTATGCTACAAACAGTTGTGAATTAGGGGCAGCTGGAACATACAAATAATAAATGTATCTTATTCTTGTAAAGAATTAGAGAATATGTCTACCATTTGTTGTTGCATAATTAAAAATACAAATGTCAGTATTTCGGTGGTATCCAGTTCAAGGAAATAGTCAAATTACTCATTATGTATTTGGTCCAAATGTTATCTTTAATATTACAATGATAAAAGACAAGGAAAGTTTTCACATATATAGATAAGGCCTGCAAGTATGGATGTATCAGTATTTTGTGTTGTGAGGGCATAGTTGTTGCTGGCAAAAGGGGTGGGGAGCACTGGAGATGCAGGTTCTATAGACCATAGATTCAGTCCTATCTAGCATTATTATAGCATCATAGTATCAGAGAATTTTAGAATGATTTGTAATCATGGTATTGAGATTGGCACCGGAAAAGAGTTGAGAAAAAAATATGTCCTTTCTTTGCAGAGGTGGAAACTCTTGAGTGTAGAGGCTTGCAAACATTGGCAGATGTAGTTACCAGGTTGCCTGGTTTTCCTGGACTGCTTTTTTTCTCCTCTTTATTTTTTATTCTTTGATATAAGGGTTTGACTTATTGAGAGTAGGTGGAATATATTGAAGTAGTTAAAAGCCAAAAGATATTTTAAAATATAGAACTTTATCGTTGGAAGAAAAATTTAAGATAATCTCATAAAATAGTAGGCTAATATAATACTTCATATTTATCTATTAGTTTATAAATTCATTTTTTCAAATAACCCCATGAAGTAGGTAGTACAAATTATAGAAGTGAAAATTGAGACCCAGATTGATTGCCTAAGGTCATATCCCTAGTAAGTATTGCAGCTGGGACCTAAACCCAGGTGCTCTCATCCAAACTGGACACTATGACTAAAATTGTATTAGCTTTTGGGGACTGCCAAGTTATACTGTTGACTTGTATTGAGTTTCCAAGCCCTAGGTCCTCTGTAGATGAACTGCTGTCTAACAATGACTCCCTGACCTTGTACTCCAATACTTAAATTTTATCCTATTCCATTTGGCCCATCATTTTATTAAAATTTTATCTTTTGTTTTTTATATATCTCAAATATCCCTCCCTGAGACCCATTCCCTATAACCATATAAATCCCTATAACCATATAAACCATATAAATAACCATATAATTTTTTAAAAGAGGAAAAATTTCAACAAAACCATTATTTTTTAATACTTTGGCATTATAAGCAATGTTCCACGCTGGGTTTGGGAGTCCGATGGTGCTTTTTATATCCTTTCTTTGGGGCTAAACTTGGTCATTATAATCTCACAGTGTTCAAATTTTATTTTGTTGTCTTTCCATTTTCTTTATTGTAGTAAGTATATCACTTTCCTAGTTGTTTCACTTTGCATCATTTCAAATGTCTTCCCATGCTTCTCCATAATTCTCATATTAATTTCTTATAGCATAGTTATTATCTATTACATTCATGTCAAGTTAACAAGCATTTATTTATTAAGCACCTACCATGGGCCAGGCACTATACTAAGTTCTGGAGATTCAAAGAAAAAAAGCAAAAAACCGCCACTGCTCTCAAGGAGCTCACAGTCTAATGGGGAAGAGTGTGCAAATAATTATATACAAGCCAGATAGACACAAGATACAATGGAGATTATCACAGAGGGAAGATACTAAGAATATGGAGGACTAGGAAAGACTCCTTGCAGAAGATGGGATTTAAATGGAGACTTAAAAAAATTCAGGGAAACCAGGAGGTGGACACAAAGAGGCAGGGAATAGCCAGTGAAAAAGCATAGTCAGGAGATGAAGCATCACGAAGAACAGCAAGAAGGCCAGTGTCACTTAATGGATTGAAGGTATAAGAAAACTGAAAAGGGAGAAGGGACAGTTATGAAGGGCTTTGATGCCAAAGGATTTTATATTTGATATTGGAAGTAATAGGGAATTACTGGGTTTTATTGAAGGGGTATGTATGTGATAACAGTCAGGTCTGTGCTTTAGGAAGATCAGTTTGAGAGCTGAATGGAGGATGGACTGGAGTAGGGAGAGAGGTTTGAGGCAGGGAGACCAACCAGTAGACTACTGCAGCAGTCCAGGCATGAGATGATGAGAGCCTGTACTAGGGAGGTGGCAGTATCAGGAAGGAAGGGGGCATATATGAGAGGTATTACCAATGTAGAAATGACCAGACTTGGCAACTGATTAGATATGAGAGACAAGTAAGGAGTAAAGGATAACACTTTGGTTGTAAATCTGGGTGACTGGGAGAATGATGGTACTCTTGACAGTAAGTATGGGATTAGGAAGAGTGAAAAGAGCTTGGGAGAAGGTTTTGGACATGTTGAATTCGAGATGTCTATGAGATCAATGCCTAATGGGGAGTTGGAGATGTGAGACTAGAAGTCAAGGGAGAGGTCAAGGCTGGACAAACAGATCTGAGAAGCACCTGCATAGAAATAATTGGAATCATGGGAGCTGAGGAGATCATCAAGCCAAAGAATATAGAAGGAGAAGAGGACCCAGGACAGTCCAGGACAGGATACTCATGCTTAGTAGACCTGACCTAAATGAGAAATGGCAAAGGAGACTGAGATGGAGCAGTCAGACAGGTAGAGCAGTGTCAGGAGACACACAATCACACACACACACACAGACTGTCAAGGAGAGGAGGGTGATCACAGTGAAGTCAGAGGCTGCAGAAAGGTCAAACAGAATGAGAACTGAGAGATCATTAGATTTCACAATTGAGATCACTAGTAATTTGGGGAAGAGCAGTTTCAATTGCATGAGGACGTCTGAAGTCACACTTCCAAAGAGTTCAGAACTTTGTTTAGCAATTCTTCAGTTGATGGGTGTTTGGTTTGTTTCCAGGTCTTTGCTTTTACAAAAAGTATTATTGCAAATATTTCAGGTACCTTTTTGTCCTCTTTGGTTGACCCATCACTTCCCACTCTTAAGATCTTTTGGATAAAGTGCTGGACCTGGAGTCAGGAGGGCCGGGTTTCAAATCCTAACTGCCATGTGGCCATGTTTATTTTTTAAATAGAGGACTACAATGGAAAGAGTGCTAGATATGGAGTCACATCCTGCTTTAGCTACTGGCCGCTTGATCTTGGATTGGTCACTTAACTTGTAGGACCCAGTTTGGTCATCAGGAGGAGAGGCCCGCGAAGGTGCCTTCCAGCATTACACCTCTTGATCTTTATTCCTACAGGGCATCTTTTAAACTCTCACTGTCAGGAATAGCGGGGAATGGTGGTTTGGGGAAAACTGGCAGACACGCACAGCGCTTACTGCGAGGATTGGGGCGAGGCCTCCTCGGGCCTAGACCTAGGTTAGCTTGATTGACTGACAGCTGCGGCCAGACCACGCGAGCGATCCCGCGCCGCCGCCTCAGCCTGAGACTCTGTCCGGCCGAGGGGTCGGGGGCACTCCGATGCCCCGGCGTGGCCGGAGAACCCGAACTCGCCCGCCTCTCCCTCGCGCCCGCGGCAGGGCCCGAACGGCGCGGGGATCCAGGCGCATCCCGCCGCTATTTCCGTAGTTATGGAGACGGCGGCGGCCCCGCGCGGACTTCCGCCTTACGTGATGTCACCGCCCCCGGAAGCGGCGCGGCCCGGCGGCCCGGGGACGGTTGGGTGCGGAGCGGAGCGCGGTGCGGGCTCGCACGGCTGCGCGCTCCAGCCCCCGGAGGCGGCCCCTCCCCCTCCCGCCCTGCCTGTCGGCTCGGCCTCGGGGACGGACGCCGAGACAGATCCGCGGCCTGGGCCCCCGGCGGCTCGCCACGAGAAGCCGGGGCTGGGAAGGGAAGTGGGGGCTGGCCTGCGGCAGGTGAGGGGCCTAGGGCTGCGGGGGGTGTGGCCGGGGGCACCGGCGTGGGAGGGGCCGTGTGACGGTGCGGGGGGCGCAGATTGGGGAGTCTGGAGCAGGCACACCGGGCTGCATCCTTGGAGTCAGGAGGAGCTGGGTTCGAGTGCCGCTTCGAACACCCACTGGCTGTGGGACCCTCGGCAAGACCTCTCTGTCGCCCACGCAACTGTCTAAGACCATAAGTTTGTGGACTGCATTGGTAGCAGGAATTTCACAGGTCCTGACCCAGAAGGAACAAAAACTGCATCGCCCTATGATACTGTGTGTAGGACCTGTGCGTGCAGACACGTCCTCCCGCGGGAGGCAGCGGGTGTCTACACAGTGTGCGCTTGAGGCCGGGGCGTCTTTGCCGGCATCCTGGTCTGCGTTCCTAGGGACACGCAGGCTGGAGATGCCTTCACCCCGTCAGCAGAGACACTGGTTCTAGGTGAAGTCACTCCACATCTCTGCTGTAGGGCTGGGCTCGAGCCAAGTGGGATTTGACGAATGCCCCAGAAATCATCTGTTAAAAATCACCTCGAGCTTCTCATGCATTTTTTTTCCAGAAAGGTTTTTTTAGTATCCATAGAATGCACTTTACATTGCTGATTTGCCTCTATTTGAGTACTTATTACTCCTATAGACAGAAAATTCAAGTAATACTAATAGACTGAGAAGTAACAATAGCTGTTTCCAAAGTCTTTGGGGTTATTACGCCATCTGTTCTATCTCCACTCAGCCAAAGAACAAGAGGAAATGGCCTTAAATTTACTTCAGAAAAGATTTAAGGTAGTCAGTTTTCCAGTTATAAGTTTTGGCAGATGTTTAAATGGATTTACTGAAAAGTGGGGGGAAATTTTTCCCTGGCTGTGACTCAGGATAAAATAACTGGACCATTTACATCCGCCTAGTTAGATTTGCAGGCATGCCAGGAGTCCCCCTAAAGCAATGAGACTGTTTTACTAATATGATTATTGCTGTTACACATATAGTCTTTATTCATGAGGTGTAGTCATAGAGAGGCTATCGATTAGGATAAGGGATTTACAGTAAATGAGGAAAGTGACATTTCACTGCATGTAATAAGCTAATAACCATTATTTGGATTCCAATGAGACAGGTGCTTATCATCCTGAAATCTCTACAAATGCCAAGCATTGTTAAGGGGTAGGTATCAAAGGAATCTGGGATTAAACAAACAGATAAGCTTTGATGTTTACACATACATAGAAGATATTCTAAGTAGGGTCTGGGCCAAAAATGAAGTGCATTACTTACCAAAATGTAAAAGAGTTGGTTTTTTTTTTCCCTGTAAGTTGTCTTAAATTTAACCATATTATGATTTGTGTTCTTTGTTGATTAAACCTAACCAGCTTGGTTGGACTGTTAAGCTTTCTTTGCCTCATAGTTTATCCCTCACGTGAATTGGAAAATTTAAACCCCCTCTAAAGGGATGAAAGGGATCTATGAGAACAGACTTTCATTTTTCCACGCTGGTAGTACCCAGCTGTTTTCCTTTCCCAGCTGTGAGGCTTTTTCAACTAAGCAGTCAGTTGCTCAGTCAACACTTGGTATCTCTTTTACCTTTCATATACTGCCAAACCAGCACAAGTGTTAAACATCACTTGTCTTGAGCAGTAATTTAGTCCCTGTCCAGGGAATCATTAAGTCTAGAGAGTCTAAAGTTAAAAATGAAATAATTTTTTCTACATTACCAAGAAATATTGGTAAGAAACTTCTTTTGTATATATGATTATGATATGCTATGGGAAAGAAGTTAAGGATAGGTATAATGTCTTTGTGTGTGTTGTGTGTGTGTATATATATATAGTATATTTCTGCCTTTTGTGTCTTTTGTTTGTATTTGAAGTTCCAAACTTAAGAGTTCATTTTGCTCTCAGTTTGGTGATTAGGAAAGCTCATTTGTTGGCCTTATTATCTAAAAACAGTTTTATAAATATAATAAGTAGTTTTCCATTCCTAAGTAAGATTAGAATGTTGCCTTCTCAGAAAAGACAATTTACCTCTTGTAATGTAACTTAGTAATGGAACTTTAAATTCATTGTAAACTGAGTAGATTTTTTAAAATGACAGTAGCTTGAATCCATCCAGGTAAAAATACTCCTAGTTAATGTGCCAGATGCCTTGATTTTGATAAAATGACTAGCCCAAAGGATAAAAATTGTAGTTGGGGAGTGGGGATGGGTTTTGTTTTCCACCTATAAATATGCATTCTTAAGAAAATTAGAAACAAATCCAAAAAGAATGAAATTTCTTTTGCTTAGTACAGATTTTTAATGGGCACATTTATGCATGAGATAATCTCTTTGGTTTTTTGCTTTTGCAAAATTGTTCATGTCTTATCCTAATTGATTTGCTTTAAAAGTACACCTTAAGATCAAATTGAGACAGTAGTCAAGTGTCTGGATTCAGAATGAAATCCAAGAATATCTAACTCTAATTACCTTTTGAGTAACATACATTTTGTTGATAGAATCCTATAGTAGCTCTTAATTATCTGACATAGAATACAATTTGTGGAAACAAACTGCTCTAGCACCCTGTTTTTCTTGAAGGCAGTTTGGTTTGAGGCCACTTTGTGGTTACAGACTTTGGCTGGGAAGAATTTCCACTTATGTTTGAAGTGTAGCAAGTTGCCCAGATATAGGCTCCTCACAGTCCAAAGACTCCACAAGTTACAAGACCCATCTTCCTAGGTTCTTAGTTGATTTATGGAGTTGGAGAACATGGTAGAAGAAAATAGTTATTTACAAACTATCCTGAGTATTGGGTTACGTAGCTGTGCAGGTGTTAATACTGAACTTAATTAGAATACTTTCTATGATTGTATCTGAAACTTCTTGTAGCTGATGAACATGGTGAAAGTTTTTGCTGATTAGAACATAAAACCAGTAACTATTTTCAGGTTTCTTTGTGGACCAATAAAGAAGAGTGTTGTCTTAAGTGAAGGCTGGCTAACCTGACCAAATATCTAGAATAATTGCAGTAGAAGGAACATTAGAAATTATTCAGTCAGATTTCATATACAGATGAGAGAACTGACCCCCAAAGAGGTGAAGACACTTATCCAGGTCCCGTAACTGTAAAGCCAGGACTCGCCAATCTCATGGGTTCAGACTTATTTCAGTACTTCCTAAGGTATACCATTTTTTAGGTGTGATTACCCCCTCCACCCACACAGATTATAGCCATTCCTTGCCTTGATGAAGATGGTTTTGGTGAATTTCGGTGGCCAGAAAAGTTGATCACTAGATGGTTGACATGATCCTCTTGACTTGTCCTGTGGAGGAGAGTCAGAATCTTTCACCAGACCTCTGCTCAGTCTTTCCAGCACAATAGTACCTGCCAGAGAGTACTCTCTCCTGACATGACTTTGGAAATCTCACACCACCAGGAGGCATCAAAGTGGGACTTCTTTGGTGAAAAAAGGACATATAATTTTAAATAGTGTTTCTCTTTTGCTAGTTTGGTAGTAGTCTCATAGGTCTGTTATAATGCCATGTTTGGCCTCTCAGAGTGCATGGTACAACTTTTAATCGTAACATTAGACATTCAGTTAACTAAATTGCTTACCATGTGCCAGACACTTTGTTAAGCCCCGGGGATACAAAGAAAGGCAGGTCCTGCCCTCCCGGAGCTGACAGTCTAACGGGGGAGACTACTGCAACAACTGTGTACAAATAAGCTATATATGAGAGAAATTGGGGGTAATCTCAGAGGGATGGAACTAAGGTTAAGGACTGAAAAAGCCTTCTTGAAGAAGATGGGACAGTAATTTCTATAATAGCCCTTTTTCCCATATGTAGGAGGCAATATTATGCAGAAGAAAGGACAATGGATTCAGTCAGATTCTGGGTTTAAATCCTGCCTTGACTTTATTACTGTGTGACCTTATACAAGTCACTTACCTTCTCTGGGCCTCAGTTTCCTCATCTTTAAAATGCAGGGGTTCAACTAGGTCACCACTATGGTGTCCCTTTGTGTTTCTGAATCTGTGACCCTATGATGTGTTTCAAGTAACATGAAATTCTGGAGGGTCATATGTAGGCCACCATTTGGACACCTCTGATCTGGGTACTTTATTAAAAAGCAGCTTTATGGTAGCTTATAAAAATAGTCCCATAGTTACATATTTATTGAAATTAGTTTTAAAATACCTTTGTCAAATGTCTACCTTATATTGAATCATTAAAATTAAAAAGGTAACCTGTTGACTGGAAGTCAGGAGACTGGCTTCTAGCCCTAGTATTGCCACTGATTAGTTGTATGACCTTGAGCAAAAATCACCGAGCATCTTGGAGCCTTGATTTTCTTATCTGGAAAAATGAGGAAATTGACTAGATCATCTCTTAAGATCCCTTCCAATTGGAAATCCTGTGACCAGATGATTTCTAAAGCACCTTCTACCTCTAACATTGTTGTGATACATTGGAATTAGACAGCACTATGTTCTTTAGAGCAAAAAAAGGTATTAACAAGATAGGAAAACTCTCATCCTCTTGCCTAAAGCATTATTTATGTGAATAGTAATAGCTTTTGTGTTTAGAATTCTTGGTATAAAACATCACATGTTTTTATTTCAGGGTTAACAGCTATTTCAGCAAATCATGGGAGAGATTAAAGTCTCTCCTGATTATAACTGGTTCAGGAGTACAGTTCCCCTTAAAAAGGTATGGATGGTTTTGTTTTATCTCTTTTGTATTGTTCACCCTCTCTCTAGTTCCTAGAATGATGCTCTACATGTAGTAGATATTTAATGATTGTCTATTGAATTGAACTGTTTATAAAGTCCTGGTTTGGGTTTTATGTGGTTTAGATAGCATGCCAGTGTAGCCTGCCTCATTTCCATTCTTGCTAAGTACTGTGACTTTATTGTTTGGCCAAAAAGTTACATAATCTGTGAAGTACGGTTATATTTTGAGGTTAATTCAAGATTGAAAGTGCAGATAACTGACTTCTTTATTTTCTAAACCCGTTTTTTTGGTAGTAAGGCCCCCCCTCCCCATATACTCTTGCTTCTCTAATCAGATGACATGTTCCTGCAAATAGAATTTGCTTTTTTTAAATAGTTGCTTATGCACTGCAGTATTTTTTAATGTGAAAGATGTGGATCATCATCAGAATTCTGGAAGGTATGGTAAAAGTTCATTATAAAGCACTTGCCTATTCCCAGGATTATTTCATAGTACTTTGGGTCAAAATTGCTGCTTGTTTTTTACATATTGTTAAATGGTGCATTTTCTCACTAAAGTGGAAGATCAGAAAAATAGGGTGTCATATTTGTCCCCCAAAACCAATGTATTCATCTTTTGGAAGACCTTTGTCTATGATGATTTAAAAACCTTAAACTCTTTAAAAATTGTTGGTATTGATAAAAGATAATCTTTTAAAACAGTTCTGAGATCATGTTGGAGAAAAGGGCCTCTTTAATTACAAAGTATCATCAAAGTTGAAACTTTCACAGAGTTGTCAACATATTATATTAAGATTTTTTATTGTGCATGTTTATTATATGCCTTTATTATAGCAGAAATAATATTCACAAAATTATGGGTTTTTTGTCACATCAAATAGCAATGAAGAAGACTCAAGCTTACAGTAATTACAAAATAATTTTCCATACTGAAAGTCAGAGGCACATTTCTGTAATTTATCAACCTACAGGTTTCATTGGCACAGGGCAAATAGCTTTCGAAGGCACTCTGTCTCTTCCTTGTTGTATTCAAGCTGCTGATTTCCAACTCCTTCCCACCCCCAACCCCCCACCCCCCTGCACCCTTTGGAGGGTGATGTGAACATCCTCATTTCTTCCCCCCCACCAGACTCCACTCAAGGTCACTAGAAGAAAAAGAGTCAGGACTGTGGTACAACTTTTCGGAAGTCAACAGCCTTTTCACTAAGTATATGTAAAAGTAAAGAATGGAATTTGAAACAACTAGTTCTTCTTTTAGTGACTTCCTGTTGCTTATAAAGTACAACCCCTTTAGCCTGACATTTCAGGCCTTTAATAGCCTGGCTCCAGTATACCTCTTCATCTGCTGTATTTTGCCAGCCATCCTGGACCATTAACTGTTTCCTGATCTGATTCTTTACTCTCCTGCCTCAGAACATTCATGCAGGCTATTCCCATGCCTGGAACTCACCCCCTCTCATCTCCGCCTTTTGAAATGCTTTTCTTTCTTCCAGACTTAGCTCAGCTACCATTTCCTTGATCTTCTCAGTTGAAAGTGATCTTTTCCTCTAAAAAGAGACTAAATTTTTGTATTCCTAGATCCCAGCTCAGGGCCTTGCACATAATAGGTGCTTTATTAAACATTTGTTGAATTGAATTAAATATTTTAGGAATTCCATAAAATTATTCAATTCAATAAACATTTGTTAAATACCTGCTAGGTGCAGCACACTAGATTTAATGGTATAATTATCTCCGGTTACCAGAACACTTAATATAGAGTTCATGACAAGTTTGCTGAAGAATTTATGATAGACATTTAATGTCAGTAGATAATATGAACACCTCCGGTTTTCTTTTTCTCTAACTTTTTTTTCTATTATTTCCTTAGAAAAGAGCTAAAAAGGTGAAGTGAAAGTGAATGTTTAGCTATGAGATAGTATGGGTTATTTGAAAGACTGTGTTTTTTGGGTTTGGTTTTTACATTAGTACATACCTTTTTGTTTTGTTTCTCCTAAATTTGTATCCTTGAAAATATCTCCTAGACCTCCTATGCTACATGCTTCAAGAGCCTAAATTTTTAGGCATAATTGGTATGTCCTGTAAGATACCTTCGAACAGCCTTCATTTTCAGTGAAAGAAGAGAGCAGGAGTTTATTCTAAAAAATGTGCTTGAGGCTGGGGAAGTATGTGAGCACGTCCATGGAAGCACAAGTGTGGTATCTGCAACTCGGGGCCAAGGAAAACCAGCCTGACCTGTGGTGTGGCCTCCTGCATGGACTTTTCTTTGTTTTGCTGGCACAAGCTGAGCTGGCACTTTTGGTTAAGCGATGTTACTCTAGCCCTTGGGAAATTTCACATCACTCTTAATTTTTTTTAAATTATAAAAGCAAGGTGAAATTTTATTTCCAACAACAAAGGAGTTCTTCAAGCAGAAACTGAAGGACCTCTTATCAGGGATGTTGTAGAGGGAATTTCTGGTCAGGCTCACCCAGAAGCCCTGAAACAGCCATTCATGTACTTTTTCCAAGGTAACGAGGCCAAAATACAGAATAGACGAAAAAGGTAACTGAGCAAGCAGAATTGTGAACTCTTTTTCCCCTAAACGTGTGAGTAGTGCTGGCACTAATACCTCCTTCAAACAACCCACCCCCAACTGATTATAAATTTATAAATGGCCATTTGTAATTCTAGGCTAATGTTTCCTCTTGGTCGTCTGTGAGAAAGCCCCACGGTCACAAAAGTTAATCTGTCCTTCCTCCCATCTTCCTCTCTGTGATTCATTTCTGTTAGCAGGCCTCTCTCTCCTTGAGATTCTCCCAGGAGCAAATCTCATACAGCTTCTGAGCATCATCATCATAAGCTATCAGATTTCTTCTTGTGCTTTTCCCCCAACTGTTAACTGCCTGTTTTTATAATAGAGGCTCACACCAGTGGCCCTTCTAGCAACTGACTCTAACCAACTCTAAGGCTGAAACCAGTGAAGGATTCTGCAATTCCTGCCTTCCTTCATTTCTATTCCATCACCTCCCCCATCCCCCTTAAACATCTATACACGAAGGGCTACCCAGACTTAGTTTGCTACAGATGTCATATTCAATTTTACAAAATAGATTTCTTCACATTGACTTTGTGGAAATTGAATTTGGATAACGTTAATACTACTAAAGGATAATATTTTTTGGAGGAATGCAAAGCCATCTTCTGCAGTTTGGTTATTGGCATGAACACAGACGGAAACAAAAGACACCAACTTAGCTGTTATAAATAGGAATTTGGCTTTAAGGTTTGGATCCCCAGGTTTTATCTTTTAACAGGACAATGCTATTAATAATATCAGTGACATTCTACTTCTGTAAAATAAGAACTGTTAAAAACTAAATTCATTACAAGAGTCTTCGTTTAAAATTTTTTTTTCAGATTATAGTAGATGATGATGATAGTAAAGTGTGGTCACTCTATGATGCAGGCCCCAGAAGTATCAGATGTCCCCTCATATTTCTTCCTCCTGTAAGTGGAACTGCAGATGTGTTTTTCCGGCAGATTTTGGCATTGACTGGATGGGGTTACAGAGTTATAGCAGTGAGTATTATTGACCTTACTTCAAAGGACCAGGTTTTTCTTTTTCTGCTATCATTTCAGGCCAGGTATAAAAGCCAGGCTTCACAATTGGTTTTTCAGTAAAAGAGAAGTTGTTTTGAATGCTTAAAAAAGTTGTCAAGGTATTTGAAGAGAAGTAGCATGTATACTCAGATGTATAATATACATGTGACTGTAGGTCGCGTTATCATAGTCCCAAAGACAGGGTTATATATAGGAATTGATAGCACCAGCACAAGCTTATTTGTCTCTCTCTAAATTTACTGACTTTTTTGTTTAAACTTTTTCTGGATAACAGAGAGAGAGAAAGTGAGATCATTCATTGTAGGGTTTGAAATGACCTTTTGTAAAGGTCTAATCCAGTTGTGAATTTGGTACCTCCTTTCTTCTTCGAGTTCCTGCTGGATAGCTGACTGTGTTTCAGCCACTGAGATTAAGTGTGTGTGTGTGTGTATGTGTGTGTATGTATGTATGTGTATGTAAGTTTCAATGTCAAGTAGGGAATTGAAATCAAAGCCCGCTGCCCTATTCAGATAACTGAAAGTTGACTATGTATTTATGTCTATAGTATAAATTTCTTAACTTTTCTCATGTCTGCTAAATGTCAATCTGTGATTGGATTTTTCTCCTTTTATTTGGAATTATGCCTAAGTGAAAAGCTAGATATTATTAGCTATAGATATATTGGGTATAGATTAACTATATATATTGATAGATAGATCTATATATCTATATCTATATATGTATCTATATATAGATACATATATACATACGTATATATATTAGCTAGCTTCTCTGGGTTTTTGCTGTTGAGTTGGCTTCTTTGATCCTGTTAGTTAGATGGACTTGCGTATATGTTTGGTCAGAACTCTCTACCATGTGCACTTGTCTTTTCTCTTTCATTGCCCAGAAAGGAAATTGAATAGGTTGGTTGTTTTTTGTTTTTTGTTTTTTGTTTTTTTTAACTTCAAAACAATTATATCTGGGTCATCACTAATCCAAGTTCTTTAGTTGCTCAGCTGTTCAAATCTTTTTTCTCCTCTTCACAAAATGGTAGAAATTCTAATTCTTTGTGGAATTTAATAAAAGTAGAATTTGTTATGTAAAAGCCATAAATTGTCGTTGATTCAGCTCAACCTGATGTCAGTTAAAAGACAAGATGAATATGATTAATTTTGAACAGCCAACCAGTGCAGGCAGGGTTTACATACAGAAGGATCTGGAGATAAACTGCTCACTCCCAGCAGTCTGTAGTTAATAACTTGTATTTCTTCTCTTTTCTTCATCATCAGGGAACACTAATTGAGAATGTTCCTATTCCGTGATGCTGTAGTCAGTTTCACAGATAAAAAGACTAGCACAAAATTAGAGTGTGACTCAGTGCCAAAAAGAAGAGAGGGAAGATTTTGTTTAAAAGCTCCATAAAGATGTGTTGTGGCAAGAAAAGACAGTGTAAGCTATATAAAAGTAGCTACAACCCTTATTTATTTTCATGCCTTTACCTAATGTAGATTTTATTTTCAGTTCTCTTGACTCTTATCCTAAAGGGAAGTTTGATTTGAACAAAATCATGATTTCCTTTCAAAGAAAGGTTCCCTTCTCTCATTACCCTCACAGGTTTTTTTGAGTGTTTAGTATTAAAATTGATCTGCATTAAAATCATCATTCATATAGTATTAGGAAACTCATGTTTATCAATTCTTTAACACCAACTTAATCTTTTTTTGTTCCAACTACATTGTTACTCTAATTTTAAAAAAAATATTGCTGTCTTTTGTTTTTATATCTTTATCTCTAAATATATTCCTTCCCTTTTGCCCCAAAGAAATTTCACTTGTAACAAAGGACAAAAAGAGAAAAAAGTTTAGTAAAAGTAGCCAATGTTGTTCCACACACAGTCTCCCACCTCTGCAAAGAAGTGTAATATTAGCTCTAATTTTTATTAAAGAACAGAATTAACCTTTTAAATGAATTATGACTTGAAACTAAAAATTAAAACCTCATTATTGTAGATTTATCAAATGATAGTAGTAGATGTAGTTTATCAAATGATAAATGCTATTGCATATTGAGTCATTTTCCAGATGTACATGGATTAGGTTCCATTGTTTTAATACTTTAAATAGCTTATTTTGAAATTCTTATTACAGCTGCAGTATCCAGTTTATTGGGACCACCTTGAGTTCTGTGATGGATTCAGAAAACTATTAGACCATCTGCAACTTGATAAAGTTAGTACACTCAAAATTTTTAAGTAATTTAATTTTAGCTTTATATTGGGAGAGTATGGGCAAATCGCTTTCCCTCCAAGTGCCTCAGGTATCTATGTAAGTTATATAAGGTAACTGTATAAGTTGCCTAATGGTTGAAGATATATATTGGTTGAGAATGTTTTCTGATATGCAGCTTCCCACACCAGTGAAATCAAAGGTCCAGATGTGTGTGTGGTTCATGTAGTTTTTTTAAAACCTGGTTATAACTTGGTTACATTATATTTCTTGCTGAGATATTTGTTGTTAAAGCTATACTTAAAGCTAAACAAAAAGCATCTTGAATTTCCTGTCTGTTTAAGTATGTCAAGTTGCAGAGAATAGCCATAGCTGATAAACTTTGTTTTAAAATTAAGTTTAGGATGGGATTTCCAGGTATTTTACTGCTATTTTTTAATAATTTATATTTGATTCAAATTAAGGTTCATCTTTTTGGGGCTTCTTTGGGAGGCTTTTTGGCGCAGAAGTTTGCTGAATACACTCACAAATCTCCAAGAGTTCATTCCCTTATCCTCTGTAATTCCTTCAGTGACACCTCCATCTTTAACCAGACTTGGACTGCAAACAGGTAAGAGAATTAAGCTGAATTTGATATTTTACTTAATACTAAAATACTAGACAGTTTTTGGAGAGTGAGGGAGAAGGAAGAATAATTGTATCTCACAGTCATGTTGCATTTTTGTTCAGTTGTTTTACTTGTGTCCAATTCTTTGTGACCTCATTTGAGGTTTTCTTGCCAGAGATACTGGAGTGGTTTGCCATTTCCTTCTCCAGCTCATTTTACAGATGAGGAAACTGAGGCAAATAGGGTTAAGTGACTTGCTCAAAGCCACACAGCTAGTAGTAAGGGTCTGAGGCCAGATTTGAACTCAAGAAGATGAGTCTTCCTGACTTTAGGTCGCAACACTGTATCTACTTCACCATCTAGCTGCCTATGGTCATGCCATTGCCCTCTTTAAAAAAAAGAAAACTTTAAAAGGAAAAAAGAACCCAATGAACATTATATTCTCTTCCAAACTTTGATGATGCATACACATTTTTATATACTTGATACCAGCATTTATAGACTCTAATGTGTTCGACTTTTCCCCTCATATTACACCACTTTATAAAGATGTTTCCATGATGATATGTATCCGCATAATTCACCTTGTCATTTCTAGTAACCAAATAGTGTCCACTGTGTTGATGGACCCTTATTTCCTTAGCCATTCCCTTATTATAGGGCCCAAAGGCTTTTGCCAGGTTTTCAGGATTATAAATTGTGCCTCTGTGAAAGTCCTTATCCAAGTTTTGTTTTTTGTTTTACTTCCTTTGGGGCGTATTCCTCATCCTGAAAGAATCAAGTTAGAAAAAATCAATAGTTTTGCTTTTCTTGGTACATATTGTCTTGTTGCTCTTTACAAGGTATGAACTAGCTTATGGGTGATACGTAAGTAAATAAATAAATGTGGGCACCTACGTACCAACTGGTATTAGGTTTTGTCATTTTTACTTATTTCCTCTGTTTTAACAGGTCTATGGTATTTTTGCTGGTGAGGCTAGGCTACACATTTTTTAAAATGCCCAGTGACTTAAACATACCTTTGTGATTGGTCTAGTTTTCAGGTTTCCTCATAAGGAAAACTCTGTTGGCATGTTTTTCACAATCCAGGTAGTATTACACTGTTATGTTTTGAAATATCCCTCTACACCATCCCAGCATTATCATTCTTTATTTTCAGTCCCTAATCTAATATCATCCTTAAAATATTAAAGAGCAAACAGGAAAGAACCTGGTTATTATTGGAGGGGATAACATTGGCCCTGGGACAGAATGATATTATGGAAAGAGTCTTGGAGCTAGAGGATCTGGTTTTGAGACTGGGCACTGCCACTTACTAGTTGTATGACCCCTGGGCCTAAGTGCTCAAATCTGAAATGAGGATGATCATATCTGCAAGACCTCCCACATAGGATTGTAGGGAGGAAACCACTTGGTCAACTTGAAAGCAATATTCAAATATAATTTAATTAAGTAATATAATTTATAAGTTATTACTCTCCTCCCAATGCTTTCCCAATTTCAGCATCAACCAAAACCCATTTTGTTTGTAAATGATTCTCAGCATGAGAAAAAATTAATTTAAAACCATTAAATGGATGTTTGGTAATCATAGATGTTCACATTCACAGATTACTTACTTTGGGAAATACATTTTTTTCGGATCGCCAGGAGGCTACTTTCCTTTGAAACAGCAGTTACACAAATGGTGCTCTGACAACCTGAAAGGGTTAACCCATCTCCCAGAGCAACCAGTATTGTCAAAGGGAGAGCCTGATTCACGGACAGGATTAGGCCGAACTTGTAATGATCTTTATAAATTAGTATCCAAGTGAAATCATCAACTTTTTTATCTTTTTAAAGTGTTTTGAATTATTGCCCGTAATTCTTTGAAATACTCACATGATGGTTTAGTAACAAACAACATTCTGTCATCCTTCATGATCTAGAAGAAGGCACATATGATGTTCGTTTACCAAAAGACAAAAGAAAAAGTCCTATACTCAAGAATAATTTATTCTGCAAAATTGAGCTTAATCATAGCTACAGGGGAAAAAGACCCTATAGAATCAATAACTTCCTAGAACTGCTGTTGAGAACCAGACCTTAGAAGAATCTTTGAAACCCAAAAGAAAACCTAGAAAGCAACTGAAAATCCCTCTTGACTTGTTTTTAGTGAAATCCTCTTACAGATGTTAGAGGCTGGGAAGGGCCTAGTAGGGATGGACTGCAGGATACTTAAGGCAAGCACCACTTTCTTCTCCATGAGACCTTTCCTTATTGTCCCAGCTGCCTGAGCCTCCCTTCAAAAAATCACTTTGTATTTATCTTGCATAGAGTTATTGATGTGAATGTTGACTTCCTAATGGAATGTAAACTCCTGGAGGGCAGGAACTGTTTTATTTTTGTCTTTCCATCTCCAGTATCTAGTACAGTGCCCAGTACGTGGTATACACTTAATACATGCTTGTTGATTGATTGAATATATACTATTGGTGTTACATACTTAGATGTTCAAAATACTTAGTTTGTGTCTGTGCATTGCAGCTTTTGGTTAATGCCAGCATTTATGCTCAAGAAAATAGTACTTGGAAACTTTTCATCTGGTCCTGTGGATCCTGTCATGGCAGATGCCATTGATTTCATGGTTGACAGGGTAAGGAGTATCTCACTGTGCATGTTCATTGCTATAGAATGCTCCCCTCTGCCTATGGCACTGTATTCCTAAAGCTGGATATCACAGGTTGGGGTTTTTAAGTTTTTGTTGTTTTGTTTAACGTGTATAAAAGGTGATTATTAAGTTTTAAATTTTTCATATGTCTGAACAGGCATTATAAAATTGCCCAAGACTCCTTCTTTATGAAATCTGTCTCTCATTCCATGCTTTGTAGTTTCCTGTTTAGAGGTTAGCTATCACCTATTTTGTCATTACTAACTCATCCTCAGATCAGAGACTCAGGAGGTGGTGAATTTCAAGAAATAGCGCATTACATTGAGTTTAAATTAAAGACGCTCAGGTCCTTGCATGACTCTAAAGGTTTCTGTGTATGGCTTCCTTTGGATGCACTTAAGTCTGTTGAATGTTTTTGATTTTCATTCACAATTATAGTTTTCAATGCCTAGAAGACAGCGTTCTCCTATTGGGTGAGAAGGGAGAGATGGAAGAAAGAGATGCCAGTAGTTTTAGTGGGGTGTGAGGGAGGCAGCCATGAGTCAGACATTCCGAATAGTCTCCCATGGAGGATTGCTTGTTGTGCCCGTAGTAGGTATCATCACACTTGTGGGCCTTCATCCTGAATGATCTCTGGTCTTGTACTCAAATACTTATAGGTATAGAGCAGATTTACTTTTATAACAATATGTAGCATTTTGCTTAGTTCTCAGTTCTTTTTTTATATAATTGTGAAGGGATATGGGTTAATAGTCCTACCATTTTGTGTTCATCTGCTTTATTAAATACTCACGAAGTAGCTAGTCTTTTGGAAACTGTCACCTTGAAGAATTATCTGCTGATGTTATATATACATCATGAATTAGGTTCATCATTTATAGCCATGCATTTGAGGGATTAATTGAAGTTGAAAACTGTCAAATGCCTATTGCAATCTACCTCTTTTTTAACCATCACCAGAATGGGGAATGAGATTTTACAATTGTTGGAGAAAAAAATTAAGGCGTGGCTTGGTGCAGATGACTAAGAGGCCATGTCTATTTTCTTTCATGTTGAACATGTTTCATCATCAGTGATATTTGTTGAAACACCCCCTCTGGGTGACATGCCAGTGAAAGCACTAGCTTCCTCTGTTGATTTAAATGTCAACTAAAAAATAAATCTTTATCTTTGTTTTCTCCTATAGCTAGAAAGTTTGGGTCAAAGTGAATTGGCTTCTAGGCTTACCTTGAACTGTCAGAATTCTTATGTGGAACCTCACAAAATTCGGGACATTCCTGTGACTATTATGGATGTAAGTTTCCTTTTTGTATATTAAAGTAGATATTTTACCTTCATTTACATAAAGGTAGAAACCTTGTATCTTTTTTATTCAGAATTTTCCTTGCCTTCCAAAATCCTAACTTTACTTTTTATGGATATTTAAAATCAGAAGTTGTTTAGTTGTTGGTTACTTATCCTAGATTTGTCCTGGAAACAGCTCCATTGTCGATTTGATTTCTCTACTGAAGTCCTACTCAGTGTCTCTTTGTGGCACAGAAGGTCACTCTGTGTTGTTGAATGCTGTGTCAACAGAACATCAGCTGTGGCAATAATATCAAAACATACCAAATTTTATTTACACTTACTAATTAAGCTTCAGCTGTAAGGCCAGCAGGTCCAAACCACTGATCACACATGACCAGAACACACCTTGGGCCTCTCATAGGTGGCAGTTTCATGATAGCCTTATGGGTAGCACAGAGGGTTCTTATATTGTTCATTCTTTTTGAACTCTAGGATTACAATGAAATTAATTGGTGTAGTAGTATAGAGGCCAGGTGTCCAGAATGCAGGCAGTGAGAGTCTCACTATGCTCTGTCCTGGTCCACATACAGAGCATTATCATCAGTTCTAGGGCACCACATTTCATGAAGGACATTGACAAAGTGTAGAGGTTCCAGGGAGAGCACCCATGGTGGTGACTGAAGACCATGCCATTCCAAGATTGGTTGAAGATACAAGAGATGACTTAGAATTTGGTAGCTCTGAAGGATAATCATGTGGAAGGACTAAAATGGGGAGGGATTAGAAACTATGTTTTATAAGGATCAATTGAAGGGCTGTTTACATTGGATAAAAACTTAAGGAGCATATGATAACTATCTTCAAATATATGAAGTGCTATCATATTAGAAATGGATCAAACTGTTCATTTCTTCAGCATATCTGCAGCTCTCTCCACCTGTATCTTCACTTTACCATAGCCAACCTCAGGGATCTCACCACAACCCAAATCTGTGTTCCTTCCATGATTCTGAACCTTAAACTTCCCCCCTCTAATTATAACTTTCTATCTTCCGTCATACACTTTGCTCCTTCTACAGCCATTCTTTGTCCTCATCCTAACCTCCATTACCTGTATCCCTCTCGTTTTTTCAGGGGCTATGAACTCTGCCTTATTTGGAAAGAGAAGTCATTTTATTTTCCCTTCACAGTCTTGATCCTATAGCTGTCCTCTTCATCTGTACGCTATCTTCCACCCTTGCATCCTTTGTGCTCTTGTCTTATTGATACTTATTCCAAATCTAACTATGGGTTACATCCTCTGCCCCTATTCTTTGCTCCTATTCATGTGCTGCTGAACAGGGCTTGAGGAAGTCGTACAACTCTGCTGAGTGGCCGCACTACAGATTTATGCTATCTAACCTTGATACACAGCTGTCATTTTATTCTTCCCTGATCGACTTTCTGTCATAATCTCTGCAGTGGCTGTTTGAAACATTTTTCTTCCTAACTCAAGACCCCAGGCCACCCCATTCCTCTCTCTCAGCAGAGCAACTCACTTCTTTCTTTACTGTAAAATAGAAGCCAGCTGTCAGGCATCTGCTCTTCTCTCTCTGCCTCAAAACTACATGTATATTCTTTGAATTTGTTCTAGACTCCGAGGGAGAGGTGGGCCTTCTCTTCACCAAGGCCAGCCCCTTATGCCCTTGATCTAGTCCCCTCCAGTCTTCTCCTAGAGCTTGAGCCTTTGATCGTTCATCTGCTCATATCTTAAATCTTTATCTTCTGATTTCTTCTCCTGTACTTGCATACCCTGCAATCCCTCCAGCTACTATCCTTTTTTCCCCTCCTTTTACAGCCAAATTCCTAGGAAAAAGTCATCTACTCTCACCTGATCCCAGTTCTTTGATCACCCCTTGTAATCTGGCTTCTGGACTTTACCATATGATTGAAATTGCTTTCTCTGAGATTACCAGTGAGTGATCTCTTAAGTACTTAGTCCAGTGGCCTTTTTTCAATCCTCATATTATTAGACCTCTGCAGCTTTACCTGGTTGGCCTTCTCTTACTACTAGACATAGTAGGATAGGCTCTGTTACTTTGGTTTCCATAGCCCTGTTGCCTTACTTCTCCTGCCACCTGTCTGACTACCTTCTTTCTTAGGTCATCCTCTATTTCCTACCTTATAATGGTGGATGTTCTCCCAAGGAGCTCTGTCCTGGGACTTCTCTGTTCTTTCTTAATGCTCTGATTAGCTTCCACAGGTATTTAATTGTCATCTGTATGTAGATATTTCCTAAATCTTTATTACAGCCCTGATTTCTCTCTTGAACTCCAGGTCCATGTTGCCACTACCTATGAAATATCCCTGCCCATTCATATCTCAAACACAGTGTGTCCGAAACGTCATTATCTTCTTCCCCAAACTGCCTGTCCTGCCTCTACACTTCTGCATATGTGCTGAGGACACCGTCATCCTTCTGGTCAATGAGATTCAAAAACTCAGGATTGTCTTTGACTCTCTACCCAGGCAGTTGCCAGGTCTGCTCAATTTTCTCTCCATAATTCAGTTCAACAAACATTAAGATCTTTCTATGTGCCAGATACTATGTTAGACATTGGGGACAGAGTCAAAAACAAAAACAAAAGTCTTTGGCTATTGAGTCATTTATTTTGTCCAGGGAGGGGCGGGGTAGAAAAGAGGGGAAGGGGGATTACAATAAGAACACAAATGAGAAAAGTTCAAGGAAAATTGAATCGAGAGAAAACTCTAATGGCAGGAGAGATCAGAGGAAGAAGTGGCACTGGAGTTGAGCCTAGAATTAAGGTAAGTATTTTGAGAGCCAGAGATAAGGGGAGGCAGTGTTCTTCTTGCAGCTTGTGAAGATTAATGGAATCAGGAGCTAGAGTATCAATGGCTAGCTAGTAGTTCCGTTTCTGTAGAGAGAATCATTGAAGATAAAATGGATAATTTGACTTTTTATTTTCAGTGTCTAGCACAGTGCCTTGTACATACCTTACTTTTTAAAAATACATTTTTGTGGATATATAACCTGCATTTTCTACTATATTCCTCCCCAAACCCTCACCTAGAGAACCGTTCCTTATAATAAAAGGATTTTTTTAAAAAAGAAAAAAAATCAGCAAAACTAATCAGCATGTCAAAAGAAATCCAACAATACATTTCCACACCCTTGGTCCCTGACCTTTGCTAAAAAGCTGAAACATAGTCTCTTCTCATATCTTTTCTTTGGGGCAAAGCTTAGTCATTATAATTGTGAAGCATTCAGTTCAATTTTTTTTTTCAGTTACATTATTGTAGTTGTGTGTACTATATTCCTGGTTCTGTTTCCTTTATTTTTCTTTTCTTCTTTTTTTTTTTTTTAAAGGCAATTGGGGTTAAGTGACTTGCCCAGGGTCACACAGCTAGCAAGTGTCAAGTGTTTGGTCTGAGGCCAGATTTGAACTCCGGTCCTCCTGACTTCAGGGCCAGTGCTGTATCCACAGTGCCACCTAGCTGCCCCTGTTTCCTTTATTTTTCATCAGTTCGTATAAATCCATATTTCTCTGTATTCATCATATTCATGATTTCTTACAGCACAATAATATTCCATTACATTCATGTACCACAGTTTGATAGCTATTGTCTATTTTGTTTTCACTTTTTTATTACTCCAAAAAGTGCCTCTCTAAGGGTTGCGTATGGGACTTTCTTTTTATTGCTCACCTCCTTGGAGTATATAGCTAGCAGTGAAATTTCTGAGTCATAGGTGCACTTAACTTCTTAATAAATATTTGAGGTGAATTGAATTCTCTGTAACTCTTCTAGAACTAGGACCAGTGGATAGAAATTACAGGGAGACAGATTCTGTATAAGAAAAAAACTTGGCACCACAGCATGTACATAGAAGAGTAAAAGCAAAATGTTTACCAATCAGTCATTCCAAGGGAAGGGTGGAAATAATAACCAGAGATAACTCTAATAAGTGGAGAAATCAGGAAAGAGCTCTTAGAATAGGTACCGCACTTGAGCTGAGCCTTGAAGGGAATTGGTGATTCCAAATGAAGTAATGAGGGAGAAAATTCCAGGCACAGAGGAGAGCCTGCACAAAAACAGGAAGTGGAATGTCTTGTATGGAAAATGGCATATGTCATTTGTGGGCTGCTTTGACGGGAATGTAGAATGCTTCAGAGAGAAAATCGCGGCGTCCCATTTTGTGATCGTTCCCTTCATTTGAAGAGATCCCATTAAAGACAACTGTATGTTTAGCTTTTCTCCTTCTTTCTCAAAGGTATTTGACCAGAGTGCCCTTTCAACTGAAGCTAAAGAAGAAATGTACAAATTATACCCTAACGCTCGGAGAGCACATCTTAAAACTGGAGGCAATTTTCCTTACCTTTGCAGAAGTGCTGAGGTGAACCTTTATGTACAGGTAAGTCCCGACTCAGGGACTTCTCAAACATTAGGCTGTTCTTCTCATTTTAATGCTAAGGTGGAGGGTAGAGGCCAGCAATTGGAAGCATTGGATTGTTCTGAGGAAACAATTAGATTTTTTGATATTTGGAAAGCAACTGACTACCCTGAGGCTGTTGCTCATTGAACACTTTAATTGTAAGGTATGAATCAAGGACTGTAGAATCTTTGTAGAATCAAATGTGATGATGAGTAAATGGTATCTTTTTTTGTTTTGTTTTTGTTTTTTTGCTAGGCATTGGGGTTAAGTGACTTGCCCAGGGTCACAGCTAGTAAGTGTCAAATGTCTGAGACTGAATGGTATCTTTTGTTAAGAAATGTGAAAAAGTAATCCCTATACTACAACCATTTAAGTAGTTCCTCTGTATTTCTACAGATCCATTTACTGCAGTTTCGAGGAACAAAATACGCAGCCATTGATCCCTCTATGGTCAGTGCTGAAGAACTTGAAGTACAAAAAGGAGGCCTTAATGTCAGTGGTCAAGAAGAGCCATAGGGGGCTGTTTTGCAGCTCAACAGCGAATCCATTGGCCAGGCTTCCGGTACAATCAGGGCCTCTTTGTTCTGGGGTGTGGTTTGGGGGGATTTTTTTGTGGTTAGCCAGTCATCACTGGGCTTTTGAAATAGGACCAATTATTCTGTAAAATGCATTACTGATGACAGTGAGCTCTCCAAGCCCAGTATAACTGTATCCTTTTTGGTTTGACTTTTAGCTTTTGAATTTAAAGAAATATCTTTGAAGCCTCATATTTTAAGAATCGTGAAAATTTTTGCTACCAAAAGTCTTCACCTCTGCATTTAAGGGGACATTAATTTGTGGAGTTTTTGGGATGTTTTTTAATGCTTTAGCTGTAAATACTGCCAATCCAGATTGTGTACTAGAAGCTTATTGATTATTTTTTATCTGTTTTTGGTTAAAACTTGTTAAGGTGCCAAGGCTACCATCTGCCTCTTTGCTTTATTTCTAATCAAAACAAATTGTTTGGACTTTTTTAGCTGCCATCTTGCCAGCTATTATAGTCATTTTGAATAAAACATCAGATTCAAGAAGTGGCCTTCTTTATCATGATTGTTGCTGCTGCCTTGTAGATACACGGCTTTCCTGAAAGTTGATCTGTTGCCGTCTGATTATCAGATGATCTTTGTAATTGTGTCTGTGTAGGAGCCCAGCATGATCATTCACATGGGTGGGCTTTGTCTTTAAGTGGAAATGTGTGGTATCAGTGTTGTGGAGAGAACTCATTCAAAAGGCTTACTTTGCTTCTTCTGTCACTTATTTTCTTTGTGAAAGAAGAGGGAAAGTGCTCTTGCCTACCATTTCGAAAACAATGGGAGACAGCCAGGTTGAGTCAGACCTGAAGAAGCAGGTCTGGGCATCTAAGCCCAAGAAGAAGTTGATTATAGTTGTGCTGAGTACATTTGACTTTCAACTTCTTACCTGCTTCTACTATAATGGACATACTTTAGGAACCAGACTACTCATAATTAAAGGAAAGTTTGTGCCAGGTTGTTTCCCCCCTTATTAGAACATTATGCTTTAGAATCATTATGGAGGGGACCCATGTCTGGTAAAAGGGCACGCACATGATTAAAAATGGTGCGAAATAGCCACAGTAGTTATGAAATGAGCCTCTCAATGGTGCCTTCTCAAACAGGGATCAACACGGTGGTTCTTACTGTTTTCTTGGTGGCTCTAGAGGGTAAATGGCAGCTGATGGCTTCTGTGGTATGTGTTTTGATAGCCTGCTTACGTTGTACATTTGCACAAGCTAAAAAGGCTTCCTTTTTGTGGAAAGCCACTGAGAATAATGCACAGTTTTCATTGTGTTACTCACAGGTTTCTGCTTTTCCCAAGCAGTGACTTCTCATTTATTAATACAAGGTGAAGAGAACTAAAGAACTAATCCCCAGCTATCGGGAAATGTGAATTGTGGTGGATTTCTCTCAGGAATAACTAATATGACTACAACAGACAATGCAGGAAAATATACAGGTCCTCATTTATATTCAGGTGTCATTTTCTGCAAAGCCCAAGGATACAATGGAAAAGTCATCTCTGAGCAAGAATTAAAATGGTATAGTGGACAGAAGGCCAGCAGGAACAATAATGCTGACAGAGCTGCTCTTAGCACCAGGCACAACAGTGCACTGGGCCAGTACTGCTGACATTTACCTGAGAATCACATTTTCTCCCCAACTAGATGCTGCTAATAAGTACTTGTCAGTGGAGCTGAGAGGAGGTTCAGAGTAGCTGTTGTGTTTGATAAATTAATTCTCACTTTTCCAACTCAGTTTTACTATAGAACCGCCAACCAAGGTGTTAGTCTTGAATTTAAAGGAAATAGTTTTATTTAATAGCTTTTTCTTCTTTAAAAAATTAGAAAATTTCATTTGTAAAATTCATCTTACTAGGAGATCTGAATTCCCTATGATCTAGGTGCTGTCTGATGACTCATATAGCCCAGAGAACTCAATGTCTGAATACGGTTACATGGCCAGCACTCAAGGCAAAACCATATGCTTGCATTTAGCCCTCCCCCTTTTGCCCAGAGGTCTTTTTGCATTGCAATGGGGGAGGGGGGAACCATATATGAGAGAATACACTTTCCTCACAAGTACATGTAATTTGGAGGGTTCATCGGACCTAAATCCTGTTCCCTGCTGTGCTAACTAGCCATGGGATCAGTTTCTTTACATGTTTATGAAAAAGGGGAGGGAGGGTTTGAACTAGATGATTCGTTGAAGATTCTTTCAAGCTCTAAACTCTGAGTCTCTTTCTTTTCTCTGGACCTTTGCCCTAATGGGCAACTTTTGCCAACAGAAAAAGGTTTAATTCGTTGCCAATGAATTTACCTTCTAAGAAGTAATCCCCTTAATCTCCCTCTGTGAAGTTATTATGCAATAAAGCAAAAATTGTACATATGTAATTTTCAGACCACATGTCTAAATTCTTACACAGCTGTGCTGCTCTGATTTTTACAAAATGTTGGAGCTGGTAGATTCAAAATGGCCTTTGTAATTTTTTCTAGCCTTTACTATCTGTGATACTTGAGAATTCATAACAACCTGTCCTAGCCAGTCCTCTTCTAGAAAAACTCAGAAAAGCCATATTCTTAAATTGCAATTAACAAGGAGTGCACTCCCTTCCAAATTTTTATAAAATAGGCAAACTAGCTTATAAATAGTAACAGTTGTGGGGTAAGCAGGCAGCACTAATAAAACCAAAGTGGTCAGTTTTGTGTGATTCCAAAGCCCAGTGTATCCCATAAATTGTTCCTGCAGCTGTCTACAGTGACTGGTTTCTGAGAAGTAAAAAACCCTGCACCGACCCTGGGGGAAGAGGCTACTGGCAGGGGACTTCGCTGCTGCTGATCTCGAGATTCTAGGGTCAGTGAGAAATGGCGCCACAGAGCCGTAAAACAGTAGCTACTTTCTGGCGGGCTGCTCCACCAGCTCCCTCTGGGCCAGCTCACATCATTGTGCACTTCTTGGAGGAACTGGAGTCTGCATTTGCTTTCTTTCTGATGCTTTCTGTAAAAGAAGACAAGGAATTTGTTGTTGGAAGGCTCTGATCTACCTCAAAGAACAGATTTTCTTTTAATGACCTGAAACCTATTATCCTTCTTTCTTTACCCAAATGACAGATTAAACTCTTGTGTGTTTAATCTGATTTGTGTGGGAAGGAATATTATAGTTGCATTTCTGAATGAGAGGAAAATACTGCCATACAGAAATATATGAGGAGTGGAAAACTGGAGGGAAAGCCCACCAGAAAAGCAACAGAGAGGTAATAAATAGCTCAGCATGCCCATGGTGTAGTGGTTACCCTTTACAAAACCTTCTTGTAAAAAATGTATGCCCTTCCTAAGCTTCCTCAGCCTTCCCCCCACCCGAAAAAGAAAAATGACCTCATCTTCACCAGAATTAAGTGAGGTTCATTTGGAAACAGCTTACAGCACTTGACTTGCCCAAGGTCACCCCAGAACGAATCAGCAGAACCAGGACTTAAACCCACATCTAGCCTTCTCCCTGCTGGGTGCCCTGCTGCCTCGTGTCAAATTCCCTTTGTAAATGCAACCTAAGGATGCCTGGTGGTGTTCCAGATTCAAGCTGGCCCTACCAAGGCCTGCCTATGGAGCTGTGTAGAAAAGCAATTGAATTATCAGATTCGCCAAGGGATGCCAGTGCTCTACTTAGCCAAATTTGCTGAGGATGTATTTTACCAGCGAGATCTCTTCTGCCAATTCCCACAAGCCCTTCGTAGAGTCCTTTGTTTGGGTTTTCAGCTGCCATGATTACACCGTGGAGCCAAATAAGCAACATTCTGTGGCCGTGTTCCCGGTAGCTTTTAGTGCCTGATGACAATGGAGAACAGGAGGAGAAAACAGCTCAGCAACAACACGGAGCCACCAGCAGCAATCTAAGTCTGTTTGTTTTCAGCTACTATCCAACAGCTCCTTAAAGGAAAATGAAAAGATGCCTCTTAGAAAGCTCATTTCCCTAGGTGGCTCATACAGCCACTGTATGATCCCTTAGGGGAAACCGAGGCCGTCCATGAAGGTCAAGGTCTTCCACGGACCTTAATCCTAAGAGTCTCTGAGATCACTGCAGCCCACGGGAATCTCTTTCCCTAAACTTTCTTTTAGAATAATTTTTATGATGAGTTTATTTCGTTAAAACTTAGTAAGCATTCAATCCCAAACTATAACAAAAATGTACTTAACCACAGATAACAATATCAACTTCTCAGAAGCACTGTCATATCTGTTAGAGCAGGGGTGTCAAATGCAAATAGGAATTTTGTTGTTTAGTTATTTTAGAGTCTCTGACCCCATTTGGGATTTTCTTGGCTGGAGTGGTTGGCCATTTGCTTCTCCAGCTCATTTTATAGATGAGGAAACTGAAGCCAACAGGGTTAAGTGACTTGCCCAGGGTCACACAGCTAGTAAGTGTCTGAGGCCAGATTTGAACCCAGGAAGGTAAACCCAGAGTCTTCCCAACTCTGAGGCCTGGTGCTCTATTCACTGTGCTACTTGGCTACCCTCAAATAGAAATGGGGGCCACTAATTTGTGTATAAGGATCCCCATAGGCCACATATGAACCTGGAAAACCACATGTTAACATTGTTGTATTGTATTTTTGTTCATTTTGTTAAATATTTCCCAGTTACATTTTAATCTGGTTTGGGTCACATTCAGAAGTGTTAGGCCACAAGGGCCATGTGTTTGACAGCTGTATTATGATTTTTAGAAATGAGATAGTTATCGTAGTCATTGTGTGTTCTGTTATGCTTTGTGTTATTTTGTGTAGTGTATAGTTTATCATGTTTCTTTACAGTCCCCATATTTGTCATTCTTAATAGTCAGATACATTGATATGTACCAGCTTACTCAGCCTTTCTTCAATCACGAGGCATCTGAGTTGTTGACAGGATTTTTTCTGCTAGTGGCATAGACTGTGGCTATCAGGAGCATTTATGGATTGTTCCATTTTTTTCCCTTTTCAGTGACTTCTTGGGGGCACATCTCCAACAGTGGGATAATGGAAATAATTTGATGTCAGTTTTATTATTTTTGTTAGGTACTCTCTAGACTATTGGTGCTACTAGCCATGTCTAGGCTCTGTTTCCCTACAGTCCCACCCTCAGCCTTTTGTCCTCTTTATTGTTGCCATTTCAATAAGTTGTGCATATACCTCAGTTGTTTTCATTTTAGTTGGTTACAGGTGAGGTTGGACGGTTTTTTTTTCATGTGTTTATAGTTTGTTGTTCGTATCCTTTAACCATTTGTTTCTTTTGAGCTTTTACAGCCTTTATAATTAATTGGTGCCATTTATTTAGTATTTAGCATACAGAACCTTATAATTATTTAACTCTGGTTCAACTTTTCCAGAGGGGTGTTGTCCCCCCAGATACACTAGTAAGTGCCTGAAGAACAAGGATCCTGACTTAGACCTCTGTATCCCCTACAGGACCCAGCCATGTGAACTAGGTATTTAGAAAACACCACCACCACATTTGGAAAGGGCAGCAGGGTTTGCAGTCTTTAAATTAGGTGCTCTGGTTCTCTGGGAGCCATGTTTCCCCAATAGAAGGATCGCTTTTATAGGTCATTACAGACGAACCACACCTATCACTGAACTTTTTGGCTAAACCCACAGACCCATCACCACAGCCTGGCTTCTCAGAGCTTCTCTTCATTCGATATGCTTTGTACATTTCCTCTATTATACTAGTCCTTCAAAATATGTACAGGCACCCCATAGACAAAGTTTATTTTGATTTGAAGGCCTCCCATGTGTTCAAAGGACTGTAGTCAGTACTGAGAATTCAAAAAGGAAACAATCTGTGCTTCCCAGTTTACGTTCTACTGAGAAGATGTACATATACAGAAGCTATACTACATAAAGTAGTAGAAGGGGCAAAGGAGGGAGAGATGAAAGTGTTTGGGGAGGTGTTTGGAGGGAGAAAACAGGAGATTAAGGAAAACATCACGGTGGTACCTGAACTAATCCTGGAGACAAAATCTAAAAGGTAGAGATGAGGAGGGAGTGTACTCCAGCCATGCAGGATGGCTTGTGTGAATACCCAGAGGTGGGAGATGGACAGCTTGTCTCGTTCTGATGCAATACAATAGTGAAAGATAATGTGAGGGTTGGAAAGCTAGAATGGAGCCTTCTCTTAGAGATGTTGTGGATCTAGAATCAACAGGACTGATGATGAATTATGCTGCCCGGTTTCTGGCAGGTGAAGGCGTTACGTCGGGGTACATGGCCAGAGCTGGAATTTGCTTTGCTGGATCATACATATTTGTTGCAAGGGTTATTAGGTGGTGGTTGTTTTTTAATTGAAGATGAGGGAGAGGAAATAGAATTTTGTTCATTGAAAGAATGAGATTTAATTTAAAAAATAGTAATTGTATGTGGGGCATGAAGGAGTGGGAAGCATCAGAGATGGCTCCAGATTTCTGAACCTAGGTGACTTGAAGAAGGTGACTCCCCCAGCAGAAATGAGGACGTTCTGGAAGAGGAGGTAAATCAGGCAGCATTGTCACCAAGAAGGGATCGTTCATCATTGTATCCTGGCTCAAAACCACCTTGCTGGTGGATGTTATACATTTCATTTCAAAGGCCAGTTCATGCCCTGTACTCAGTCAGTCCATGATGGGGAATAGCAGGGTGGAGGGGAGAGACGGTCCTCATCTGGAACCTGGAGACCTGGCTTAAGCTTTGCTGTGCTGCTAGTGAGTCATTTCACCTTCCTAGGCCTTGGTTTCTGCACTTAGAACATGGGTTAAGACAAGCCTTTCCTGAGGCACAGGGTCATCATGAGGCTCATATCAAATAACATCTATAAAAGTGTTTTAAAGAGAACTGCTTTTCATTTAGGTAGTTGGCAGTTGATTCTTGTGAATGGGAGACGAGGCTCATGGCATGAAATGATAGCCTCACTAGCACCACCTTACCAGAACTGGGCTGTAGCAAGAGAGCTGTAGCTTGCTGACATGTTAGTACCAAAGAGGTGCTAATGCTTATTAAATGAGGAAATGTACAGACCTTGTCAAATTCCCACCCAGCTCACTCCTTCCCTTCATTTAGCTCTTAGCCAATAAGAGAGGTTGGCAATATGGGATGTGTCTGTGTCTGTATTAAAAACATACATACAAATATATCTTATTTATCTATCTATATATATATATATATATATATAATACATACACACACATAAAATTTGTATATACATACATGTTGATTATCACTACCTCCACACTGAGTTTCTTTCAGTGTATCTGTTCAGCTCTCATCTTAACCATAGAATCAATATAGATTTTTGTAAAAATAAATTTATATATAAAACAGGTATTATATATTACCATTTTACTAGGCTGCAGGAAGCAGAGAAATCTGCATGGTAAAATTTCTTCTGCTTATGACTTCTTAAGAACTATAACTGGAACTGGAAATTTTTTTGTAACAGTTAAATTCAACACGGGCTTAGAAAAACTGGGCATTTTATTTTTAAATGCTGGTGGGAAAGGGGATATTTTTACCAAAATAAATTAAGTTTCTTCATAACTACATGTCAGTCATAGGCTAGCCTGTTTCATTCCTACTGCCCAGAAGAATCTTGGTTCTAAGGCAGACCCAGATCATTCAAGGAATGTTTTGTTAGACTCTGCTGGGTCACAGCTGTACTCACCCACACATCACTATAATAGAGCATAACCTGGGGCAAATCCATGTCAGGTACGAGGTGCCAGGAGAGAGCCAAGGAGGAAGAAATTATTCTCATGCTCAAGGGTCCCCTAATTAGAAAGGTTCAAGTTGTAAGGGTCCAGAGAAGTAAGCAAGTGACCTGCTCAAGGTCAGATAGCCAAAGCAAGTACAAAGAGGAAACCAGAACTGAGGCCTCTTGACCTGCCTTTCACTCTTCTTTCCACTGCATCACAGGAAAAAAAGTTTCCCCCAGAAATGTAGGTTTGTGTGTAATCAGTACCTGTCCATTGCTGTTCAATAGCTCGAATGTGTGCATCAGTAAACTCCCAGTGATGTGCCAGCTTCTTCCAGTCGCTGTGCTTGAGGTATTTGGTGGCTAAGCGCCACATTACTGAGCGGATATGCTGGGTTTCCACCCCATGGTCCTGCTTAAAGGTTAAGGGTTTCACAGCCCAAGAGTCAGAGTCAGTTCTGAGGTGGTCCTGCAGCGGCAGAATAGAAGCTGATGATGTGAAAAGTGCAAATAGCCTGTCAGGAGGAAATCATGGGACAAGAGTCTGCTTGGCCAGAAAAGAACTGTTTAGAAACAATCTGCGGAGTGCCCCAGCTTTCTGCTTTGGGGAGGGTGATGCCCGTCATGGGACCACAGTCACTGTCGGCGCCACCCTTCATCTACTACAGCGTCTTCCACTTCCCTGCCTCCAGGATACGACTTGGGGAGGCCATGGAAGACACCCCTGGTCTGTGAATTCCTTCTGTGCTGTCTCTGCAAGTAGCCATCTAGTTTGTGCTTGAATACCCCCCGTAATGCAGGATTCATTAGAGCTCATCTGATCATGTATGTTCTCTGACATTTTAAACAGAAGAGGCTTTAAGGAAAACAATTGGAAAGTTCTTGGGGAAAAGGGAGGCCTGGGAAAATGAAAGTAATGTAAAAGTGCATCAATAAAATATTGAAAGTAATTAAGTGTAAATTTAGTCTTAGGATTTTAATTTTTTTTTTTGCCAAAATGAATAAGTCATCCTAATAAGAGCTGATATTTGCATGGGGTCTTGATGTTTGCAAAGCTTTTTGTGAAATAAAGATCTGCAGGTGTTATCCCCATTTATCATTTCTCTAACCTGGGTCTCATCTGCTCCTTCATGAAAGTCCTGGGTTAGCCAAACCCTGGACTGGCTTCCACCCCCAAAAAGAGGCTTCATGAGCTAGGAATTGGCTCATTTTCAAGATGTTGTCACTGATTCTGTTGTTACTATCCTGTGATATCAGGCAACTGAGGCAAACCTGTTAACCTTTGAAGTTCAATATCCTCCTCTGTAAAATGAGGATAATACCTGTAGTCCTCATTTCTGATCACTGCCTTCTAAACTCTACCTGGATCTTGTCAACTGATGGACCACAATTGCCAGTCCCTGCTCTTCTGCCTCAGCTGCCCTGATTTCCAAAACTAGAAACCTAGTGTTAGAAGCACTTGGATGGATCTGATTTGCCATGAAGACAGGATCTAAAACAAGACACTTCCATTCCACAAGCACATTTCATTCATTCAAGGCAGTTTGTTCAGGTGGGAGGAGTGAGTATAGTTGGTGGCCGTGCCATTTTCTGTTTCTTTTTCCTGTCCCTGACCTGCACATGCATCTCTTCCACCACCACTTGGAGGCAGTACTGGCTGACCATAGCTGACTGTAGCCAGGTTTCATCTTGAAACCTAATTCATGTTGCTCTCCACACACCAACAATAGGGAACTTTCCTACCTGTTCCCATTTGTAAAATCGATCTGCTTTTATGATCATATCTACCAAGCTGATGTGGTTGCCACGAGCAGCGACATCCAGTGATGTTTTTCCTTGCTGAAATTAAGAGGAAAGAACAAATGGCATTACTACATTTATTTATATAAAATGAAGATGTGAGATTATTTTTAGTATATTCTATAAACCCCTTTCACTGAAAAGATAACGTTTCCTGCTTAGAGAGTGGAAAGTGAGAGGTTTCTTTAGGTGTGATATTAGATGTTAAAAAGTTTTCCGTAATAAGAATATTCACGTTCATAGGCATCATTTATGCCACTTAAAGGTTTATAGAGCATCTTTCTTACAAACGACCCTCTTTGGAACCACGGTGCAAGTTAATCACTTTTTTAGAGAAGGGAAAATAGGATCAGGGATCTAAAATGACTTCACCAAAGTCACACAGTCAATAAGTAGCGTGATGTAAATAATGATGTCTCCACAAAATCCAGAGTATCTTAATGCAATTTCAAAATAATAACAATGGCAAGTATTTATATATAGGGCCTACAATACGCCAGGCACAGTGTATCCCCATTTTACAGTTGGGGAAGCTGAGGCAGAGAAAAGTTAAGTGACTTGCCCAGGGTCACACAGCCAGTACATGTCTGAGTCCAAATTTGAACTTAGGTCTTCCTGACCTCAAGCCCACTATGCCACCTAGCTGCCAAAAGGTTGCACTGTGAGTAATTTGAACAAGCTACGAATGCTGGAATACCTCAGTCAGTCCTTTGGATAATGCTCTTCATCTCTTCCCTGCAACGAGAGCCTCTGAGACTTTGCTTCCTGGGGACAGCCATGATAAAATGGCTTGCACCTCTACTAAGAATATGTGTAATGTTTTGCTCGTCATAGCCTTACTGTCCTCCCCCTCTGTTCCACCATCCTTTAAGGCCATCCAACATGGAGTTTTCCATGACTAACTACCACAGGTGATAATGATCCATCCTTTCCTTAAATTCTTTTATGACCTAGAGGCTTTATCACACAACTTAGCACTTACATTTCATTATATACTGCCTTATATTGTTATTTAATGTACAAATGACCCTGGGCAAGTCACTTAACTTAGTCTTGGTTTCCCTTAGGCTAGAGTCTCCTTACATTCCAACTCTAAATCTGTGATCCTGATGTATTTCCCAACTAAATAGTAAACTTTTCCAAGCCGGGAACAAGACCCCACCTCAATGCTAGTTTATACAATAGGCACGTGGTAAATTCTTTTATATTATTGTGAAGAGTGACCTGTATTCATGTTTAAAGACAGAGTCATCCCTAGGATACAGAAAACTGGAGAAACTTCCCCAGATCCCAGGGGTTATGGTTCTAGAGGCCACTGGAAGTGCACAGTGAGGCAGGTGGATCAGCTGGTATTAAGAAAAAAATTACCCGAGGCTCATACTTGTTAAGTTTCAGCCTATTGCAGGGGTCTCATCAATGAACCTGCTTTCTTAAATAATTTGATAACTATTTCAATATAATTGGTTTCTTCTGTCATCTTACATATTTTTTAAATAATTTGATTACTATTTCAATATAATTGGTTTCCTCTGCCATCCTATGTATTTTGATGTTCAGTTCTTTTTCACTTATGTCCAAATCTTGGTTACTCCTTTTTGGGATTTTCTTTAGAGATACTGGAGTGGCTTGCCATTACTGGTGAGGACATGAAGGCAAACAGGGTTAAGTGATTTGCCCAGGGTCACACAGCTAAATAAATGTCTGCAGCTGGATTTGAACTCACAAAGATGAGTTCTTTGGCCTGGCACTCTATTTATTGCAACCACCTGTTGGTATTTTAGTTTATTCATTTAAAACATCTTTGTGAGAGGAGATTCAGGACACAAAAGAAGATGAAAAAGCCCTGGCCAATCTTGACTCTGGTTCCCTGTTTCCACACATAATGTTGTATGTTGTTCCACCCATCACCTCCACCCTTCTATCCCTCTGCAGGGCTGCCCTTGATAGTAATTTTAATTATGTTTCAGTGCTATCAAAAGGGTCCATGGACTAGGCTTTCACAATTTCCTCCCTACACAGAGAGTTGAATCTAAATAATCGCATGCCAGAGTGTCTAACTTATGGTGTATCTCCATGAGACCTGGCCCATGGCAGCAAATGAAGGGTCAGTGCCTTAATAATGGGAGTGTGAGCAGGGAATCCACCTTATCTGTCAAATTTAAGTTCACTCCTGCGAGGAGTATCATTTCTGCTATGTCTTGTCTTGCATTCTCAGCAGCAATGTGGAGGGGTGTCTGTTGCCTCTGTTTGAGAAAATAACATGAAAAAAGAGAAATGGATTTCAGAGCAAAAGCCGTTAAACTTGGGATGTAATGGTAGAGCAGTGAGATGGGCCACCCAGCACTGGGGCCCTGAACTAAGGAAGCCAAGCTTTGAAATGGCCATTGGCACTCTGATTAGGCCTTGAGGTTAAAAAAAAAAAAATCCCTTTGCTGTAGACTAACTTAAAGAAATTTGTAAATTAGCAAGTTAACTAGACAAAGAGAAGGTTCTTATCTGGATGCCCCTTACAGCCAGCAGCTTTGGCCTCATCACATTCTCTCTTTGCAAGATTTAAGTCCCTGGGATGAGAATGTGGTCTTTGGCTTCCCACTGACAGAACAAGGCTCTCAAGCACCTGCCTATAGCAAACAGCCAGTGCCCAAATGGAACAAACCATCCCACTTTCAGATTAAAGACGCTGTATGCTTAACAACCTGTAACAGATAGTGTTAAGAGTCAGAAACCAACCATATTTACAAGTGAGCAAACGTTTTGATAGTAAGTTGGTCGTTTTTCCTCCAAAAATTACTTGGAATGGCATTTTGGCTGAGATTTCTCAAATGGGGGTGGGAAGAGGGATGTTGGAGGGAGAAAAAATAGATTTTTATGAATGGAAACAAAATTTATCCCAAAAAAGAGGAAGAAAATTACTCCCAAGACAAAGCCACACCATCAGGCAACAGACCCGCCTGACTCTAAATAGCAAGATGATCACTGGTCACTTAGCATCTGCAAAGGGTTGCCCTTAGAAAAGCTTACATTGTTGGTGACATCAAGGTCGATTTCTGCCTCGATGAGGCGTCTGACCACAGAAGGGAAGTTGTTCAGCACCGCAGTATGGATGGGAGATGCATTTTGCTGTAAAGAAATCACAAGTGAGCCCAAGAACTCTATTTTTGCTTTCTTTCTTTCTTTCTTTCTTTCTTTCTTTCTTTCTTTCTTTCTT